>NC_143578.1:10000-359477 GCF_048544385.1 Mastigoproctus giganteus
TCAGTGAAAGGCTGTTTTGACTAGACAAATGGATGAGATTCAGTACCCTCTGGTGGCAAGTTTGTGAATTGCAGGTAAAATGTATTTTTTCATGTAAACCACAAACACGAGATGTATTAGAACCTATAGTAATTAGTACCGTGATTGGGATAAAAAATTACTTCCTGCTATTGTATTTTAAGATATGGTTTTTGGATATTTGGGTTCTAGACTGATCGATCTAAAAAATGAATACAAAAAAATAAATGCAGAGAAACACTCAGCAACCCCTATCAGCCCATTTGGGAGATAAGCTATATCTCTGCATTTATCTGTTTCTAAAATTTCTCGGCATTTACTGCTTTTTTATTTCTGTAATTTACACATTTCACAGGTCATTAGCCTTTCTTTCTGCTGACAAATTTTCTACATTCTGGGGCTATATTTAAAATTAACGATCTCCCAAACTGGCCGCTTGGGGATGTTCAATGTCATCCAGTTATATAATCCTCCTTGCCTAGAACTGAAGTATCGAAGGACCATGTTTATAAATACCTTAGGAGAGAAAATATTGACATTTTCAATTTAATTAAAAAAATTAGTTAAGGTTATATCAGCTGTCCTATGGGAATTTCTAACATGGTTTTTGGATATTTGGGTTCTAGGCTGTTTTTACTATACAACTGAATGACATTCATTACCCCCAGTGGCAAGTTTCAGAGATATACTATTTCTCTGCATTTCCTGAAAACTGGCTGCTAGGAGCACTGAAAGTCATCCAGTTGTATAGTCCAACCAGCCTAGAACACAAATATTCAAGAATGGTGTTAAAATTTTCCAACTGGACCGAAGATATTTAATTTTACTATAATTTTTTTTAAGTAATTTAAAAGTCAATATTTTTTGTTCTATGGGACTTATACACATGGTTCTTGGACATTTTGGTTCTAGGCTAGATGAACTATACAATTGTATGACATTTTGTGCCCCTATCCACCATTGTGTGAAATGCAGATAAAAAGTTATGTTTTTTCTGCTAATGGATTTTAAGATATGGTTTTTAGATATTTATGTTCTAGAATGATATTCAAGTCTTGCCTGATATTTAGTATGAACACTGTGTTTTCTTTCCTATATTGCATGTAACTAAGTGGAAGTGAAGAATGATGTCATTTGAATGGAAAAATACTAAACCTCTGAAGAAGGTCAAGTACAAGGATTAAAGTGGTTAGCAACAAGAGCGAGGTTACTTATTGCATGATGTCATCTGAAAAGGTAAAGTAAAAGGAAGAAAACAAGGTTATTTATTATTTCAAAATAGGACATCTGATATATATAAAAGGGCTGAGCACAGAAATTGCAAACCTTAATAAAAAAAACTTTCAAGTTTTGCCTGATTTTCAGTGTTTATGCTTTCCTACATTACAGAATAGGCTGATGTTTGGTAAGTACATTTATTTTTCAGTGTTTTCTTTCTTATAGAAAAAAATTGCAGAATTGTTACCCCCAGCTAAGCTACATGGGAATTTTATTCTAGTTATTTTGCCTGGTTATGTTGTTTAGCAGTGAAAATTGCCATTAAGGGGAGCCAAATGTCATCCAGTTGTTTAGACTAACCACCTAAAACCCAAATATCGACTAACCATGTCTTAACATCCTAAATAACATAAAGATATGTAGAATATTTAGTTGGAATAACTCCCAAACTTTTTTTTTTTTCTGCTTTCATTCCATCATAGCAAATTTCCAAAGCTTTGCCATATTGTCATCTTTTTATATTATGAAGATCACATTTCTTTTTTTCTGTTTTTGTTTATCGTCTTTTTGAATACCATACATCTGATGAACTTACTGGCTATGAATCCTTCGATAAAATTTTCCTTAAATTCCCGTTAAATTCTTTTACATAATACCATAATTTGCTCTCTACATTCATAACGAGATGAAAACATATTTCTCATTCCATGTTTTCACAAATGTGTCTTCAATGACTTCCATATTGTGTACTTAAATATAAGTGTAAAAATGAATATTTATATATAATTGGTCATGAGCTCCATAGGTCCATACGGCTCAAATTCATTAAATATCTTTTAAATCAAAAGCTATGCACAAAAAAATCATAAAATAGAGTAGTCACGAATCTCTCCATAAAGGAATGTAATCAGAGAATCTATTCTTAAAGTAAAGTCTCTTAAAATAAAGTCTTTTTAAAGTAGAGAATCCCTTCTTAAAAAATTAAAACATTTTTGTGAATGGAATTTCTTGATAATAAAGATCAAAAATTTCTATCAAAACAAAAAATTATACAAGGGGGAAATATTTTGTCTATATATATATATATATTATATATACATTTACATATAACAATTTATGTAATGTTATTCACATAAAAGAGCATATTTAATAACAGTGAGAACTTTTAGTAGGTAACAATAATTTACCCAATTAGGTGCTATCAGATGCACTTATGATCAGATATCATAGGTGCTATAATTGTAATGCTGCTTAGGTGTACCATCAATTCTGCTGTTGAGCTTGTATGTCCGATTATTGTCATTAATCCAATCTTCTCACAAATGGTTGAATACATTCAGATATCCTCAGAAATTAAAGTATTTTGAGAATTGACAGTTTAACCACATATTGCTAGTGTAAAATTGCAGAATGTATTGCCTCGGAAATCAGTGCAATCAGTGACATGCTCCATCCCACAATCAACAGGAACATCGGGATTTGCATGTGTTTGGTGTTCAAGATGATTATTTGCTCATCAGCAAGCTCACTATGGTTCAGGGTCCTCAGCCATTCAAGTTTCACTTTAAAGACCATGTCATCTACCAATTTGTTTCTCAGACCAGCCTCCAGCATCTTCTGCACTCTATAAGATAACAAAATAATTGTAAATATGCTGCATTTTATGCTATAGTGAAATGAAAGTGCAAACATCATCCGCCTACTGTGTTTGCAGTTTGGTTACAATTGTTTTGTTCTGGTGAATATGACCCAAGGGTCTATGGGTGTCTTTTATTGGTGTTAAATTAATATGACTGTAATATGTTTAATAAATACTAAAAGAAATAAGAATATATGTAGCATTTATTGACAAAAAGGTGGTTTATGAAATGCAATAATTGAGACAGTAAACATAGTAGTTATCACACATTTAGTTTTTTAGAGTATTGGTAGTAATAATATACATGAGCTTTATGTACGTAGTTTGAGAAATTACAGCTTAGTATTTTGGTTTTGTTGTCCTTTGAAAAGTTACATCTTTTATATTTATTTTTTGGCTGTTCCCTTGCTTTGACAGTGCTGGTTGATGGCAATTTTCTTCTTCCAATTCAGAAGCTGGGATACTTTGACAGAAGGTGTTTTCTTCCTTGCAGTAATGTAGTGATCAAAAAATTATCCATTTCTTCGAAAAATAGTCAACATTTTGCAAATTTGCCAGCATTCCAGGTTGGATATATTTTGCACCACAGAACATAGGCATTGTAAGCAGAAACGTCCATAATATTATAAAAGATAGACATTGACCATCTTTTAGTTTGTCATCTGTATGTGTATGTTATAATCAACTTGCCTAAACTATCTACAGCATGTTTGGTTTTATTGTAATCTAAAATCATAAACGGCTTTTTATTATCTTTATCACACATACCAGAATTGTGTTGGAAGCTGCCCATGAGTGTTACATTTTAAGAGCTAGTTTGACACTTAAAATTTAAGACAGTGTCACAAATTTTTGCCACAAATTGTGTTTTTGCTGAAGTAGAATTTTGAAGAAACGACTTCAAACTGCAAACTGATTTGGTTTGCAGTTTTTGCTTTTTTTCGAATAGTGCCAAGCTTGGTAATAATTATTTTCAATAACCTAACCATATCCTAATCCATAACCCAATATATATTTGGTTATGGACCTAATATACGAATTTCCTAATCCATATTTCGCTGGATTCTTGGCTATATATTGCCTAAATGGGCAATGGCCTATAAAAGATACCAGATGCTCACCTACTGTCACACTTTCTTTCTTTAGCATTATAGATCATATAGCATGATACAGCATTATAGATCATATAGCATGATACAGCATTATAGATCATATAGCATGATATAGCATTATAGATCATATAGCAGCTTATATCATTATAGATCATATAACACGATATAGAGTTATAGTAAGCCAATTATTGGCAAAATTACATGAAATCCTTGTAGGGACATAACTGCCCTGAATATAGGTTGGTCCACGTCTCCATCCCACAGGTTGGAGGTTGCCTCCCCATGAGCTATTTATGCCAAATTAGCTTCCAATTCAACTAGTTATTTTTTTGAAATAGTAATTTGTAAATGTGGGCAACAGGCTAATTGGTTTATAATTTCTAATTTCTGATTAATCTCCTTTCTTATGCAGCAAACCAATGAATGCATTATTCCACTCCTTCAGAATCACACCGTTTCTATGCATTTTGTGAAGATTCTTTGAAGGTTTTGTGTATTGTCCTTTTCTCCCAATTTTAATAACTTTACACTAATTTGATCTAATCCTAGGGCTTTCTGATTATTGATTTCCTTCAACTCATGAGGTTTATCATGTAGGTCTGACTGTATATATATTTATTATTCTCTTGTATTACAAACATGAAAATGTGCCTTGCCTTTTCATATTGAAGTCAAACATAATTCATTGATTTAGTAAAGAAATAAAATTCTTTAATAATAAAATGCTTTCTTTTTGATTCAGAAAAAATTAAACACAATATTCATTTAACAAAAATCAATTCTTACTGAATGCTGAACGTTTCTATGCATGGGTGACCCTCTGGCAACAAGAAACTGTAAGGCACGAAAAAAAAAGTATCCTTAGAATGAGCAAATTTGTAGTATCCAAACTTTGCTGAGTAGAGGTTCAGTGCAAACGTGTTTGCTATCATTGCAAAATTTTCATTCAGAACTCTTCTTATTCCTTCTTTGAAAGAGGAAAAAACCAACGAAGGATCCATATCCAGTGCCTTTCCAACAGTCCTGAATGTCTCTGCTGTACCGATCTGTAAGAAGAAACCATCAGAAAGTAAGCTGATCAATCACAGTTCACACTTCTAACCATTAAATACTTTGTTTTTGTCTGCTCAGAGCTGTTGGTTTGGTGCAATCGTTTAAAATAAGATTAATACCTATTTCCAACCATCAAAATCAGAGGGGATTTTTGTCCATTATTGGACAAGGTAAAGCCCATCTGATTGAGGCTAATTACAAATGTGTTAATTAAATGGTATCATTTTTTCTTATTGAATTCATTTTACCATGATTCATCGATTTTGTACACATGACTTAACTAATTTAATGGCATTTTTTTTGCGAATAAAAACTTAAGTTGCACATGGTTGTTTCTGGAGGATATTAATTTTTCTAAATATTTTACTAACCTTTAAAATTATTTTGTGCAACACTTTAGTGCAGAAAGCCTGAAACTATGCACAATTACTGCTATGAAAATCGTTAGTTTCTTGCATCAATAATACAGAAATCTACATTTTAGACAAAATGAAATTTGTGCATTGGCATCAATGTGTAAGATATGAATCTATTTATACACTGTTCAGCAAAATTAACAGAACATGAAGTAATTAGGGTATAACTTTTGTGGGTGAAAACATGGTATGCTGGTATCCCACACAATAATGATGAAATGAGGTCACAGCAAGAATGTTCACTTGAAACAAATATATGGGATTTTTTGTATTGTGATACATTAGAGGTGATATCTCTCCATTTGAATTATACCCCTCTTGTTTCCATGCCGTATAATGGTCCATTGTACTTCACAATGAGGCAAATGTGTGTGGCAAAATAACTATAGAATTTTTTTAACATCTGATATTGTAAAATACTTCAAAATTATTTGCCTTTCTATTTACTTCAATTATTTTACTTTAATAAACACTTACCAATTAGTTCAGTACCATCACATCACTCCCAATGCTGTCTTTCTCCAATTCATCTTTTCTGTATCTCATCTGAATATCTCAAATGAGCAAATCATTAACTGTCTTATTTTTTCCTCGCACTTAGTGCCAATATTTAATTTATAAAATAAGCATTAAGTAGTAAACTGAACACTAATTTTTTATAATGCTTCTGATTGCTATATCTCACAATTATGCAAAGGACTTTGGAATGGAAACTTATTTTAAGCATAGATCCCTGATTTCATGCACATTCGAGTGGCAGTACAAAACTATTAACAAGAATAAGGTAAAATGATTAGTGTAGAGAATCGACACCACAGCAATGCATACAGACACTTTATTAACAAGTTAATTAAATGTTAATGTTTAACATTTTTCAAATTTATTCTTTGTGGGTTATAATTTTATCAGCAGAGGTAACCCTGGAGTTCTTTAATTGTCAGATGGCTACAATATAATTGATAATTTATTAAAACAACATTTCTCTGCATTCTGTTTGCACAACCAAGATACAGCTAGAACTAATACATCTGGTATCATATTTGCCACTTGGTTCAGATATATTTTTAGATGGGGAACCTCCTTTGGAAATCTGTGAACTCCTCAGCTTTGCAACACTGATGCCTCACATCAGCACTGTGAGTTCTTGAGACCCACAGAAGGAAGAAGGATATATGTAGAAATTACCAAAGCTTCATTTTGTCGATGTAATTGCTGTCGGGTACTGACATTCATTTTGATTGTGATTACATCCCAAGAGGTTTATGGAACCATTTGTTCATAATAATGTAAAGGAAGACTTTTGCAGACTCAGAAATCGCTACTTTCATCCATCATTTAACCGTTTTAATACCAAAGGTGACAAGTGGGTTATATCATCTCTAACCACCATATCCTGAGAAATATTGAATGTTGAATAACATTGAAATATTTTATAAAACAAAACAGAAATCACTGAGTAGAATGGAAAGAACTGTTAGGAAGATGAAGAAGCTACAACCTGTAAACAGCATAGTCTCCTGGGTTTCATGAACTGCCAATGGTCTTCTGTTCTCAAGTATGTGTGGTTTTGTGTTTGTAGGAACATGTCGTGTGTTGTAATGCAGTGCACTGATCTATCGACAGTGTCCCCCTAATCTTGGCCCAATCCACTTTCTGTTAATCAAATTCCTAAGTACATTCAGAAATATACAACCAGACAGTATACACTTTCTTCTTCAATAATGCAGAAACACTACAGCTATTTGAAGTAACACCACAGACATAAACCTCTATCACAAGAATGCTTCAATACATTTCATCATCATTTGGACTCAGGTTTGAAGATAATATGACATTCCCACTTTCCAAGAAATACACATTTAATTTCAAGTACAATAGGTCACCAATTACGACAGCAACACTTCTTCCACAGAATTTCCTAGATATCCTAAAGTGATTGTTAAAGTATAGAAAAGTTTATTTTGAAAAAAATTAATTCTGGGCAAATATTTTTTTCCCACTTAATATTGCCTTTCTCATGTGGTGCAGTTTACCAGCCAATCTCACAGTCAACCTGGTTTTTCTTTATAGATTACGATTACATAATTGATAGGTTCATTAATACTTCAATTCTGTTTTTATTATTATTATTGTATTACTTCTGCCTGATAGAGGTTTCTAACAGAGTTGTGTATTTGTATCAATTTCACAGGTCTTTTGTTATGTCCATTTGATTTCATTCTTAGGTGAGGAACCCTCTTACCACTGAACAACTATTCAGGGTTGGCACTTACTTGAGCTCCCTAATTGGTTCTCTGGGAGAACTACTGCTGCCATGCAATTAATATCGATTGCATCATACTGACCATTGGCACAATAATTGCACTGGCTATTACTTGTCGGGTAATTCACCACTTTGATGTGCTCGCTTGGCGCTGTAAAATTTCTCTTTTATACTTTTTGCCTTTTCTGGTTGCCAGTGTTAGGGAACTAATATGTTAATGGGGAAAGCATCCAATTTCTCATTTTAAACAATGGTTATATCTGTAGTGTAGTAGTAGTTGATTGTATTTTATTTATTTGTCACATATACATAGTAGTTTCTGGAATTATGGCAACAACCTTGTTCAGTTCAGCAAGGAATAATTCCCAATTTATAGATCTTGATTCGTACCTGGCAAGCTTCAATCTAAAAACCAACACACAGAAGTCCACTCAGGGTATATTCTCCATTTAATCAATGCCTATATTTTTAACATGTCATTTGGAGGGGTACCAATATCTCTCCAAAGTGGTGGGAGCACATCACTTTATAGGGGTATTGGTCTCCAAAGTGGTACACCTGCAAACAGGTCCACCTCCAAAGTCGAGGTGGACCTGTTTAGCTTCAGCTTATGTCCAGTGGAAGTTTTCGCGAGTGGCGCTAGATGGCGCCACAATCTGCATCAGCGAGCTCTCCGACTTTGTGGTAGGTTCTTTGCAGCAATTTTCAGAATGTATATTTATTATTTTTTTTATTTTTATTACTATTAATTAATTTATTACTATTATTATTCTAATTTATTACTATTATTATTATACTTGTCTCATTTGCTTTCGTTTCTCCCAGCGTGTGGAGCCGCGCTCGCTTCTGCAAAGGTGATACTTGAACCCACACTCATCAGGCTGGTAGTGCAGTGTCGTATCCACTGTGCCATCATGACTTTTAATTATTATTATTACTGTTATCCCCTCCCGTTAGAGGGCTAGTTTTAGCATCTACTGCCTACTGTATTGAGTTCAGTGTTAGCATTCGATGTGAGTGAACGTGCTTAGTCAGGGCTCCTCAGTTAATTGGTTTACTTTCGGATAATGATTTTAAATATTTGATTTATTTAGATATTGTTGGATTATTTTGTTATAGGTTTTCCTGTAACTCTTTGAATTTAATATTATAGATATAAATTTTTTAAGTTAACTTTCATTGATATTTATTTAATTTTATAATGGTAGTTATGAGATCTGCCTTAAACACGTCACAGGGTATCGTGACTCACACGGAAATAGCCGATGGCGATTTAAGGGTGAGTAATGATTTAATCCATTGTGAAACCTGTGGAATGTTTTCCAAGGTCGACCTGGTGACTAATCCTACTAACCTGGGAATTCTTTTCTTTGTGATCGATATAAGGAGTGCACCGACCTAAAATTACAATTTGCTGCACTGATGGAACAATTTTAGGACCTGAAAAAACGGGTCCTTGCCCTTGAGAAAAATGTATCTGTGAGCTCGTCAGGGACTCAAAACTTCAGCAATCTACTAAGTGATGCACAACCGATTCGGGGCTCACAACAGAAAAACTGGTTAAAAAGGACATTGTTTATTAACAGATTCCGTTGTCAGGGAAACGGGGAATATTTCTTGTAATAAGGATAGGTGGAGCAGAACCAGGGTATGTCTGCCAGGAGCAACTATTGATGATGTCACCAAGAGATCGTCAGATTTTAAAGGGGGTAAAGAAAATATTATTATTCATGTGGTGACTAATGATATTAAACCTACACAATCTGATGATTTGTTTGAAAAATAGAGGACCCTGCTGAGGAAATGTCGCGAGCTAGGCCATAATGTCTATTTGTTTGCAGTTGTGCCCAGACACGATAGGAGGGATTATATGTTAAGAGCCTTGTGGATTAAATCAAGACTTGAATGAATCTGCAAGGGTTTAGGTCGGGAAATTTCTATCAGCATGGACCACACTAGTAGGTAGAAGGAATTTGTTTTGTAGAGACGGGATACACTTAAACAAAGGTGGTGAAAAGTTTTTGCCAGTATATTTGAGAATAAATTAAAGGTTCAGGGAAACTACTAGTTAGGGGGATGGGGGTAATACTGACATGCGTTTATCTGATAATATTGGTCAAAGTAACTCTTGCACATACCTTAAGAGGTCTTATCCATAACCCCAACTGGACATATTATATAGATGTTCTGGGGGCAGAAAAGGTTCACGTGAGCAGGAAGCTAATATCAGGGAAGAGATCCTAAAAAACTTCAAGGGTTGTGTTAGGGTTGTTAAATATACAAGAAGAGTAAACCTTAATTGTTTAAACAGTAACGTTACAAGTGTCGTCAAAATTGACATGGGGGGATGTCTTTGTGTGTGCGCCATGCAAGGAGTGTATCGAAATCAGGCAACAACTCAGAGTTCTTATGGGCCAATATGAGAGCGTGAAGGACAGGGTGGATGGCCTCGAACGAAATAAATTGAGGGGCCCATCAAGCTCTCAGCTGCACACATCAATCCCAGAGCTTGCACTTGGTCGTCGCGCAATACAGCAGCATCTCCAAAGGAAGAATGCGCTGGTCCCAAAAGGAACTAATAGTTGTTGGTGACACTTTTGTCAGGGAAACGGGGAACATGCTTTGTACAAAGCATACGTGGAACAGGACCAGGGTATGTCAGCGAGGAGCAAAGGTTCATGACGTTGTAGAGCAGATATCATCTTTTAAGGGCACAAAAGGTGATATAGTTGTAGACGTTGGCACTAATGATATCAAGAGTAGGAGACCGCAGAATTGCTTAACAAGTACAGGTCACTGTTGAAAAAAAAGCTGTGAAATAGGGTTGAATTTGAAAGTATCTGCAATTCTGCCCAGACACGAGAGGAGGGAGTGTATGATGAGAGCCCTGTCGATCAATTCAGCAATGGAAAGATTGTGTAAGGCTCAAGGGTTTGAATTTTTTTTAGCCTGGACTGTACTTGTTAACAGGAGAGATTGCTTCTACAGGGATGGGATCCACTTAAATAGAAAGGGTGCAAGAATATTTGCTGATGCTATCGAGGCAGTGATAGTTGGGTGAGAAAACTGCTAGCTTGGGGGGAGACAATGACGAATAGATTAGCAGTAGCCACTGGAAGAGGTGAAAGAGATTGTTGCACTGCTTCTACTGGAATGAGCAGAATCCTGAAAAACAAGATGGGGGATATTTCAGAGTCTGCCGGGAGTCATTGCAGTACAAGTAAACACATGGGTTGTGTTAGGGTAGCTAAGAATAGAAATAGGTGCATGTATACTTGCATGTACACCAATGCTAGGAGTTTAGTAAATAAATTTGATGAATTTGAGGTATTGCTCAAAACATCAAAGGCAGATATTGTTGGGATATCAGAGACGTGGTGTCACACAGATATATGGAATGCACAACTGGAATTTGGGGAGTACAACGTCCACAGATAAGATAGACTGGATAGGAAGGGAGGAGGGGTTATGCTATTAGTTAAGAAATACATAAAATTCAAGGAAGTGAAGCCAGTGGATATCGATGGATAGTGGAGTGTCGAGTCAGTTTGATGTGACATAAGCATTGGGAGATCAAATTTAGGAGTAGGAGTGTGCTATAGGCCTAATGACTCTGATGAGTATAATAACAAACTGTACAGGGAAATAGAGTGAGCCAGTAAATCAGAGAGTCTTATAATCGGAGATTTTAATTACCCAGATATTGACTGGAAATTGACGGATGGTCACTCTCACACTAGCAAGGCTTTCGTGGATTTATTGGATGATTGTTTTCTTAATCAGCATGTGTGGGAGGCAATTAGAGGGAGGAATACTCTTGATTTGATTATCAGCAGTGATCCTTCATGCATTAAGAATCTGCAGATAAATGAACCACTAGGTGGCAGTGATCACAGTGTGCTGAAGTGGGATTTACTCGAAGAGGTAACTACCATTAGCAGTAAAGGGGAGGGTTATTGCCTGCCTAAAGGTGACTACGATGGACTGAGACAGTATTTAAATTCTATACAGTGGGAACAACTGATGATGATGATGCAGCAAATGCAAAAGTGATAATGTTCTTTCTTTGATGGAAAATTTGTATACTGTCTGAAATATTTATCCCTTTGTACCATTAGTTCTTCTATTTCTTTAGTCATCCAAGGTTTCCTAAGCTTAATCCTGCTACTCCCAGTGTTTGTGTAGTTGGCTGGGTGATTAACTTTTCTCACGGTATCAAACCTCTGATTGTTTATAATTTGTATTATCTTATTTGAAAAAAAAAACATTTACAATCCTTAAGTTAAGCAAGTTGGAATTTTCCTCATTTAATAATATTTTCCCCAACATATAATAATAATAATAATAATAATAATACCATACAATACAATACAATACAATACAATTTTATTTATCAAGAGAATTCGTTTACAATAAATGAACTTGTTAAGAAAAGTAAATTTCTTGACAACAAGTTGTTGTTCTTCCTTTACAAGTTTTGTACAAATTTGTTATCTTACAGAAAAGTCATTACACATAGTATATTCCACACTGTAAACAGAGGTAGTTTATCTGCATATCAATTCTAATCTACTGTGTCATTGAGTATCAAGAATTTTCTTATTAGGAATTTTAATTTGGAGATGGGATAACTTCTCCTGAGCCTGAAATCAATGCTAGCCAACAAGTTGTTTATTACATTCATTGTGTGCCTATCTCCAAATCTATTTAATATCCTAGGGTGAGGCAAAGTAATTGCTTTTGGGTTCCTTAAATTATGTGAGACATTTCTTTGCAGATTCGACTCTTCAAAAATAGTGTTAAGATTTTTTAAGAATAGATTTAACTTTAGTTTTTGAACTGGATACAATATTTTATGTTTCAACAAAAATTGCCTTCTCTTATTCAGGTCATTCCAAGAGTTTGTCCCCATTAAAAGTTTCAGAATCCTATTCATTAAGTTGTCTATTGCCCTTATTTTTGATTTATTTGCTCGTGCCCATATATTAACTAAATAATTGAGTTGGGAGTCCACTAATGCATAATATAAGGTTACTTTTGTTCTAAGATTTAACTTATGCTTAATGTAGTAGAAAAGGTACACATAAAATCTCATTTTTTTGTACAAGTTTGTTATATGCATTATCCAACTTAGACTGTAGTCGATCCATAACCCAAGGTAACAATGATTTGAGACTTCTTCCACAGTTAGACATTCGCAATTCTGGAAATTCTGTTCATGTAGGCAATCATGTTTGTGCAATTTGATAGAGGGTTGAATGTCCAAGGTTTTGATGAGGAGGCCTTATTACCAAAAATTTAGTTTTTTCAAAGCTGAGTGCTAATTTATTATCGTGCAGCCAAGATTGTAAATGTATTGCATCCTGTTGTAAATCATTTGCTATTTTTGTTAGGTCCTTTCCTATTGTATATAAGATTATATCATCTGCATAAATTTTTATAGAGTTCTTAATTACTTCGAATATGTCATTTATATAGATGTTGAACATGATTGGCCCAGCATGAGTGCCCTGAGGTACTCCTCTCTTTACATTATAAGATTTCCCCTTTGTATGTTCTATTTCTACTGTTATTTTTCTCTTGGTTAAATAATTTGCTAGTAGTTGATTGAGTCTTCCCCTTATTCCATATTTCAGTAATTTCTGTTGCAATATTGGGATACCAATTAGGTCATATGCTTTGGTCAAATCTATAAATAAAATCAAATGAAGTTATTGTTGTTCAAATGTAAGTTTAGAGAGTCTATTAAGTTCTCTAATAATGTCTGTGTGCTCTTGCCCTTCTGATATGAGAATAGAGAGCTGTTTAACAGTCCATATTGATGTAAATATTTGCTTATATGGGAAAATATATAATTTTCTATTATCTTATTTTAAACTGACTGTATTGTTATTGGTCTGTAGTTGCAAAAGTCATCTGGTGGTCCCTTTTTATATATAGGAATTATCTTAAATGACAGTAAGTTTGTAGGATAGCTTCCCGACTCTAACATCCGTGCTATTAGCTCTACCAAGAGAACAGAGAACTGTTCTTTGTTTCTCTTTACTTCGGTTACTGTAATACAGTCCAGTCCGTAAGATTTCTTGTTCTTTAATTGCTCTATAATTTTAAGAATCTCAGTATAATGTGGAGCTAAGACTACACAAGAGTTCATTATCTGAGGAAGCCTATCTTGTTGAGTAAAGGAATTTTGGCAATAATGTATTAAATATCTGTTGAGATCTAATACAGCTTTGGCAAACCTATTTGCAGCCTCATATTGTTTGTTTGCACCAGAAATCTGTTCTACAAGTGTTTTAATTTGGTTTCCCCTTGACTTTTTCTTCCTTGTACTTAACATGTTATTTATAATGCTCCATTTATCCTTTTGTGTTATCTGCTTATCCATGAAAAGATGATTGTAATAAGTGTTTTTTTGCTTTTTTATCATACCTGTCTCTTTATTTCTGAGTGTTTTATAATTGTGATAATGTTCTTTCTTTGATGGACAATTTCTAAACTGCCTGTAATATTTATCCCTTTGTACCATTAGTTCTTCTATTTCTTTAGTCATCCAAGTTTTCCTAAGCTTAATCCTGCTATTCCCAGTGTTTGTGTTGTTGGCTGTGTGATTAACTTTTCTCTCGGTATGAAACCTCGAATTGTTTATAATTTGTATTATCTTATTTGAAAAAACATTTACATTTGTTGTGTATGATGCTTGCTCTTGTGTTAACAAGTTTCCTATGTTCTGTTTCAGTTTCCCTGTTGATAAATAATTTTTCTTCATAGCATTTGTTAATTTTTTTTCTTCACATGGGTGTTGTTTTGAATACATATCTACTATTAGTATACATGTTCTGTGATCTGAAAGTTGATTTAATAGTATGTAGGAATTAGCATACTTCAACTTGATATTTGTAATTATGTGGTCCAAACAAGAGCTGACTGTTCTATTACCCTCCATCCTTTGTTGTCTAGTTATTCCAATTAAGGTATGTTCAAATCCATAATTGTTTAAAATTGCAGAGTATCTGGGTATCACATTATCAGTTTCATCAGCTAGTAAATTAATATTAAAATCTCCTCTAGTATGGTCTTATCTGTTTGTATGTCGTCCCATTGCAAAATAATGTTTTCTAATTCTATTAGGAAGCTGTTTATTGAATCTGATGGTGGCCTGTAAAAAGCACAAATCATGAATGTGTTTTCTGAGTCTTCTCCTAATAATTTGACACAGCAGTTTTCACAAGGCTGAGTTAAGTGGTAAACCTGTATTGCCCTAAAACATGTTCTATAGTATATTATTATTCCTCCACCCCTTTTCAAATCTCTCAATATATAGACCTCATCATAACCTTGTATGTGATAATTGGAAATTTCCTCACTTTTTATGTTAACCTCCGTTAAAACTATACAAGAGATAAATTCTTTCATTGGATTTATATATTGTAAGAAGTTAAACCAATTTTTTCTTAGTGACCTAATATTTAGAGCTACCGTAAAGAATTGTTTTTTATCAATTATAAGAGCTTGAATATTTTGATTATTTATAAAATGTAAAGGTGAATTATAAATCTGTGATTCCTCAAAAAGCATACCTGATGTCTTAATTTTACCTTAAATCTAGATTTCTGAAAGTTTCTATTATTCACAATAAAAGAGTCTATTTTATAAACTGCAAATCCTTTGAACTCTGAATTCTAATGGCTCTTGAAGGTTCATTCTTCTTCACATAAATTTTGTCATGTTTTAGCCATAAAAATTTGTAACTGTGAGTTCTTGTTAGTTGTTTTGTTTCCCAAAACAATTGCTTGAGGTGGGCTGTTAAGTGGTCATTTATGTAGATTGGGCTATTGCTATTGTTCTGATATATGTCCTTTGCTGTTAGTCGGATCTCCTTTGCCTTTCTCATCCATTTTTCCTTTGCCACATGGTTTGAAAACTTCACAATTAGTGTTGGCTTCTCTTTTGTTTTCTTACTGTTTGGTATGTAATAGTGTTCTATTTCTTTGTTGTTCTGTAGTTTCAATGCAAATCCTAGCTGCTGTATAACAAGCGCTAGATCTTGGCCTGTTAATGCAGTTAATCCTACAATTTCTACGTTATTCGCTAACAACTGCTGCTCTATCGAGTCTATCCTTATGTTAAGCAAGTTGAAATTTTCCTCATTATGCTTGAATGAGGCTTCCAGGTCCGCAATTCTTTTACCGATTGCTGTGTTGGCGTCCTGTAGTTTGCTTATGCTTTTTTGTATTCTGTCAAAGGAATCTGAGACAAATGAGATCGATTTCTTTATATCTTCTGTCTTCAGGTCTTCCATTTGCTTCTTTATTGGTACTATGTCTTTTAGTAAATCCAGCAAATGGATTTTACTGGATAGCTTTCTCAGCACGTCTTCCATATTAAGGGTGTTCGCCTGCTTTTGTGTAGCTTCTAAGTCTTCGTTCACTTCTTTTGGTGAATGCAGCAAGTCGTGAAATTCTTCTGCCGAGTAGGAAATTTCACTTCTTTCTTCCCTCTCTTCTTTCCTGCACAATATACACCTCCACTGCTGTTTCTTTTGTTTCGCCATTCCTTTATAGGTTGCTTCTTTCAATGAGCATCTGTAATGGTACCCATTGTTGCAGCCATGACACACCACCTCCTGCACGTGCAGTGGTAGGTTGCACTTTTTGCATATATTTTGATTCATTTTTGCAGCACTTTGGAGTAGTCAACACAAGACGTTTCAGATAAAGCACTTTCACAAAATAAATAACAAAAGAATGAATTTAACAACTTACAACTAGCAAAAATTTCCAAATTTCTCTTGGAGCGTTGATACAGTACACATGCTATCACTAGCCCTCTAGCGAGAATGCCATAATAATAATAATAATAATAATAATAATAATAATAATAATAATAATTAGAAGAAGAAGAAGAAGAAGAAGAAGAAGAAGAAGAAGAAGAAGAAGAAGAAGAAGAAGAGAAAATGAATAGGAAAACTATGCATTTCCTAACGGCTGTAGGTAATTTTCCAGCAGATATTTGAATTGTCGCAAACTGCAAGCCTGTTCCAACATTATTAGCATATTATTCCAGTAATTTAACTTGCCGACTAAAATAGAAGTCCTTGCAGTGCAATTTAACAATTCAGCCAAAACTTGAAATTATGGCTCCGTGTGACATTGTTATAACTTTCACAATATTAAATTATTCTGAAATCATTTATGTGTGAAATTTTTGTCCTCATTCATTTTACTTATGCTTCTTTGAGCGTGAAAGTCCTGAATATGGTCTCCTCTAAAGTGTCTAGTTTCCAAACATATTAAGTATTTCCTCATATATAAAGCCATTTTTTCGGCGTTACATATCTCTCCAGGCGATTTAACCTTAGTTGGACCATTTCAAGAAGCAGAATGTTTTCCTTTAAGTGCAGTCTGCATAATTGAAAGCAGTATTCCAAGTGTGGTCTAACAATAGCCTTATTTAATGGGATTATGATGTCCTCACCGCTACTTGCAATTGTTTGATAAATCAGCGATAGGACACCACGTTCCTTTCTTGTAACAAGTCTTCAATGCTTGGAGTATAACTTCATATCTTACAGTATCCTAGTGCCAAATTCCCTTTCCTCCACTACCAGCTTTATTTCAAATCTGCCAAATTTTAAGCAATTTTGGGGTTGCTGTATCTCTACAGTGACTGCAAAGAACAGTTTATCTTTCCTATATCTCTGTTTCTTTGGCCTATTTGAGTGTAGTACTCTTGCTGACGTTGATTGTTGCATGTCGTCAGTCTGTTTTTAATGTCTTGGTAGATGGTTGTCGTGTTTTGCTAGCAGTAATTCTGCAGGTTCTTAATTGCCTTCTGCTACCTTTGATTAATTAGAATATTGTTGTTGTTTTTTATGTGAATCCAAAACACCAGAGATATTAGAACCTATAGTTCTCATTCTGGGCTTGGGTTGGAAGTTGAGCATACGAAAGAAGATATTTGTTGACATTGGACTTGAACATCGGCAGATTATAATTTTTAGGAAATACCAATGAAGGAAAGTTCTTCCAGAAAACGGCAGTTGAATGAAAAAATGAGGAAAATGAAGAGTTGATTCTGTGGGTTTGAAATTGGACAGTAAATGGATGTTGGCTGGTGGTGGCACGAGTTCAGACTGTTCCAAAAGAGAGAGCAGAAATTATAGAAGCCAATTCAGAAGAACCGTGCCCTTGGAAATATCTGTAGAAGAGGCATGCAGTAGAAACCGAACATCTATGAGACAGGGTGGAGAGACTCTGTTAGAGATGAATCATTAGTTAACCTAACTGCCCTCTTCTGAATGGAATTAAGAAGCCTGAGAGAGGTTTTGGGGGCACCACATCAGCACCAACCCAGATGTGGGAACAATATTCCATGGCAGGGCGGATTTGCGATTTATACAGAGTGAGCAGCTGTTTGGAAGAAAAGTAACGCCGAGAACGAAAGAGTAAACCAAGTTTTTTTAGATGCAGAGGAAGCAATATTTGAAATGTGCCTGTGCCAAGAGAGAGATTAGAAGTCAGGGTAATCCCCAAAAGAGATAAATCATTTTGCCTAGAAATCGGAGTGTCACTAAAGATAAGCATAGCAGCAAAAAAATCCTTTTTGCGAGATATAAGACAAGGCTGAATTTTAGAAGGGTTGAAATCTATTAAGTCCTCTTCGCCCCACTGAAGAATTACCTGAATATCAGCATTTATGGAACTGGTAGCAGACTGTCGAGAAGTTGAAGCTGGTTGAGCACGAAAAGGTTTCTCAAAATGGAAAGTGGAATAAAATGTGCTATCATCGGCAAAACTATGGATAGGATTTTCCATCAATGGAAAAAGGTCATTAATATACAAGAGGAAAAGAGTGGGGAAAAGAACTGAACATTGGACAACACTGCCATTAGTGGAGAAGTTAGAAAACAGAGAACGAATTACCATCACCCACAGTGAGCGATCAGAGAGAAAACTGGATAATCATTTACTAAAAACAGTTGGCAAACCATATGGATGGAAGCATGTTTAGAAGACATTTATGCCAAACACGATCAAAATCCTTTCAGATATAAAGAGCAAATACTTGTGTGTCACCGTACCTTTCCACTTATGGACTAATTCACCAGTGTATCAACAGTGACGAAATCCATACTGGCGATGGATGATCAGACGGAAGGTTTCTAGGGGGTTAAGAATTGACGGTTAACTGATTTCTATATTACTTTAGGAAGAGTAGAAGTAATTGCAAATAGACGATAATTGGATGAGAGGTATGTGTAACCCTTTTTAGGAACTGGTTGGATAGTGCAAATTTCCAAGCAGAAGGAAAAACAACTTTGGAATAATAAAGTGAAAAAAAGACGGCAAAGAATAGGACTAAGTTCAGGAGCACTGGTTTTGAGAACAAGAGGAGAAATACCATCAGGACCTGCAGTTTTCTTAGCATCAAGATTCATCAAAATCCTTCTGATATCCTTTTGACAGAACACCACAGGAAGCATTGAATGGAGCGTGTTGGGAATGGTGGGAGGTGTTTTCGCAAGATCACTAATACATGAGCTCGAAGAAAAATGGGATGCTAGCAGGTCAGCTGTATCCTTCGCTGAGGTGACAACAGAAGCAACTGGTTTGGACAGAGGTGGGAGCAGACATGGGCAAAAGTTGCGGCCAAATAGCTTTGGTAAGAGACCAGAATGCTCGGCTACCATTAGTGCAAGAAATAAGTTTTCTACTCTTAGCCTGTTCAAACTCTAGTTTGGACTGATTAATAACTGCTTTACAATTGTTGCGCGCTTTGGTATAGGCAGAAAATGAAACTGAAGAATTAGAATCGAGCCAATTACGATATGCAACATTCTTCTCTTGAACAGTCTTAGCACATTTATTGGAAAACCAAAATTTAGATAAAGGACGAGCTTTTAAAGTGGAGAGTGGGATAAACGATTCCATTCCTGCAAGAATAATTTCACTGACATGATCTAAGCAAACTTTGACATCAAACGTTTGGAAACAGTAATTCGACCAACGAAAAGAAGAAAAGATATGTCGCAGATTATCCCATTTGTCTTTCTTGTAATATTGAACAACACGAGGTTGGGAATAGCCATGAGATAAAGGTTCCATTGGAGAATAGACAATCACCAAGTTGTGAACTGTAGTGCCTAAAGGACCTCTCACTTCGACCGTGTAGTTAGAAGGGTTGTTTGTGAGAAAACGATCAAGCATATTGGTTGTATGTTTAGCATTGTCCGGTATTCTTGTAGGTAAATGAATAATCTGTGCTAGGTCATTAGTAATTGCAAAAGCCTCAGCATCTCGACCTGCTGGGTCGCTGTGACTACGAAACGGAAGCCTACTGGAGTTGTGAACGGTAAAATTACCAAGGAAAATTACCTCACTGTTAGGAAAGTTGGACTGGGGAAATCAAGTTGTAAAGAGAGGAGGTCAAAGAGCTCCAAGTGATTATTGGTGTTTTGATAATGGTAGAGACAACAGATGAATTTCACACAATGAGGTAGAAAGATTTTAAGCCAGATGAGATCAAAGAGAGGAGATTCCAACTGCCAAGTCTCTGACAGGGAATATTAGAATGGGCATATGCACTAGTACCACCTTTGAGGCGAAAGGAATCATACAGCGAATAATTTGTGCATCTGAGATGAGCAGTAGTTAAATCAACCGATAACTGAGATTCTGTCAGAAAACGTACATGGGGTTTGGCAGACTGCAAGTGGAAATGGACATTTGTGAAATTTGTGATATTTGTGAAATGAATTAGGATGTGCTTGGGAGGTTTAGATCTTTTTGCTGATAAGCTTGCGCTATTAGTTTGACAAATCATGGTGTATTCAATAGTAAGAAAAAGTGAGTGGGACATGCTGTGTGAAGTAATGAAATTTTTTGGATATGGCTAATTGTGGTAAGAATATACCAAGATCCTTGACATAACGTGGCCTCGATGATGCTCCCCGCATAAACACTACTCGGGCTCCCTCCAGTTACTATCTGGCAGAGTTGAGGTAGCAAGGTTATACACTAGCTGATGCGCAAGCCTCCTAGAAAGTTACCAATAGGTTCTTCCGGTGTAATATTTACACCGGAAGTACTAATTAGTGGCCAGTCTGCGAATACCATTTTAGGGCTGTACCCTTGAAATGTAAGGAATATTGGACTTCGCCACGCCATTCATCCTGACTTCAAAATCAACAATCATACTGTATCATGACGTTATTATTATCGTCTTTTATCTTCTCCTAGAAGACACGGTTTTGGCCAATTAGGGTGGTTATATAGAGTAATAAAATACAAAACTAAACTTTTGTATTTTATTATTCTATGCAGTGAAATTGCCAAAATAATTTTTATATGTAAATATAATTTGTTCTTATCACTTTATAATTATAATTTATTCATATCATTTTATAATTATAATTTATTCATATCATTTTATAATTATAATTTATTCATATCATAATATTATAACATTATCATTGAACAAACTTTTTTTGCAATAACCTTCTCCAGAATATAATATTGGAATATTTTCTATTGAAATCATTTGTTCCATGTGAAATTAACTTTTCATTTCATTTCATTGATAGCTGAATCACAGATGAGCTGGAAAGTTTTTGATTTTGTTTTTTTATTGCATTTTAAATACAACACTAATGATTCTGTTTATTCCCTTTATTGAATAGAATTCCATTTTGGAACAAAAAATATACTGGAATATATAAATATTATTATTAGTATCAGCAATAGCCAAATGGTGCAAGGAAGCCGATTGCTTATGCTGACTCAGCCAAAATAAAATATGGCATCATGTCCAATATGGCAATATAATATCACATAATGTCCAATATGGCAATGTAATAGGGAAATATTTCCAATAACACAATATAATATGGCATCATAGTCATAGTTACTGCAAAAATCAAAGCCTAACAGTGAGTGTTTAATAATACTTGATAAACCACAATTTATGCTGGTGTTGGATGTTTTGATTATCTATTGCGATTATATTTTTAAATTTGCAGTTTTTGTAATATGGAATGTCTAAATATGACAAGAGCTTTATTCGGTTATTGAAGAGTACCAAAATATTTTTTCTAGTTGAAATAAACCAGATGGGATTATCTGGCCTTGTGCATGTGTCTGTTAAAATCTTGTCACAATTCTGCTTCTCCCATATTCTAATCATGAGAATTGCTTATTTTAAAATGCATATATTTATAGAAGCATGGACCACTCATCTTGCAAGACTACAATTTATACTTATATGTCCTTTACAGATCACAATTAGGGCTCTGTAAATTGAGTTGTTATATTGGGCAGGACTTAACTTTATGTACTTTTTAGGCACTGCGAAGGATTAAAATTTGCATTCACAGACAAGTGGGATTCAGTAGTTAAGGCTTTAAAACGATTTTGTTAATTACCTTAAAGTTATGGTAGACTGGAGTGTTTATCAATGTACCAGCACTGAAATCCTTCCTTTGTATAGCAATGTTTAACTTCTCAACTGTATCCACAGAGAATTCCGATTGAGGCAAAGACACATACGATAAGAGACAGCCGCTGTATGCTGACGCAATGATGAAAGTGAAAACTGACCAAAATCCCACGAACAACTGGAAAGAGGAGTGGTGCAGATATCTCGAAGGAATCCCTATAAAAGAATTTAAATTATTTTGAGTGCCACGAATGAAACAAGTTTGTAATACATAAAATTGTTTCATGCAGTATGAGGAGAAATCTTGGGACAGTAATGAAAATAAGTTTATAATAATAGATACTTCTTGTTAGGCTAATTAGACAAATAAATTAAATGCTTATTTCTGGTGTGATCATCCAGATAAGGACTTTTGAGTTTTACGGAATGAAAAATGGGTGCTTCTACAAGAATCAACCTTATTTTGTCACCTGAAATTGAAGAATATACAACCAGAAAAAAAGTTGCTAAAGTTCCATTCATTCTTCACAGGATTCGTTTCTGGCCTTAGCAGTTGAAAAGAGAAAACGGTTTACCCTGTATACAGGGTCCAGGGATTTACTCGATTTCAGCAGCAGGATTAATAAAAGTTCTAACACGATTTGGTAAGGATTTTAACTATTTAATATCTTTATATTGATGTCAGGAGGAACAATTTCGATTAAATATAATTTCAGTAATTTCAGGGACTTATCTGTATAAATGTTTGAACATAATTTTCATAATTTGTAAAATTTATTTCCATGATTTTGTGAAAATCTCAATATTTTGTAAATTCCAGTTTGAAATCGACTCATTTCTGCTTTAAATCTTTCTGCTTAATTCATTCACATAATTTTAACTTCACTTGGAGATAACCTTTTATTGGAAACAGTTTGGTTTGTTACATGTTGTTTTTTTAAATTCTTTAATTCAAGTTATACATAATTACATGATCCAACTGGCTTGCTGAGTAATGGACCAGCGATTGAGGTACGAAAAATGTAGTAAAATGCTTACTTTCTGATTGAAGGTGTTAAGTGGGCTCTACTCAGAGAGTAGAGTCCACTGAACACCTTCAGTTAAAGGTTGAAGGTTATCGTTGTTATTGTTATTGTGGTTATTGCTCCCTTAGGGAGTGCATGATTGACCCATCGTTTTAGCCTCTTGTTGGAAGACTCTTCATTGCTTAGTTTGAATGCGGATTGCGCTTGTCGATATTCTGTTTTTGTTGTAGAGCCTTTATGCTGTCTTTTTCTTAAAGTAATCCTCTAGGTTAGCTTTCACTACTTTCTCTTGCTCAATGAGTTGAAGTCCACTAATGCATAAGGTAACTTTTGTACTTAGATTTAACTTATTTTTAATGTAAGGAAAAAAGTAAACGTAAAATCTCAAATTTTGTACAAGTTCGTTTCATACATTGCCAAACTTAGACTATAGTCAATCCATAATCCAAGGTAAGTGATTTGAAACTTCTTCCACTGTTAGACATTTGCAATTCTGGAAATCCTGAATATGTAGGCATTTATGTTCATGTAATTTAATGGAGGGATGAATGTCAGGGTTTGTTGAGTATAATTATGACAAATTTTTTTTCGAAGCTGAGTGCTAATGTATTGTCACGCAACCGATTTTCTGAATTTATTACATCCTGTGAAAATCTTTTGTCGCTTTTGTCAGGTTCTTTCCAATTGTATAAAAGATTATATCATCTGCATAATTTTTTAAAAAGGATTTCTTAATTACCTCGAATATGTCATTCATGTAAATGTTGAACATGATTGGCCCAGCATGAGGTCCCTGATGTACTCCTCTCTTTACATTATAAGATTTTCTCTTTGTATTTTCTACTTCAACTGTTATTTTTCTTTTCGTTAAATAATTTGTTAGTGTTGATTGAGTCTTCCCCTTATACCATATTTCAGTAATTTCTGCTGCAATATTGGGACATCAATTAAGTCATATTCTTTTGTCAAATGAATAAATAAAATCATTATGAATTTATTATTGTGTAATTGTAAGTTAAAAGAGTCTACTTACCTTTCTAAATTGTTTGTGAGCGCTTGCCCTTCTGATATGAGAATAGAGAGTTGTTTAACAGGCCATACTGTTGTAAAAATTTGCTTATATGAGAAAATATATAATTTTCTATTATTTTATTTATAACCGACTGAATTGTATTTGGTCTGTAATTACAGAAGTCATCAGGTTGTTTCTTTTTATATACAAGGTATTGTAAACGAAAGTAGATTGGTAGGATAATTTTCAAATTTTAACATTCGTGCTAAAAGCTCCACCAAGAGAACATTGAACTGTTGTTTTTTTTTTCTTTACTTCGCTTACTGTAATACAGTCCAGTCTGTAAGTTTTCTTTTTCTTCAACTGTACTATGATCTTAAGAATTTCCATGTACCGTGCACCTAAGACTAAACAAGGGTTCACTAACTAAGGAGGACTATCTTTCTGAGCAAAGAATATTTGGCAATAGTGTATGTTTTATCTACTGAGAACTAATACAGCTTTGGGAAATCTATTTGCATCCTCATATTGGTTGCTTTTACCAGAGATTTGTTCTAATAATATTTTTATTTGATTTCCCCTTGTTTTTTTGTAATTAGTAGTTTATCTATAATGTTTCCTTTTTTTTTCTTTTGAGTTATCTGCTTATGCATAAAACGTTGATTGTAGTATGTGTTTTTTTGTTCTCTAATAATTTCTGAGTCACTTTATTTATTAGTGTTTTATAATTATGATAATGTTCTATCTTTGATGGACAATTTCCTTACTGCCTTAAGTATTTATCTCTTTTTATCATTAATTCTTCTATTTCTTTTTTATTTGTGCCTCCGTAGCCAGGTTTGAAGGAGCAGTAGGAGTGCGTAGGACATGCTTCTTGATAAGACCGGGGTTGGAATCAGTCACCACCAAATATGCAGGATGCGGAAAGGTCAAGGGAATGACCACTGCATATACCCAGAGCAATAGGACCTTAGCTCCTAATGCTCCTAAAAACCAAACGAACATTTCTTTTGTCATCCAAGGTTTCTTTTGCTTAATCCTGTTACCCCTACGATTTATGTTGCAATCTGAGTGATTTGCTTTCCTCTCCGTATTTAACCTTCAATTCTTTATCATTTGTACTGTCTTATTTGAAAATTCATTTGCATTTGTTATGCAGGATATTTGCTGTTCAATCAAAAGTTTTCCATGTTCTGTTTCAATTTACCTGTTGATAAATAATTTTTCTTCACAACATTTGTTAATTTTATATCTTCCCATGGATGTTTTGAGTGCATATCTATTACAAGTATGCACGTTCTGTGATCTGAAATTTGATTTAATATTTTGTAGGAATTTGAATATTGCAACTTTATATTTGTTATAATGTGATCTAAGCATGAGCTTAGTGTTCTGTAACTCACCCACCATCATTTGTTTCTTAGTTGTTCCAAATAATGTATGTTCAAATCTATAATTGTTTAAGATTGCAGAGTATCTTAATGTTAGATTTTCTGTTTCATCGGTTAGTAAATTGATATTGAAGTCTCCTGCTAGTATGGTGTGATCTGCTTGTATGTCATCCCATTGCAGAATTATGTTATATACTTCTATTAGAAAACTGTTTATAGAATCCGCTTGAGGCCTATAGATAGACAAAATCATGAATGTGTTTTTGTGGATCTTCTCCTAATAATTTGACACAGCAGTTTTCACAAGACTGAGTCAAGTGTTAAGCTTGTATTCCCTTACAGCATGTTCTGTAGTATATTATTATTCCTCTACCCCTTCTAAACTCTCTCAACTTATAGACCTTGTCATAACCTTGAAACTTATAATTAGTAATTTCATCATTTTTGTTTCATCACTTTATTTATGCCCCCCCCCCCTATTATATATAGAGGACATACTAAGTATGTCCTCTATATATAATAAGTATGAAGGAGGTTATGATATTCAGTCTCCAAGAATTGTCTTTAAGACATTCTGTCTTTAATTTGGCACATTTGTAAACTCTTTTAAGGTCACTGCATTTCCAGTAACTGCTCATGTTATACAAACTACTGTAGGTAAATCTGAAACTCCTATTGTAGTTTTAATAAGAGTTTTAATATCACTGTTATATCTAATCTTTGCTCTGAACATGCTACTTGCATTCATTTTGTTTCAACTAATGTGATATCATTTTATTCAGTATCTCTATACTGTCCACCTTAATTAAATATTGATATTTCAATGCAATACTCAGTGAAAATGTAATGAATTTTTTAGCTTCTAGTAATCTTATTTTAGCAATGGATGCAAATGCAAAATCACATTTATTGTATAGTGATATGGTTCGTTATAGGGGTGTTCAATTAGAGGATTTCATTTTATATCATAATTTAAGTGTTTTTTTTGAATGAAACTTTTATACCATATACTTTTGATAACATTCATGGTGTTTCCAATATTGATATCACCTTAGTAAATAATCAATTAAATTGAAGATTCAGTTCTTGGGAGGTTGTTACAAATGTGACTAACAGTGATCACAACGCAATTGTAATAATTATAAATTTATCCAAAATTAACAACACAGATATATCAACAGATGATACTTTGCGATTTAATTATAATAATATTAAGTTGGATAAATTTAAAGATGTTGTGTTAGATAGTTTTTCAATTTATACTAGGGACAATTTAAATTCATTAACTTCTTCTGAATCTGCATTTTTTGTTCAATCTTCTATTTTAATGCTTTAAATTTGGCTAGTATGAGAAGAAAACAGAGAGGTTATAAAGTACCTTGGTGGTCTTTGTAGCTATCAGTATTAAGGAGGGAAGTGTTTAGAATGAGGTAGCTTTTTTTTCAGAGGGTGAGGGGTAAAAGTAATAATGAAGCATTAAGGTATAAAGAAATGTATAAAATTAAGAGGAGAGAATATCATAAGGAAATCTCTGAACACAAATTTAATGCATGGAAATAATTGGTTTGGTTTCTACTACTGGAAATAGTGAGCCATGGGGATTGTTGTTTAAGTTAATCAGAAACAAGTTGAATGTTAATAATTTCTTTAATACTGTGTACTAAACTGGTACTGAGTCTAATTTTTGGTATTCTACAATTGCTACTCTTTCTAGCACTTTATTTTTGAATGACAATTGTCGGCAAGATAGGGTACAGCACCAAGAAATTAGACAGGGGAATGAACAATATATTGGATCATCTGAAATGGACTTGTTTAATATTGATGCAGTTAAATTTGTACGTTTTAAGAAAGGATAATGAAACTTATTATAGACTTGATTGAAATAATTGTGTTAAAAAGTTTGAGTTGTGTCCAGAAATAATGGTTAATATGTATAATAAGTGTTTATTGAAAGGAGTTTTTCCAGAATTTTGGAAAATTCCTCTGTTAAAATTATTACAAAAACCTGGCAAATCATTGATTGATCCTATGAGTTATAGACCCTTTCTTTATTAGCAAATTTGGGAAAATTTTTTTAAAGATTGTTGTTGTTGTTGTTAAGGCTAGAGAAATTGTTCAACAAAGAAAATCTTCATTTTAAATATCAGTACGGTTTTTAGAGAAAGAGTTCAACAGATGATGTCCTACGTGATGTGATTAAATTTAGTGTAAATTCTGGTGAGATGGGCTTAGAGGGGTACAGGTATCCTGTGTGTTATCAGACATTCAACCTAAAATACTGAAGGATCCAATATCTCTCTATTACAGAATATTTAGAAGTCCGGTTGGCCTGCCTCCCTAAAATCCACTCATGCACACCTTCTCAATGGTAAGCCCTGTTACGTCACTTAGGTGGCAACGAACGTGTAGAGTGGTTCTCTTCAAGATGCCTGGTCAGCGTGAAGAGGAAAAGACCGAACCCTCCAGCAATGAGAGCACAACAATACAAATGGCCTTCAGTCCCCAGCAGCTTTCGCTCCCTCTTATGACAGCAAGAGGATCAGAGTGGAAGCAGAGGGTGCTAAGAATCTCTGGGTACGACCAGGCTGCCATGCACGGAAATTGAACTTGGCCTGTTATAACGTACGATCACTCATCCGTGAAGACAGGATATTAGAGCTGGAAAAGGAACTAGAAAACGTGAATTGGAATATTATCGGTTTGGCTGAAACAAGAAGAAGAATTGAATCACTTATAGGTTTATCAAGTGGAAATCTGCTGTACACCAATGGAAACAGTGAAAGGAGTGAAGGCGGAGTTGGGTTTCTGGTCCATACAGATTTTAAAAACAACATTTTGGAATTCAAACGTACATCACCAAGGGTGTCAAGACTAATACTCAAGATTTCTAAGAGGTACAAGCTAAAGATTATAATGATTTATGCAAAAACATCAAGCCATGAGATGAAGAGGTTGAAGAAATGTACACCGAAATTGAGAGTCTTCTAGATGAGCAGAAAACCCACTACACTATTAATATGGGGGACTTCAATGCTAAGGTTGAAAAAAGGCGAAACAGCGCAGAAAGAGGAACTATAGGAAATTTGGAATTGGTGAAAGAAATAAAAGAGGTGAAAGACTTGTGGAATTTGCAGAATCTCAAGGAATGTCAGTAATGAACACTTTTTTCAAGAAAAGGGTGAACAGAAAGTGGACATGGAAGAGTCCAAATGGATTAACAACTAATGAACTCGACTTCATCCTCCTAACAGAAGATATATTGTGAATGATGTTACCATCCTGAATAAGGTAAATGCTGGAAGTGATCACAGAATGGTAAGATGTACAATTGATATAGATGTAGGAAAGGAAAAACTGACTTGAGTAAATAATACAAAGGTCTTTGAAATAACAGAGGAGGAGAAAAAGCAGTATGTACTGGAAATTAAGAACAAGTTTGAGCTTCCGCAGACTGCTCAGGACCAAGATATCGACGAGGAATATTACAACTTTCTGAAAGTGATAAAGCCCAAGAAACCTATAGGGAAACAGAAATCCAAAGAAGAAAAAATTAGTCAAGAAACACTTATCATGATGAACCAAAGACGACAAATGAAGAGCAAGAAAAGCACTGACAGGGAGAAAATTGACTATACTGAGTTATGCAAAGCCATTAGAAAGAGACTCAGAGAGGACAAAAGATTTGACACAAGAAAAGTAGAACAAGCATTAAGCTAAAACAAAGGATTTAAATCAGCAGCCATGAGCAGTAATACAGAAAGACAAATGATACTGAAACTGAAGAATAGCGATGGTGTACTTATAAACAGCAGAGAAGGCATAATTCAAATAGCAGAAGACTACTATAGAGAATTATACAAGGAGCGAGGGAATGATACCAGCAGTAGGGAAGATGGATTGCAACGTAGCAACACATAAAACATACCCGATATTCTTCCTGATGAGGTAGAACATGCATTGAAGAAAATGAAGAATCGGAAAGCCCCGGGGAAGATGAAGTTACTGCAGAGTTGCTAAAATTGGGAGGAAGAGATAACACAAAAACTGGCAAGGCTCTTCACAAAGTGCATTAGAAAAGGTATGATGCCTAAGCAGTGGAATAATGCAATCATAGTTTTGCTGCATAAGAAAGGAGATAAATCAGAAATTGGAAATTATAGACCAATTAGCTTGTTATCCCACATCTACAAGTTGTTCACAAGGGTCATTACTAAGAGATTAGAAAGAATACTTGATGAGAATCAACCGAAAGAGCAAGCTGGCTTTAGGACAGGATTCTCAACTATGGATCACCTTCACGTAATATCAGAGCTAATGGAGAAAGCAAATGAATATAAAACACCATTATGCCTGGCATTTGTGGATTTGACAAAAGGCATTTGACTCCATACAGCATAAGGCAATGTTTCGGGCACCGGAAAGACAAGGCATAAATACTCCATATATTATGATTTTGAAGAAAATATATGAGATTGCTACATCCTTTATTAGACTAGACAAAGACAGTAGCAAATTTAAAATCGAGAAAGGAGTTTGACAAGGAGACACAATATCTCCGAAGCTGTCTACTGCTGCCCTTGAAGAAGCTTTCAGAAGATTAGACTGGTTGCAGAAAGGAGTCAATGTGAACGGAGAGTACCTAAATCATTTACGATTTGCATATGACATTGTGGTTATAAGCCACGATCCCAAAGATTTAGGGGAAAATCTTAATCAGTTATGCACAGTTAGTAAGGATTTTGGACTGAAGATTAATATGCCTAAAACAAAAGTAATGATGAACATGTATGCCACGGAAAGGGAAATAATGATTGAAGGAGCAGTACTTGAAAAGGTGGAGTCATATACTTATGTGGGACAATTTATTAGCTGTAATAATGATAAATGGGTGGAAGTCAAGAGAAGAATAAATTTTGGATGGATAGCATTCAGGAAATATAGTCACATACTGAAGAGCAATATCCCACTTTGTCTGAAACGTAAAATAATGAATCAATGCATACTCCCCACCATGACTTATGGAAGTGAAACTTGGGCACTCACCAAAAGAATGGAAGAGAAGTTAAGAACTACATAGCGAAGAATGGAACGAATTATGTTGGGAATCAGACTGTTAGAAAAGAAGAGAAACACATGGATTAGGCAGCAAACTCAAGTAAAGGACATTCTTATCAAAACTAAAGAACTATAATTGTCTTGGACAGGACACATAGCTCGAAGACATGATGATAGATGGACTAAGAAAATAACAGAATGGTACCCAAGAGGAGCTAGAAGAAAATCTGGAAGACAAAGGTGGAGATGGATAGATGAAATTCATGAGTTTTTGAGTAGTAAATGGATGGCCAGTGCTCAGAACAGAAGGAACTGTAAAGTTGCTGGAGAGGCCTTCATCCTGCAGTGGATTGAAAATGGCTGATGATGATGATGATCTGGTGAGAAATATGTGTTAGCATTATTTATAGAATTAGAAGGAGCATTTGATACTCTATGGTATCAAAGAATTCTTTTTTCATTAAGAGAATTATAGTCCCGATTTGTTATACCAAATTATTAAAAGTTATTTAATCGATAGGCAGGTTATTATAAGATCCCAACATCTAACGTTTAATAGAATTATTGATCGCAGTTGTCCACAGAGATCCGTGTTGGATCCTATTTTAGGGAATCTGGTCTTAAACCAGTGGTTAAGTAGAACAGTCCCTAATTGTTATAAGGTGGCTTATGCTGATGATTTGGTTTTGTGCGTGACAGGAAGATCGAGAGCAGTTTTAGAAAGGAGAATGGAGGTTATTGTTCAGGATTTGACTGATTGGGCTACATTAAATAAACTAAATATTTTATCTTCTAAATCTGTCATGATGTTATTAAAAGGAAAATTAGAATACAACAGAAGCACTTCGATTATTAGTAAACAGCAAACAAATTCCTCTTGTTTCCCAGGTAAAATATTTAGGGGTTATCTTGGATGATAAGTTATTATTTTTACATTTGAATTATTGAAGTAGGAAAATAAATCATTACACTGCTTCTATAGTTAGGGTTACCAGAAAAGATTGGGGATTAGGAAAACACATTTTGAATCTATATTATAAAGCTATTTTTATTTCAATTGTTTCGTATGCTGCATCAATCTGGTACGTTCTTACTGTCAATGTAAAATTTAAACAAAACCTATTATCAATACAAAAAATAATGTTGTTAACTATTTTGCGTGTTTTAGTGTTCGACGGGTGATTGCGGGGGTCCTCCCTTTTGGAATTAGTAGTCTAGTATAGAGCATTTTGTTATTTTATACGTAAAGGAATACAAGTTGCATTTATCGACATTACTAATGAAGTTTCTTCTGCAATCAGCAAACAGAAGAGATAAATTTGGTGAAATTAATTAAATTATGGCAGTACAGTTGGGATTCCAGTAGTACTGGTAGAGTTATTTATTTATGCCTAGTGTCGAATTTAATTTTAATAACAAATTGCATTGCTGGTTTTATCCAAGTATGGTTTTATCCAAGTATGCTCATATCTGAATGCCGGGCATGGTTCCTTAAAAGTCAGTTGCATCAATTTGGTTTAGTGGAAGATCCTTACTCTGTTTGTGGAAGGTTGTAAACATGGGATCATATCTTATATGAATGCAATTTGTATGATTAATTTAGATTAGACTTATTTAATTTGGTACCTAATTTTATTCGGGGTTCTGAATTGATTTGGCTGTCTAATGAAAGGAAATTTGTAGAATTTCAACGGTTTTGCTGGTTGACATTTCATAAAAGGAATATACATGTGGTTACTAATACTGACTAAAGACCTGTTTTTTTCCTCCTCTGGATGGGTAGGCATTCTTTTTGAGGGGGAGAAACCCTTTTTTTGCACGCCTTGGGGAATGACCATGATGCGGCATTGTTGCACTTACTAGTAAATAGTATTCTCCTAGTTGGTGCATTTTTTTGCTGGCTCTTGGGTGTGGGTACCCCGGGAGTGGGACTGGTGGCACCCACCAGTCTGCACCTTTACTGGTGGGTGTCGGATTTAGGTGCAATATGCACTGCCAGAGTTAATAGACCCAGGCTTAACTCCCTGTGCCAGGGATGGGCACCAGGTGGTAATTGCCCATTGGGTTATCACTGGCAGAGTAGCCTGTTTAACTTATAACACATTGCGCACACGTCTACACATACTTACACTAACAGGCCATTATGAGAATAATAATAGACCCAGACTTAGCTCCCCGTGCCAGGGATGGGAACCAGGTGGTAATTGCCCAATGGATTATCACTGGCAGAGTAGCCTGTTTCACTTATAACACATTGCACACACGTCTATACCTACTTACACTAACAGGCCATTATGAGAATATGGTATTATATGAATAATTGGTGGAGATGAATGTATGTCTGGGTGCCACCCTTCAACAGTTAAATACATACATACTTCTGTCTTCAGATCTTCTAATTTGTTCTCTATCGATAAAATTTCTGTTAGTAAATCTAGTAAATGAATTTTTCTGGATAGTCTCCTTGATACGTCCTCTATATTTACGGTGTTCACCTGCATTTGTGTGAATGCTAAATCTTTATTTGTTACAGCTGTTGAATTCAGCAAATCGTGAAATTCTTCTGCTGAATAGGAAATTTCACTTCTATCTTCCCTCACTTCTCTCCTGCACAATATAGACCTCAACGTTTGTTCCTTTTGCTCCACAATCCCTTTATAGGTTGCTTCTTTCAATGAGCATCGAAAATGATACCCATTTTGGCAGTCATGACATACCACCCCTACCATGTACAGTGCTAGGTTGCACTTTTTGCATACATTTTGAGTCATGTTTGTAAATATTTGGCGTAGTTAACACAAAATGTTTCTGCTAATGCACTTGCATGAAATGAATAACAAAAGAAAGAATTAAACAATTTAAAAATGGCAGCGATTTCCGATTTACTCTTAAGAGTGCTGATACAGTAGACATGCTTACTCTCTGCCCCTAGCGGAATAATAATAATAATAATAATAATAATAATAATAATAATAATAATAATAATAACTGAATCTTCGATGAAAACCATAAAGCCTTCTACAGGAAACTTGTTGAAGAAGAGAAAGCAAGAAACGGACCACCCGAGATGAAGACGATCGAAGAGTTCTGGGGAAATTTCTGGAGCAGTGAAGTAAGATATAACAGCAAAGCACACTGGATACAAGTAGAACAGAAAAAATGAAAGACATACAAGATATGAGAGTGTGGGAGATTCCAGAAGAAGCAGAATAACAGTCGATGAGGAACGCCCACAACTGGTGTACTCTGGGAATTGATAACATCCACAAATACTGGTTTACAAGGAAATTCTCCCTGGAATACAAGGAAATCAAGAAGTGCCTTACCGAAAAATATCACCAGAGACTGAGCAGCCTGCTGAAAGCAAAATTGAACAGAGGGAACACAGTTAAAGCCATAAACCGCTATGCAGCTCCGGTATTCAAGTATTGTTGTTAAGTTAATGATGGCACCGAGGGTTTCCCCTATAACCATTGTATTTTAGGCAGTAGCGCGAACGCCGGCATAAAAAAAAAAGTGCTCATTTAGACAAGGAAAGATCACTACAAAAGGATAGATCATTGTAAATAGTGTAGTATAATATGTTGGTTATGTTGTTGTTGTTGTGTATGCCGCACCTGGCATTTTGCAGCAGGAGGTTGAGAGGGAAGAGATGCTCGAAACCCTGCTCCCATCCCTAACCATGAGGATATAGCCAGGAACTACAATAGCGAACTAAAAGGGGAATTTGAATTATATTCCCCCCCAAAAAAAACTACTACTACTGGATGACGAAGTATATAAATAAGAATTAATCAAGGATTAAATTGGATTATAACTAAGCTTATATTAACAGAATGAACCAGTTATAAAATTTCAATAATTAACCAATAAAATCTGGGTCAAAACATTAAACCAGGTACTATTAATCAATTTAAATAATGAAGGGATAGGTATTTGTAATTTACAAAGCAGCTAAGAAAACAGGACCCTTAGGATCTTTGATTGAGTGATTAAAGTCCTTGTTTCGAAGTCTGCAATTGAAGCACGATGCCGGGGAGTCCCGCGCTTGACAAGTGTAAGCCTGGTGACCTGTGAGGCCACAGTGTCCACAGCTAAACTTAGTTTGTCGACATAGACATGCTGGATGTCATATTGTAAACATTTAAAACAGCGGGTGGTTATAACAAAATCCTTTATTGTATGTGCAGTACATTCAAAGAATACACGATTATATAGTCCCACAAAGTAACGTCTAAGCGAGGAGAGACTTCCAGAATCCAGTGAAGATTCCCTTTGTTTTTTTCTTTTATTTTAAATCTAAGCTTTATTCCACTTTTAAAATATGTCAGAGATAGATTACAGGAATTAAAGTTTCTCAATAATATATCCTCGATTAGAACATCCTCTGAAGTATTCAGAGGAATGTCATAAAGAATTAAAGTTGGATTCAACCTTTTCGGAAGCCTGAGATGGAGATCGCTAAGTTTTTGACACTGTGGAACAGATTCGAGGTCCTGGAGTGAGGCTGTTTCAACAGCCACACCCTTGTTCCTTATAACTCTGATGGACTTGATTTTAAGTTGTTTTACCTCGTCTTTAAGATCTTTTACAACTGTAGAACGAATATCCTCACTAGTATTTAATGGACAATTATCATCTGGTTTAATCAATAATATATGTTTACTTGGGACAGCAGGAAGAGGGCTATCAGGAATAACTAAAGTCTGAGATGGGATTTTGTTTTCCAAAGGAACCAGAGGAAGAACAGGGTCTGGAAGTAGACTTACTTTAATTTTAACTTCATTAAACTGCTCAGAAAATGTACTTAATTTTAATTGAAGGGCTGCAATCTGAGACTCTTTGACCCCAAAAAATTTCAACAATATCTTCATATTTAATGCAGACAATTTAGCATTTCGTTCATTTAGTTGGAAGTCTTTTGACTTCAGCATTTCAGTCAAATATAAATTTTCTTTATCCAGTTCCAAGGATGCTGAAGAGGCATATTTCAAATCCGCAATTTGAACTTTAACTTTATTGAGTTCGGCAGAATTTTCTTTCATCTGTTGAGATGTGTGCATTTATAATTTCCTGTTGTGAGTTGCAACAGGCCTGTAATTCAATGAGTTTGCACCATATAGGTATGCAAATTATCTTTAAGATATCCTAATTGAAAAGCTAAAGGTTCTGTTATTTTTTCTACATTGGAGCATACATCATAAGTAACACTTGTGACTTCCACTGTAAAATCAGTATTCTTAAGGAGGATAGACATGTTGCTTTTTAACATAACGAAATGCTTTCAATATATTTTCTGGAGTATTTAATTCAAAAGGAGTGCTCTTCTAATGGCAAGAATGAACAGATGTTAAAACTGTACAAGAATGTTCTGAATCAAGGAAATGCGCATTGACTGCAGTTTTTTGGTAATCAACCAACCTGACAATAGGGTCAATTTCAGGTGTTCCTTCAACAGTTAGTGTTCAAAGGCAAAGGACTAGCTAAATCACTAGGGCTTTTTAGGATACTTAAATCCATGCTTGAATCCATATTATTATTTAATGATGCTAAACTTAAGAAAATAGAATAAAATTTTTTTCCACTAAGGTAATAAGTGGGACTCTAAGGGAAGACGTCTCACACCAAATTTGGTGCATATCCGGTAAGTAGAAAAAACCCAGAAAAATGAAGTTAAATTTTTTGCTTAAATATACCCAATTTCGCTGGATGAACAAACTGTTAGCACATCCAGCCTTGGAACTCAGTAAATAATGAAGGAAATGAGCCAAAATTCATGGACTAGATGTAGATGTCTGTAAGTTACCATACACAATCCCCAACCAAAAGAAACAGGACACCAGAAAAAAGTTATTAGCAATCTACAAAATTTACTGGTAGCGGGAGCTAGAAGTCTTATGAATCAAAAGAAGAATTAGTAAGAAGGCAAACAAATCAAAGATCAGAATAAAACACCCCATAGAAGCTGAGAAAACAAGGAATAAAATTTTCAGCCCAAAGAGCCCAAAATAACAAGTCGTTCAGAACAACCCTAAAAAAAGTACATCCATGACTCTAGTTGCATATCCAGGATACTAGTGGAGGTGGACGTTAGTGCAGGTGCCACCTTAGACCTATACATATTCATATAACTAAACATCATTGATGGTCAGGTAAATATGGTCACGGTCTCTGGTCGTGGCATCTTTCAGCAAGATAATGCGCCATGACCCCACCCATATTATTCCAGTCTGGTTCACAGAATATGAGGAAGACTTCCTGGTATTGCTCTGGCCTCCAAATTCCCCAAACATCAATCCCATCAAGGATTTGATGGGATTGACGTTTGTGTTGGAACAGCAATTTTGATCGGTGGCGCCTCAACCAAAAAGACCTTAGAGGAATTGAAGGATATGCTGGTTGTGTGTTGGTAAGATACCAAATGACACATTTAGAAATCTTGTAGCATCCATGCTTCCCTGGTTACCAGCTATTTTGTCCGCATGTGGAGGACCAAAATCATATTTGGTAGATGATCGTAATATTTTGGCTCATCAATTCAATCACTGCTTCCATTGATCGATTGCTAAACCATCAACTTGAAAGTCTGAACAGAAATCAGAAATTGAAGCAACAGAAGAATTATTATCAATACGTAATCTTTTACATGTTCTTAACAATCAATGTTTAAATTCTGTTTGTGGATAATGTGGCTTTCAGTTCGTGAATTGATTTATTACATTCAAACATTTTAAAGTGTCGCGACATGTCTCATGATGCTTTCCACACCACAATAAAAATGTCATTTCTTGATGTACTCGATACATCATTAAAAGCATGAGGATACCCTTTTCTTCTGAAAGTAATTGTTTTACCGAAACAAATTAGCGGAAATTAAGCTTTACGTACTGAAAGGGTTCTTCATCACAAAATTGTTTGTGCTCAAAACTATTTTTGATTAATTTTTAATGTGCCCTCATGAGTACTATACTCTTCTCTATTACCTCTTTAATGATTACTCGGCATGTGCACATGAAATGAATTCAATACTTCGGGGATTTCGATTGGGAATTTAGTTTTGTTTGACAACCTAATGGGAAAGCATAATTATGATAATAAATATAAAACAAAGTTCATAATAAAATAGCCATAAATAATTTACTAACCATAAATAATTTACTATGAAGGGTAAATTTTCATTTGCATACCTTTCAAAGTGAGTGTTCCAAAAAACATCCAGAAAGTGTCTGAGAGACTGGTCCCATTACTCGTGAAAGCATGGTTTAAGAGGATGAAACGTGTGAACAAACTGCACACAATTAGGGACACACAGATCAACAGCCAGACCTGAGATGCATGGAAAAAACTTTATTTAATCTACATAAATTTTTGTTGATTCATTATTACATTAATATTTTCCATAAAAAAAACAGACTACGCTTAATATTCAATATAAAAAGGTCAGTGCCTTCGCATCATATTATGTTCGCAGTGAATTTTCAATGTATATAATTGCCATCGTTTTATTTGTATTTTATATTCTGATTACCTTCACTAGTGACCCACTGAATAATTAATCTTAAGAATACTCCCATGCTTCATGCAAAATATTTACTTCAGGTTATTCTAAATCATCAGACATCTCTCTCATATTGTGGACTTATATTACTAAGCAGGTTGTCACTTTTGCAACTGCAGGGTACCTGCGAACCCTCCAATGAGAAGACAATGAAATTCAGAATGCCTCTGTGTGGTCGTGTCTGCCAATAATATGATCATTAGCAGTCTTCACTGGTGAAGTGTTAGTTACTCAAAGCAGTGAAATGCCATGGCCACTCATTGTGAAGGTATTGTATAAATATGCCTATGACCTGTTGACAAGAAGAAGAATGCGGGTTGAGATTAGGAATTGATAAGGCAAATAAAGTGAAGAGACTAAAAGATGCAGGATACTAAATGGGCTTGGCTCCAGTTTAGATGGATTTGATGATGGAATACCTGATTGAGGCGAACTGTCATCGACAACTCAACGATTATGACCCAGAGGTGTGACCTGACAGACCTACTGGAAAGTCTGTGAGGTCACGCCTGTGGGTCATAATCGTTGGTATGATCTCACCAAGGAACTTACACCATCATACATGAGGGAAACACACCAGACTTGACTAACTGCAGGTCTCCTTCCAACTGACTCTCTCTACTATGCTCCCTTGTGAAGTACCTTTGCTTCCACTCTCCTGGACAGAGGGAGAGGACAAGCTTTGTCTGCTCCTCCCTCACCACTCCTCTCATCCCTCTTGTGGATGAGAGGGGTGGTGAGGGAAGAGCTGAACTGACAGCCAATGCCTCCATTTTCCCGAAATTTCTGGCTGTCCCCCACAGCCTTCAGTTTGCCCTACTCTAACTATGCCAACAGTGTAAGCCCAAACCTAATTTAGCCAAAACCAAACAAGAGTCTAAATTTAACTACATCTTTGCTTAAACTTCATTTAGCTGCTGTAATGTACCATTAACATCTACTGCATTTTCTTAAATACGAAAATTAGGTGGCAGAGCCTGCCAAAATAATGAATAATTATCTTTTTACTAGGAGCCTGCCACACCAGACCATGCCGAAGTGTGGTCAACTGTGGGTTCCATCATGGCCCAACAGCTAAATGGTCTGAAGAACAACACTACACATTACTCAACACCTTCACACTTTTTTAAATCACTGGGCTCCACACAGTTCTGTGATCCACAGAGCAGAGAAAGTGGATGTGGAGAACACCCAGCTCTCAGACATCTAACATACTTTACACTTTATTTATTAGAAAATCCAGGAGGTAACATTTCATTGAAGATACAATTCTTATGGTCACACCTGGATTTCTTTCTAACAAATTGCGAAGACCTCAGGAAAAAATATGGAGTGCTTCCATCAAACCCCACAGCGATGGCTTTTCAAAGGATATTCAATCATAAAATTATATTCAATCAACCAACTGCAGTCTGAAGGCAAATTTTCACTCATCTGTCCAGCAGCCATCCATTCTCAAATCGAATTTATGTCTCATCACATGTGAGCTACTGGAAAACGATATTCAATGCTATGGTGATGAAGGTCAGCAGGACTGCAAGCGAAATCACGATCAAACTAAACAACGAAAAATTAGAGCAAATACACCGCTTCAAGTATCTCGGAGTACTCATTGATGACCAGCTGAACCATGAGGCCGAAATCAAAAGCAGAATTGAACAAGCCAGGCAGGCATTCATCAAATGGAGAACCCTCCTCACCGACAGAAGCTTGAACATCATGCTCAAATTACGCACATTGAAATGCTACATCTGGCCAATACTGCTCTACGGTGTAGAAACCTGGACTCTAACATCAGCCACTACAAAAAAGCTCCAGGCCTTCGAAATGTGGCTCTACCGAAGAATGCTGAAAATTCCGTGGACAGCCAAGATAACCAACGCACAGGTCCTGCAGGACATGCACACGGAACGGGACCTGCTCAAAACCATCATCAGCAGGAAATGCAAATACCTAGGTCACATCGCTAGGAACCAAGAAAAATATCACCTACTACCACTCATCCTGGAGGGAAAGATCGAAGGCAAGAAACGCCCAGGCAGACCGAAAATGGCATGGCTAGATAACATCAACACCTGGTTTCACATGACAACAGCACAAATTCTACACGCAGCGCTACACAGAGAACAATATCAAAACGAAGTCACAAACGCCATTCGGCAGCATTAAAGAAGAAGATGACTATCCAACTCACAATGTACAGGCATTACTAGACAAAAGATTCTTTGCACTCTGTCTAGTATTGCCTGTACATTGTCACCCGATTAATCATTGTATTCGATATCCTTTTCCAGTAGCTCACATGTTAGGGGACATAAATGCAAGTTGAGAAAGGATGGTTGTAGAATAGATATGTGCAGAGGTTTGTCTTCAGTCAGCAGGTCGTTGATATAATATCCTTTTCCAAGCATGTTGGAATGGATTGAGACTGGGCGAACTGGATAGCAATGAGCAGACAGAATTCGTTGTTATCTCTCTGAAATCGATTAATGTACTGCCAGAATTGTCTGAATATACTGTATCATGAAGGGAGGTAATAGGTTGGTGATGAAAGAAAGGTGGGTGTTTCCACTGACCTGTTTTTAATGGCGATCAGTGGACCTAGGGCATGCCACAAAACAGTCCCCATGCCATAACACTACTGCTTCCAGCCTGCCAAACAACAATAGATCTTGCTTTCTTCAAATGTGAATATGCCTATCAGCATTATAGAGTTGGAAATGGAATTCCTCAGACAAGGTGACAGATTTGGTCTTGTCGATGAAGTGTTGGAGCTGATTTGCTCATGAAGGTTGACTTTCTTGTGTCTCAAATTGAGCATGTGTACCATAACGGGTGTAAACTACCATAGCCTATAGGAGCTAGTGTCCATGGGGATGTAGATCTTACTGTTCCTCAGCTGTATCAAGTGGTAATAATGTGCTATATTGCTGCTGCTGCTGCTGTTCCTCAGCTGTATACAAGCTGTATCATGTGCTATATTGCTGCTGCGTTATGTGAGGTAACATACAGTGCTCACTATGGATGTCGATCACGTGTGCCTGTCCTTCGTTTATCCTTTAGCTGGTAGTTAAACTTCTGTTGAGCCAATCACAGATATTTCCTACACTTCCTAATATTTCCTACACTTCACCAGAAAATGGGAGAACTTAACCAATTTGGCTGTTGTTGAGATACTGGCTCCTGCACATCTTGCCCTACCATTATTCCACATTTGAAGTCAGATATACCTTGACAACAACCCATACTTCCTCTTAGATCTCAAAAACTGATTTTCTATTTCTAATCTTATGGATTGAGAATAAACAGAATGGATTGAGTAAACAGAATGCTAATGGGATTCTTCCCCTTGACAAGGCTAAACAAGGGGTTTTTAAATTCAATTTCAGGAAGGATGGTTGTAGGGCAGGTGTGCAGGGTGTTTGACTTCAGACAGCAGGTCTGAAGTCAAACACCCTGGTCCTTGAGGTTGTCACAGACATTCTCTCTCTGATAGGCCAGACAAGCTGTTCTTGCTACCTTGGGAGTCTAAAACGCTGATGGAACTGATATTCGGGTGACACAAGTCAAGTGGACCCAATTTCGGCGAAGTCCGGACGGTCTTTGACAGCCAAATCCTCTGCTTGCACCTTCACGATGGTGGGACTGTTAGTAATCCTGGGTATAACCTCCATGCACAAGTATATGGTGGGTGACTACCCAGGTGTGAACCAACGTAAGCAGGGGTCGAGGTGTGGCGTCCACACCACATGGAGGAACGCCGCCCCTCTATGTTACCAGGCAGTACTAGGTGGTAGATGACTCTCATCAACCGGTGAAATACCACCACTTTGCTTATTGGAGGCTTGAAGTGGTGGAACCTATGTTTAGTGTCTAGAGCTAAGTTCCGGCTAACCCTTCCCTATCTCTTCCATCATGCAGTATGATTGATGATTTTTGAGGTTATGATCACTGTCGTGGCGAGAACCAATATTCCTTACATTTCGAGGGTACAGCTCTAAAACGGTGTTCGCAGGCCGGCCGCTAGATAGTACACTGGAACAAACCTATTGGTAACTCTCTAGGAGGCTTCCGGATCAGCTAGTGTATAATCTTGCTACCTCTACTCTGCCAGATAGTGACTGGAGGGAGTCCGAGTAGTATGTATGCGGGGAGGATTGTCGAGGCCACGTTATGTCAAGGATCTGGGTATATTCTTACCACATGTACGCCATATCCAAAAATTTCATTACTTCATACAGCATGTCCCATTCACTTTTTCTTACTATTGAATACACCATGAATTGTCAAAATAATAGAGTAAGCTTATCTGCGAAAAGATCTAAACCTCCCAAGGACTTCCTAATTCATTTCACAAATATACGTGGTCTTAATTCCAATCTCAACGATGTCCATTTGCACTTGCAGTCTTCCAAACCCCATGTACATTTTCTGACAGAATCTCAGTTATCAGTTGATTCAACTACTTCTCATCTCAGATGTCCAAATTATTTGCTGTATGATTCCTTTTGCCTCAAAGGTGGTACTTGTGCATATGTCCGTTCTGATATTCCCTGTCAGAGATTTAGCAATTTGGAATCTCCACTCTTTGATCTTCTCTAGCTTAACATCTCTCTGCTTCATTGTGTCAAATTCATCTGTTGTCTCTACCGTTCTCCCAACTCCACTAATCACTTGGAGCTCTTTGACTTCCTCTCTTTGCAACTTGACTTTGTCCAGTCTAACTTTCCTAACAGTGAGGTAATTTTCCTTGGTGATTTTAACGTTCACAACTCCAGCTGGCTTCCATTTTCTAGTCACACCGACCCAGCAGGTCGAGATGCTGAGGCTTTTGCAATTACTAATGACCTAGCACGGATTGTTCATTTACCTACACGAATACCGGACAATCCTAATCATACAGCCAATACGCTTGATCTTTTTCTCACAAACAACCCTTCTAAGTAAAAGGTCGAAGTGAGAGGTCCTTTAGGCACTTCAGATCACAACTTGGTGATTGTCTCTTCTCCAATGGAACCTTTATCTCATGGCTATTCCCAACCTCGTATTGTTTGGCATTACAAGAATGCAAAATGGGATGACCTGCGAGATTTCTTTTCTTCTTTTCCTTGGTCTGATTACTGTTTCAAAACTTCTGATGTCAACGTTTGCTCAGATCGTGTCAGTGAAATTATTCTTGCAGGAATGGAATCCTTTATCCCACACTCCACTTTAAAATCTCGTCCTTTATCTAAACCTTGGTTTTCCAATAAATGTGCTAATGCTGTCCAAGAGAAGAATGTTGCATATCGTAATTGGCTTGTTTCTAATTCTTCAGTTTCATTTTCTGCCTACACCAAAGCTCGCAACAATTGTAAAGCAGTTATTAATCAGTCCAAACTAGAGTTTGAACAGGCTAAGAGTAGAAAACTTGCTTCTTGCCCTAATGGTAGCCGACCATTCTGGACTCTTGCCAAAGCTATTGCCCGCAACTTTTGCCCATCTCTGCTCCCACCTCTGTCCAAACCAGATGGTTCTGTTGTCTCTTCAGCCAAGGATAAAGCTGATCTGCTAGCATCCCATTTTTCTTCCAGCTCATGTATTAATGATCTTGGTAAAACACCTCCCACCATTCCTAACAAGCTCCATTCAATGCCTCCTGTGGTCTTCCGTCAAAAGGATATCAGAAGGATTTTGATGAATCTTGATCCTAAGAAAGCTCCAGGTCCTGATGGTATTTCTCCACTTGTTCTCAAAACTTGTGCTCCTGAACTTACTCCTATTCTTTGCCGCCTTTTTTCACTTTCTTATTCAAAAGGTGTTTTTCCTTTTGCTTGGAAATTTGCTCACATCCAGCCAGTTCCTAAAAAGGGTGACAAATCCCTCCCATCCAATTATCGTCCCATTGCAATTACTTCTACTCTTTCTAAAGTAATGGAGAAATCAATTAACCGCCAACTCTTAAACTACCTAGAAACCTTCCGTCTGATCAACGATCGCCAGTATGGATTCCGTCACTGTCGATCCACTGGTGATATTCTGGCTTATGTTACCCATTTATGGACTAATTCAATGGAAAGGTTCGGTGAAACACAAGTAGTTGCTCTTGACATCTCAAAGGCTTTTGATCCTGTTTCGCATAAAGGTCTTCTAAACAAGCTTCCATCTTGTGGTTTGCCAACTGTTTTAATAATTGGTTATCCAGTTTTCTCTCTGATCGCTCACTGAGGGTGATGGTAGGTGGCTCTCTGTCTTCTAACTTCTCCACTAATGCCGGTGTCCCCCAAGGTTCAGTTCTTTCCCCCACTCTTTTCCTCTGGTATCTCAATGACCTTCTTCCATTGACTGGAAATGCTATCCATAGTTTTGCCGATGATAGCACATTGCATTCAACTTTCCATTTTGAGAAACCTTCTCCTGCTCAATCAGCTTCAAGTTCTCGAAAATCTGCTGCCAATTCCTTAAATGCCGATCTTCAGGAAATTCTCCAGTGGGGCAAAGACAACTTAGTTGATTTCAACCCTTCCAAAACTCAGTGTTGTCTTATATCTCGCAAAAAGGATTCTTCTGCTCCTATTCTTATCTTTAGTAACACTCCGATTTCTAGGCAAAATGATATATCTCTTTTGGAGATTACCCTGACATCTAATCTCTCTTGGCACAAGCACATTACAAATATTGCTTTCTCTGCATCTAAAAAACTTAGTTTTCTCTTTCGCTCTCGGCGTTACTTTTCTTCCAAACAGCTGCTCACTCTGTATAAATCGCAAATCCGTCCTGCCATGGAATATTGTTCCCACATGTGGGGTGGTGCCCCCAAAACCTCTCTCAGGCTTCTTGATTCCATTCAGAAGAGGGCAGTTAGGTTAATTAATGATTCATCTCTAACAGAGTCTCTCCACTCGCTTTCTCATAGTCGTACTGTTTCTGCTGCATGCCTCTTCTACAGATACTTCCATGGGCACTGTTCTTCTGAATTGGTTTCTATAATTCCCGCTCTCTCTTTCAAAACAGTCCGAACATGTGCTGCCACCAGCCAACATCCATTTACTGTCCAACGCGAAACCCACAGAACGAACTTTTCATCTTCCTCATTTATTCATTCAACTGCCGTTTTCTGGAACTACCTTCCTTCATACGTATTTCCTGAAAATTACAATCTACAGAAGTTCAAGTCCAATGTCAACAAATATCTTCTTTCGTCTTCTCACCCTCCAACCCAAGCACGGTACTAAGTACTATAGGTTCTAATACCTCTCGTGTTTGGTGTTCTCATAAAAAAAAAAAAAAAAGACAGCAGGTACTGTTAGAACTACCTTCCATCTGCTATTGTGGAAGGGTGGGTTGAATAAACTCAAGGTAGAAGTAGACATTTTCTTGAAGAGTGTGGATTGGTGAATATAAGTACGTTTTTTTTTCTGATGCAAACTATATGTTTTCTTTCTTGCATTTGCCATTACTATTAAATGCCATTACTACTTTGGTCATTACTAATATTTACAACAAAAATACAAATGCAGATGGAGTAATTGCCTTGATAGCCGATATATTTTGCATGGTTAAACCAGTTGCTCCGATAGCTGAATTCAAGAAAAAGGTTAAACGTCTAATATTTCCTACACTTATGTTCATATCTACATATTATTTCCATATAAATAAAAAATACGTTGTATAAATATAAAAAAACTACTTTCTTTCGAAAAGAGCTAATCTCCCATTGTAGCACAATTTCTGTGTTTAACACCGCAAAATCTACAGAGCAAATTACAAAATTTGTTCTTCAGTAGGACTAGATAAATGTTATTAAACCCAAATTGTTTCTACATGGGGGTTAGGATTGATTATATTTTTTATGTTCTGATTGAAAAAAATGATTGTTTTACGGTTGATGGTTAGATCTTTATATTTTGAACTTGTACTGATTGAAGGCTCTGTTTGTTTTAGTCCAATTACGGTTGTGTTTTCTTGGCAATTGTGACGATAAATAACGATTGTGTTAACTTGGTCTTCCCCCTTGTTAAATTTGTTCTTTCTGACGGTATGGTCTCCCTGTTAAAGTTTAAGCCTAAAAGTTTCGATTTAAATTTTAATTGAAAGATGTGTTCAAGAACTGACAACTCGAATGGCGAGGTGAGCAAAAGGACAACCGTATTAGGAAAGATTACAATCAATTACGTGGGCAGCAGAGCTTGGAAACTAGGCATCTCAACTTAACTCATGCAGATATACTGGAAAACAGTTCATTTTTATCGAAATCTTTCAAATTAAAAAAAGGTGTTTCGTCCTATGTCACATCTTATAGAACAGTAAGGTATGATTTTTTCAGGAAAACGCACACTTAATTTCTGTTATTACCTTACAAAAACTGAAATGGCAATAGGCTGAATTCAGCTAATTAGGCCCGGGATATTAAGAATGTTTTCATTGATAATTCTATTGAGATTCTTGAATTGCCATGGATTGTTATGCACTTTTCTTTAGGGATTTTCTACCCCTGACATTTTTTTCTCTAAAGTTGGTGCAGCCTGGGAAATGAAAATCCTCAATTGTTACAGAAATTTCTCTAATGGAGTTCTCCTTATTTAAGTTAAAGCTAAACGTTTAAAGTTGAACGCTAATTGAAAATTAAATGGGAATAGGCTGAACTCAGCCTATTCCCATTTCACTAAACAAGTTCAAGAAGCTCCTGACTGAACACATCACCAGGGAGGTCTGATCTAAATCACCTTCCACTCAACTCCTGAACTTTCCACAATGCATACCAGTTTGGAAATTGTGTAAACAAGTTGAAGGAATAGCTGTCATAAATTGTAACATTCTATGCAATTATTTCATAATTTTTCTTTCATACTTGTTATTGTAAAAGTATTCACAATGTAATTATAAGTATGTACTGTTGTTAACCACGCGACATGTGTGGTTGGTTTACGTAGGCTGGGTAATCGAATGTAGTTGTCATGAATCGGACATGATGTTGATACATCATGTCCGATTCATGATGTATCTGTTTTTATTGTTATCTTTTTCAAAGGGAACACCCCCTAAAAAGCCTCTGGCTTATGTGTTCTTCCTCCCTTCTTGCTGTTATCTCCCAACAATTGTAACACAAAATAGGGATAAATAAATTATCAAATTATCAGCTATTTAGGCCCTGGATTTTAAGAATGATCCAATTAGTAAATTAGTTAACTGATCGTTTACTAATTTAAAACTGTTTAATTTGGCATTCAGAGCCCCATGATCTGTTAAACAATATGAAGTGTGCAGTCCAGGGTGAAACCATGAGGGTGCTTTTGGATTTAATTAGGCAGAGATTTCCTGGTTATTAACACTTTTGTGTATTCTGACCACCTATGCTGCCAGACCTGCTGAAGGTGGGTGGCGAGTTTTGTTTTCTCTTTTTTCAGGTTTCCTGTACGGTCAATGGAGTGGCCCAGGAAGGTGCCGGGAAGCCCTTTTGCGATTTGCTGCAAAAAAAAGGGATTGGGGACCTCTTGAGTCCCCAATCCCTTTTAGCTATTCTTGAGACGAGGCAGAATATCTCCTGAATTTCTCTCGGATATGTTTCAAGTGTGGGTTGAAAGATTGGTTACCGTCTAGTGATTCCTAGATATTTCATCTCACTGAGAAGTTTGATAGTTGTATTTTCTACTTTAATTTGTGGTGGTCTACGAAGATTTAATGTTCCTTTCAGTAGCATTGAGAAGGTTTTTCCTGGTGAGATCTTAAGAAAATGGAACTTCATCCAGTCTTGTAGATTTTGAATTGCTCGATTTTGGTTGAAGGGCTCAAGCATTTAAGAATGGTTCAGACACTAGTATTGAATTGCTCGATTTTGGGTGCAGGGCGCAAGCATTTAAGAATGGTTCAGACAGTAGTAAATATAATTAAAAGAGAGAGAGAGGGGTGTGGAGACTGAAGGCTGGGGAAAATACAGAAATAAGGGGTCCATAGAGAACATGACCCCCAAATCAGTGGAGCAGGCCCATGCCACCAGAGGGAAGAGTGGGTTGGTGAGGGGAGGAGCAGGAGCCCAGAAGTCACCTCCCACTCTCGCCCGGGGAATGGAGGCAAAGGGCCACGCAAGGGACCCTGGCTTAAAAAAATAAATAAATAAAATAAATCAATAAAAAATAATAATAAAAATAAATAAATAAATAAAAAATTCTATAGAGTCCCAAACGAAGGTCTTGTATCTGAGTGAGAGCCAGTTTCGTTGAATCCAAGGATGGTTAGTTTAGTCTGTCTTGGTGCCTGTTCTTGATCTCTGTAGATAGCAATAAGTGTTCTCCTTTGGGTGAACAGTCCCTGGGCGAATTTTACTCCTCTTGTACTCCTCTTGTACTCCTTTTACTCCTCCTCATACTCCTCTTGTGAGTCCAACAGGTTTGATTTCCTGTCGCGGAGGAAGTAAGTCAGCTTTGTAATCAGGAGGCAGCGGAGATCCTCATAGTTTTCAGAGTTGAACATTATGTCAGACCCTGTCTCCACTTCCAAATTCTAAGTGGGAAGAGTTCAAGGAATTAATAGTGGAAGCTACTGAACCTTTCATCCCTATTAATAAATAATATTCTTCAAGGTTTAGGCCTAAATGTTTATCTAATGAACTAATGAGACACATAATAGAGAAGAAAAATGCACGGGATGCATATAAATTATCAAGTGACACAGAAGCCTATGTCAGATATATAAGTTAGTCTGTAATCAGGTGACAGAGAAGGTTAGGCAGGCGAAGGCAGATTACGAGAAATCCTTGGTAAAAGATGCTAAGAAAAACAGCCAGGATCTCATTACTTATATAAACTCTAAAAGGAAAGGAATGAACCTGATTGGTCCACTTGACAACGATGGTTCGACTATTGATGATCCTGCACAGATACCAAACAAACTGAATGAGTATTTTGCATCTACATTCACATATGGGGAATTATTAAGGTTGGAAAATGGCAGAAGGTTATCAAATTGTAGCAGGATACATAATGAATTTGGAATAACTGAAAGCAAAGTGGATGAGAAACTGTTGAAGTTAAACATACGAAAAGCACCTGGGGTGGATGGGATCTATCCAGTTATATGAAAGGAGGCGGCCAAGCAACTAAGCAAACCCTTGGCCACAGAGACTCAGGGGAGGTTCCCACGGACGGGAGATGTGCAAATATATCCCCAATTCACAAAGGGAGATCGAAGTGTGACAAGAGTAATTACAGACTAGTTAGTTTAACTTCTGTTCCTGGTAAAATAATGGAGTCACTGGTTAAAGATGCATTGCATGATCATCTAGAGAAGACTGCAGCAATAGTTCAGACACAGCATGGGTTTGTAAAGGGAAAGTCTTGTCTGACAAATTTGATAGGATATTATGATGTGGTTACAAAGGAACTGGATGCAAAAAATAATTTTGATATCATATATTTGGATTTCAGGAAAGTTTTTGACACTGTTGCGCATGGAAGACTATTGTACAAATTGGAGCAGAATGGTATTAAGGATAATTGCTACAATGGATAAAAGGATGGTTAAGTGGGGGAAGACAGAGGGTGGTAATCACTGGGTGCTGCTCTTCTTGGACTAATGTTATTAGTGGAGACAAAAAGGGTTCGGTGTTAGGTCCACTGTTGTTTTGTATATTTATCAGTGATACTGATGAAGTTATATCAGGCTTAATGTCGAAGTTTGCAGATGATACAAAGGTTGGCAGGGTTGTTAATGACAGTACTGGCAGTGTGCTACTGCAAAAGTATCTAGAAAATTTGGGCAGATGGGCAAAGAAGTGGCATATGAAGTTTAACCTTGACAAATTCAAATTATTGCAAAAGGGGAGAAGTAAACCCAGAAAAACGTACCAACGGTGTGGTACGTTTTTAAGGTGGGGTTACTACCACCTTAACTACACTTAAGGTGGTAGAAAATGAAAAAGAATTGGGTGTAATTGTGCAGTCAGATATGAAGTTTTCTGAGCAATGCAGACAGGCTGCCAGGGCAGGTCATGGGGTTTCGTCAATTGTATCTAGGAATTTTGCTAGCAGGGAAAAGGAGGTGATTATTCCTCTGTATAAGGCAATGGTCAGGACACGCCTTGAGTACTGCGTGCAGGTCTGGAGGCCTCATTTTAAGAAGGATGTAGATTTACTTGAGCGTGTACAGAGAAGGGCAACAAGAGTGGTGAGGGGAATGAAGGGATCCTCTTATCAAGAGAGGCTTAATTTGTGCAAATTACAGTGGCTGGAAACTAGGCACCTGCGCAGTGATCTGATTGAGGTATATAAGGCCTTGAATGGGTTGAGAATGCTGCATTCTGATGGGATCCTTCCCCTTGTTCATATTAGGAACCTAAGGGGGCATAAATTCAAATTAAAAAAGACAGCCAGCGGGTGGTTAATTGCTGGAACAAACTTAAGGAGGAACTGGAAAGGCATTTGGAGGCAAAGGTGTGATTTTTTTTTTTGGCTGATGCTGAATAAGCTTTACACTTGCTTTCTTGCATTACATACCACTACTATTACTACTCTTAATACTTCCCCACAGACACAGTAATTGGTATTCGTTTACTAATTTAAAAGTGTTTAGTTTGGCATTCAGGGCTCCATAACCTGTTAAAAGATACGTAGTGTACAGTCCAGGGAGAAACCATTATATTGTTGTTGGGGATAAACTTCCAACATCAGGCAGAAATATTCTCGTTATTTCCCCTTTTTTTGAGTCTGACCACCTAACCTGCCAGACCTGCTGCAGGTGGGTGGCGAGTTTTGTTTTCCCTCTTTTCAGGTTTCCTGTACAGTCAATGGAGTGGCCCAGGAAGGTACAGGGAAGGCCTTTTGCGAGATGCTGCACCCTGGCACAACGCACCACCTCGAGGTCAAGGGGAAGTGCTCCCGCCAGAACCCGCAGAGCATGTGCTCTCACATTTCAGCAGACCCGTGTAATAGAGAGGAGTATTGTTAGCTGGATGGAATCTTTTGTCAGTCTGTTAACTGCAGTAGTTTCTTTCTGAAACCAGTTGGGTGACTCGTAAATTATGGCCTGTATGAATGTCGTTTTGTAATACAGTCCCATGGTGTGCCTCTTGAGTCCCCAGTCCCTTCGGCTATTCTTGAGAGGAGGACAGAATACCCCCTGATTTTCTCTCGGATATGTTTCAAGTGTGGGTTGAAAGATTGGTTCCTCTCCGGTATAATTCCTAGATATTTCATCTCATTGAGTAGTTTGATAGTTGTATTTTCTACTTTAATTTGCGGTGGTCTACGGAGATTTAATGTTCCTTTCAGTAGCATTTATTAGGTTTTTCCTGGTGAGATCTTAAGAAAAAGGACCTTCATGCAGTCTTGTAGAACTGGAATTGCTCGATTTGCCTGGGTTTCCAATTGAAGTCGATTGTCTGCGGCAACAGTCAGTATCAGTCTGCAAATGCCTGTGAGTGGACTTCCCCCAGATCGAAGGACAGAAATTCATCCAATATCATACTCCAGAGGAGAGGTCCCAGTACCGAGCCCTGGGTCAGCCCCTGTAAACAGGCCTGGTCTGTTTCTTGTACGCAGTCACTACTTCTATTTTTCTCTTGGATAAATATGACTTCATTATTTTGTAAAGGTTGCTGTGTTTTTGGCTTCCGCAGTCTGGCCAGGACACTCGGCCACCAGATGGTGTCGAACGCCCCAGCAAAATCGAGAAATAACCAAGAAGTACTTCCTCTGACAGGCAGCAGCCAAACTTAGGAGGCTTTTGAGAGCATCCACTGTTGAATTTCCGGGTTTGAACCCAAACTGTGTGAGCATAACGAGATCTGCAGCTTCGTAGTGGTGCAGGAGTCGCTTGTGAAGCATCTTTTCAAGGAGTTTACTAGCAACTGGGAGCAGAGAAATCGGCCAGTATGATTCGGGTTGTTCGGTTGGCTTCATAGGAATTTTTTAGAATTAATTTGACGTTGGCCATTTTCTAGTCGGTTGGAAAGACTCCTGTCTTCAGGCATGTGTTAAACCTCTTCAACACATGCCTGTCTTCAGGCATGTGTTGAAGAGGTTTAGTACATTCTACGGAGAGATGTCTACTGCTTTACTAATAATCTCAGGGGCAAAGGTTGATGATGTTGTAGAGCGAATATCATCTTTTAAGGGCACAAAAGGTGATATAGTTGTACAAGTTGGCACTAATAATATTAAGAGTAGGAGACCGGCAGAATTACTTAACAAGTACAGGTCACTGTTGAACAAAAGCCGAGAATTAGGGTTGAATTTGAAAGTGTCTGCAATTCTGCCCAGACACGATAGGAGGGAGTATATGATGAGAGCCTTGTCGATCAATTCGGCCCTGGAAAGATTGTGCAAGGCTCAAGGGGTAGAATTTTTTTCAGCCTGGACTGTACTTGTTAACAGGAGAGATTGCTTCTACAGGGATGGGATACACTTAAATAGAAAGGGTGCAAGAATATTTGCTGATGCTATCGAGGCAGTGTTAGGTGGGTCGGAAAACTGCTAGCTTGGGGGGAGACAAAGACCAATAGATTGACAGTAGCCACTGGCAGAGGTGAAAGAGATTCTTGCACTGCTTCTATTAGAATGAGCAGAAGCCTGAAAAACAAGATGCATGGTATTTCAGAGACTGCTGGGAGCCATTGCGGTACAAGTAAACGTATACCATTATAGCAGGTATACTTGCGTGTACACCAATGCTAGGAGTTTAGTAAATAAATTTGATGAATTTGAGGTATTGCTCAAAACATCGAAGGCAGATATTGTTGGGATATCAGAGACGTGGTGTCACACAGATATAAGGGATGCGGAACTGCAATTTGGGGAGTACAACGTCTACAGAAAGGATAGACAGGATAGGAAGGGGGAGGTATTATGCTATTTGTTAAGAAACACATAAAAACCAAGGAAGTGAAGCCAGTCGACATCGCTGGACAGTGCAGTGTGGAGTCAGTTTGGTGTGACATAAACATTAGGAGATCAAAATTGAGAGTAGGAGTGTGCTATAGGCCTAATGACTCTGATGAGTATAATAAGGAACTGTACAGGGAAATAGAGTGGGCCAGTAAATCAGAGTGTCTTATAATGGGAGATTTTAATTTCCCAGATATTGACTGGATTTTGGGGGCTGGTTACTCACACACTAGCAGGGCTTTTGTGGATTTATTGGATGATTGTTTTCTAAATCAGCATGTTCGGGAGGCAACTAGAGGGAGTAATACTTTTGATTTGATTATCAGCAGTGATTCTTCATGCATTAAGAATCTGCAGATAAATGAACCACTAGGTGGCAGTGATCACAGTGTGCTGAAGTAGGATTTACTCAAAGAGGTAACTACCATTAGGGGTAAAGGGAAGGGTTATTGCTTCCGTAAAGGCGACTACGATGGACTGAGACAGTATTTAAGTTCTATACAGTGGGACCAACTGATGATGTTACCAACAGCAAATTCAAAATGGAAAGCATTCAAAGAACTTATCTTGGAAGCTACTAGGCTTTACATACCAACTAAGAAATATTGTTCAAGGTTTAGGCCAAAATGGATGTCAGATGAACTAATGAGATATATGGCAGAGAAGAAAAATGCATGGGATACATACAAATTAACACACATGACACAGAAGCCTATGATAGATACAAGTTGATATGCAACCTAGTTACAAAGGAGGTTAGGCAGGCGAAGGCAGATTACGAGAAATCCTTGGCAAGGGATGCAAAGAAAAACAGCAAAGAGTTCTTTACTTATGTAAACTCTAGAAGGAAGGGGATGAATCAGATTGGTCCACTTGATATTGATGGGTCAAGTGTTGATGTCCTGCTCAGGTAGATAACAAACTAAATGAATATTTTGCATCGACATTCACACATGAGGAGGTATTCAGCGAGGGGAATGCCAGAGGTGTATTCAACTCTAGCAGTAAGCTACAGAATCTTGAAATAACTGGGAGTAAAGTGGAGGAGAAACTGTTGAAGAAAAACACAAGAAAGGCACCCGGGGTGGATGGGATCTATCCAGTTATATTAAAGGAGTCAGCAAAGGAAGTAAGCAAACCCTTAGCCATAATTATGAGAGCTTCCTTGGACTCAGGGGAGGTACCCATAGACTGGAAATGTGCAAATGTGACCCCAATTCACAAAGGAGGATCAAAGGCTGACACAAGTAATTATAGACCTGTGAGCGTAACTTCTGTTCCAGGAAAATTAATGGAGGCACTGGTTAAAGAAGCACTGCAGGATCATTTAGACAAGACTTCAGTTATAGCTCAGACACAGCATGGTTTTGTTAAGGGGAAGTCTTGCCTGACCAACTTGATTGGATACTATGATGCAGTCACAAAAGAACTGGATGCAGGGAATAACTTTGATATTATATACTTGGATCTTAGAAAGGCTTTTGATACTGTTGCACATGGAAGACTGCTACACAAATTGGAGCAGTGTGACATTGGAGGCAAATTGCTGCTCTGGATAAAGGGGTGGTTGAGGGGGAGAAGACAGAGAGTGGTAATCAATGGACACTGCTCATCGTGGACTGATGTTATTAGTGGAGTCCCTCAGAGCTCAGTGTTGGGTCCATTATTGTTTTCTGTATTTATAAATGATATTGATGATGGTATATCGGGCTTAATGTCCAAGTTTGCAGACGATACAAAGGTTGGCAGGGTTGTCAAGGACACTACTGACACTATGCTGCTGCAACAGGATCTGGAAAGGTTGAGCAGATGGGCTGAGAGGTGGCAAATGAAGTTTAACATTGACAAATGTAAAGTACTACACATGGGAAACAGCAACCCCAGAGCAACGTATCAACTCTGTGGTACAACATTGACAGTGGTAGAGAATGAAAGGGACTTGGGGTTGGTTGTGCAGGCAGATATGAAGTTCTCTGAGCAGTGCAGACAGGCTGCAAGAGTAGCTCATGGAGTATTTATTGTCAATGATATACAGGAATTTTTCCAGCAGGGATAAGGAGGTGATTATTCCATTGTATAAGGCGATGGTCAGGCCACACCTAGAGTACTGTATACAGGTCTGGAGGCCTCATTTCCAGAAGGATGTAGAGCTGCTGGAACGAGTACAGAGAAGGGCAACAAGATTAGTGAATGGAACAAAGGGGTTCTCTTACGAAGAAAGGCTTAAATTTTGCAAATTACAGTGTCTGGAGACTAGGCACCAGCGACGTGATCTGATAGAGGTGTATAAAGCCTTGAATGGTTTAAGCATGCTCAATGCTGATGGGATTCTTCCTCTAGCTCAGAAAAATCACCTGAGAGGGCATAAATTCAAATTGAGGAAAGACAGATGTGGGATAGACATGCGGAAATTTGCCTTTAGCCAGCGGGTGGTTGGTTGGTTGGTGGAACAGACTTCCATCCTTTGTGGTGGAGGGTGATAGCCTAAATAAGTTTAAGGCTCAGCTGGACAGGTATTTTGAACAAACACAGGGGTGAAGTGGAAGTGGTTTTTTTTTTTTTTTTTTTTTTTTGTCTGATGCTACATAAGCTTGCTTTCTTGCATCAAATGCCTCTACTAATGCTAATGCTAATGCTAATCTCCGGCTCCAGAAGATCTGGGCCTGGGCATTTTTTATTCCTGATTTTTTGCGCTGACTGTTGTAGTTCTTCTAGAGCAAAAAGGTGGTTCCATTTGATCTATGTGCTCTGCTTCATTTCCATCGCAGATCTGCAGTTGTTCTGGTAGTTGCCAGTGTGCTGGTTTTTGGAAAATCACATTGAGGATGTTGATTATAGACTGTTCCCAGGTGTTGGCCAATTCAAAGTATTCAAAATATTCTTGTGAGTTTAATGACGGCATCCAGAGTTTCCTCTATGTCCGTCGTGTTTTAGGCATTGCGCCAAAGCCGGCATGAAAAAAAAAAAAAAAAGAAAGAAAGAAAGATCTAAAACAAATCAGTAAAAGGGGTAATTAATTGTAACTAGTGTTGTGTATTGTGTGGTTTATGTTGTGAATGCCGGCACCTGGCTTTAGCAGCAGGGGATTGAGAGCGAAGAAATGCTCCAATCCCCCACTCCCGTCCCTAGCCACGAGGAGGCAGCCAGGAACTACTATAATGAAGACAAGGGGAATTTGAACTATATTCCCGGGGACTACTGTTAGGAGAAGTTATTAATTTTTAATTTTGATATAAGATAAGGTTTTAACAACGTTGTACAAAATAATAATAACAATAGAGTTAGGGAAGGACACCCTTAAGCAATATGCATAAAAACTGAAGTCATATTGACACCCTAGGATAAAGTTAGAAATAAGGAATTAAACTAGGCAAAATTAAATATATACAAGTATTGTTGCAACAAAAGTATCAACTTGATACCAAGAGTAGGTTAAACTATTGTGCAATTAAAATAATAGACAAATTTATAGATATGTACAGACCCAGAACCAAACAGTGTATGGGAGACGAAACCTCTCAACCCACACACCGCAACAAACACCGAGTCAACAGAAAAATATGTAACTTACAATTTCCTAACAACATATTGGCAGTAAAAGTATTACAAGCAATTTATCCCAACCAGGATAGCTAAACAAACACCGTTTGTAGTTATTTACAAAAGCTAAAGTTATTTCTATCATATCAATACAATACAAAATAAGCAGACCCAAGGTCCAAGCAGGGTGCAGGAGATGAAACCCGTCAACCCACACACCGCGAGAATCACCGATTCAACAAAGAAAATATGAAACTTATAATTTCCTATCAACATATTGTCAATTAACGATATTACTAACCACTTAACCAAACCAGGATAGCTAAGCAAACATCATTTGTAGTTATTTACAAAATCTAAAAATTATTTCTAACATATCTATACAAAACAAAATAGACAGACCCAGGATCCAAGCGGGATGCAGGAGGCAGAACCACGTCAACCCACACACCACACGAATCCCGAGTGAAACTAAGAAAAGAAGTAAGTTAGTAATTACATATTTATAAAATTTTAGGCATAAGCTGTCCTGGAAACAACAGAGTTATATACTGCCCTAAACACAGGACAGATGGGATCCTTATAAGAGTGATCACTAGCTAACTTTCTTAGCATACAGTTACAGCACCTAGGTGAGGAGTTCTTCGAATGACATAAAGAAGCCTCGTGACCAGTTTGGCCACAGTGGCCACAACGAAACACTTGTTGTCGACAAAGACTAGCTGAGTAACCATACTGTATGCATTTACGGCACCTAGTAGTTATCACGAAGTCCTTAACAGTGTGCGCGGACCAGCTGATGTAAACTCGGTTATGCTGTTGAATGAAGAACCTACGAAGTCGGGGGGAAACTTCAAAAATCCAATGCATGTTTGCTTTATTTCTGGCATTAATAGAAAAACGTAGGTGGAACTCATTTTTGAATTCCTCAGCAGAAAATGAAGATGAGGAAAGGTTCCTCGAGAAAATCTCCTCCAAGAGAACCTCCTTATTCTTGTGCTTGGGAATGTCGTACAGAATTACAGTGGTATTAAATTTTTTCGGAATTTCTGTTTTAAGCTTTGAGTCTTGTAGTTTCTGACATGAATGCATAGAAGCAAGATCTTGAGCAGAGGCAGCCTCTACTGCCACACCTTTATTTGAAGTAAGCCTAATAGACTTAAACTTTACATGTTTCAAATCAGTCCTTAACCTGTCTTGAAAAGAAGTACGTATTTCATCACTACTAAGAAAACTGCAATTCACATCAGGTTTAATTAATATGGTAAAATTATCTCTCTCTTTTGTGGCAGGAGAACCCACTGGAACCTCAACTTGATCTGGTTGAGAAGGGGATGATACATTAACAGAAGGAGTAGGAGTGTCCGGAAGCTGACTTACTTTTGTAGAAACAGCAATAAGCTGTTCAGAGAAAGTATCTAGTTTTAGTTTAAGGGCATTAATTTGAGCCTCTTTGGTGTGAAAAGCGTCCAGAAGAAGGTCTACCTTTCTGGTAAACTCGTCTTGTGCCGAAAGTTTTGAAGTAAGTTCCTTTAATTGAAGGTCTTTCGATGTTACTAATTCCGATAAGTAGACGTTTTCTTTGGAGACATTCTCCAAAGAATCAAGAGAAGCCTCAAGAGAAGATATAGAAGTCTCCAAGCAGGTAATACGATCATTTTTCTGCAATATCAACAAATCACGCTCTTTAAGATCAGATGTGACCTGGTCCAGTTGGACAAAAACCTCCTCCAAAGATTTAAGAGTGGTTTCCAGACTTTTTATCTACTCATTCTTGGAGAGAAGTTCCTGGTCTCTAGACTCCAAATCACAAACAAGTTGAGAATTCTGATCACTAATAGAGTCTTTCAAAAAGGTAAAGTAATTAACTTCAGCAGTTTTAATACCACTACGTAGAAAATCAATATGTGTGACAGCTTTATCATACATAGAAGCAGCCTTACGAAAGGTCAATTCAAGATAAGCAAATGTTTGATGGATCAAGACCACATCCTGAGGAGACCACTGGTGATTTGAATCAAACATATAATTACACCTATTTTTATGGTAATTAAAAGTCTTGAGCATATTTTCTGAATTCGAAAAAACAATGGGTTCACCGTCACAATCGAAAGAAGGAGGGTCATCTAAAGCAAACAAAACAAAGGAATCACTCTGAGGAGAGGAAACAGTTCCCTGAAAGAGAGCCTGAAATAACTCAGAAGGAGCAAGCTTATCAAGTTCCATAACAAAAGTGGAATTATCAGCCATTGTTAAAATTGACCTCTAAAGGAGTTATTAGTTTTTTAAGTTTTCTTGAAATACCACTAGGGAATGTCACCTGAGCCAAAAAGAGAAAAATCGACGAAAAATCAAAAAAGTTCCAGAAAATTGCCGATAGGGGGCGCCACTAAAAACAAAGGGTAAACATGACAAAAGGAAGTCAGAAATCAAATTTGAGCCAAATCGGATGAATAGAACTGAAGAAAATTGATTTTGAAATTTTGCCTAAAATGTCACAAAAATAGCTGGATGAAAAGTCACTTTTTTAGAAAACGTTATAACTTCAGTAATTATTGGCGGATTGTAACGAAACGTAGTCACGAGATGGAAATCTCTGTCTAGATGATGATACAGTCCCTAACCAAAAGATTAGGGACACCACTGACGAGAAAAACACAAACTCAAGAAATATCCACTAGGGGGAGCTGCAATGCATTGTAATAGGAAGAGGGGCCCATAAGAAAACTATAGAAGGTAAGATTAATCTGAAACACCCCATAGAAGCTGAGAAAATGAGGTTTTAAGTTTTTAGCCCAATCAGCCCAAAACGTAACACCAAAGCAGGGAACCCCCAAAACAATGTTATCTAAGTACAAACACTTGTAATTAAGCCAAAAACGCAAAAATTTCCCTCAGAAAAGTTATTTGAAAGTGAGTTCCTAATATTTTGCATGATAGATACATAATATCCAAAATGGAGACCCGAAGTAGAAAGCCTAAGTGGATATAAATGTTTCAAAATAAACCCCCATAAAGCCAAAATGACAAAACATTAGGAAGAAATGACCCTAATATTTTGGACACTGTATGTAGAACTTTTGAATATTTTAGTCCCATAATGCATCACAAAAATAATATATGGTTGTCTAATATTTTTCCCTTAAGATACCATAAAATTCCCATACAAACATATCCAACATCAAACAAAATGGCGGTTCCAATACAAAACTATGATGTGACACGAAATGGCAGCCTCCACAGTAGACAAGCATAAAACAAGATGGCGGCCCGCATAAATTCCGTTCCCTCCAAAATCTTAATACTAGTCTGCTATTGGTTAAACATTTGGGGAAGAAGACATGGCGTCCATAAAAAAACCAAAACCATTTATGAAGGCAAAGCAAAGATAATTCTGTATTCTTTTACGGCTGTGCAATTGACCCTAAAAAACAATGAGTAGGTGCCCAGTGTCACCAACAGCCACCCTGATGTACCAAAATTAGATATACGACCTTGACAACTCAGAATAGAGGGTCAAAGGCCACACTCACAAAAAGGTCACTGTCAGAAAAGGAGCTAATGATAACTGGCAGCCATTTTATAATGTAAAAAGCTGTTCTTCAACGCTAGCAAACGATCGAGGTAAAAACATTTAGCAGGGCGCAACCCCTTTGCTGACAGTTACAAAAATGGTGTCAGACAACTCACCATCAATAAATCTTCAAGGGACACTAACTTACAACTGGGGGGATGTCCAGGAAACACAAAAATTATAGGTAAATCCAAGAGACACTGAAAGAACGTTTTAACAAGGCAATTGCCATCCACAGTAGTCGGTGTTGGCCAATGTCCCTGCAGAGTGCGGGTGGAGGTCATGACCTCCCCCTCTGGAGCTTAATTGTAGTGACTTTGTACACCACCCCACATTCGTCGCCATTTCCAGTTGTGCTGACTAATTGCTCCTAGGCCTTCTGTTTACTTTTTCGTATTAACTCAGTGTATCTGTTTCTCACTGTTGCGTATCTTTGTTTGAGTTCTATTACTTCCACTTCCGGCCAGGTACGTCTTGCCCTTTTGAATTGTTTCTTGAATTTATGACTTCGCTTCTGAGGTTCTGGACGTCATGAGTCCACCAAGGGACTGCACCAGGTGAGGGCAAATTTCGCTTCATCGCAGCCCCACTGGCCGCTCTTATGGTCTTGGTAATTTTTCTCTGGATGTCGTCTGGGTCTTCTTGTCCATCCTCTTCAAAGCGGTGTTGGCCTAAGGTTCGAGTCAGCAGTTCCCCAAAGAGTCTCCAGTCAGCTTTGTTTACTGCAAAGCAGTTGAGCATCTGTTTGGCTATTGGTGTTCTATAGAGAGATCGGTTGATTTGGAAGGTAATCACTGTGCAGTCAGACATGGTCCAGGAGTCTTGGACTGTCCAGCCAGTGATGTGTCCTGCAAGGTTTCCGGTAGCAAGGGTGACATCAATTGTTGCCTCCCAAAGAGTGTAACAAAACGCAGGTAAGTAGTGAGGCTTGTTTAGGACTGTCAAGGGAGAATTCGCCAGGAACTCCTCGAGATGCTGCCCATTTCCGGTGCCCCTTCTGCTCGGTGTTTGCCTGTGCCAAGCCTGGGAGCCGCAGTTTACATCCGACCCTACCAAGATCCGCTGGCCTGGAAGAGTGTCCAACACAACCTGGAGGTATCTCGTGGCAAATGTTATATCTTCCCCCGGCCTACAATACAAGGCAATTGCGTACAAGGATCCCAGGGGTAATATTTTATGGGCACAAGCAGCACAGCCTGTTCAGATTTGTGTGATATGGGTGGCAGTAATGGCTGGATTGCGGATCACTATGGCCGCTTTTGAGGTCTCATTCTCAGCCTGTATGGTTTCATATGCTATTGGATAGCACCTTACTTTTTTTGGAGTGGGTGTAGGGTTCCTGCAACAAGAGGATTTCGGCATTTTCCTCGTCTGCTATTTTTCTGAGTTGTTCAGGCACTGCTCTGGCATGGTGTGCGTTTTATTGAAGTATTAACAGCTTGGTTGTATTGAACTTTTTAAATTGTATTGCCATAATCAGTCCTCATTTGGTATAAACTTTTTATCTTGTTGTACGTCGGACATTTTGGGTCCCTGACGGAATGGGTGTGTTCGGGCTCTGAAGATTTACAAATCACACAAACTGGTTCTTGCTCCTTGTTTGGACAGCTGTTGTATTCATGCCCTTTGCTAGAGCAGCGTCCACAAATTGGTGTGATCTGAGTGCATGTATGGGAGTTGTGGCCATACCTGCAACATTTATAGCATTTAGGCACGGTCACATGCTCCCTGAACCTGTGGCTACCCTACTCAATATAGAGTCTCGTCTGGTGTTTTAGAATGCCAGTTATTTTCTCCGGACTTTGACTTTTTTGAATATCTTAGTTGTACAAGTTTTGTCATGTCTTTATTTATCCTTTGTAGATTACGACTTAGCACTTCCTCTGCAAGTTGTGCAGGTGTCACATCTTTGTTGACATCGAAAATTAAGATTGATGACCCTCTTCTCTTGGGTGGCTCTGCAGTGATACCCAGCTATCCTGGGGTGTTCCACGATATTCTTGATATCCTCCCTTTACTCTGTTTCTATTATTACCCCTACATTTCCCGTCTTTCTGATCGCTTTATCTTTGTTGTCTTTAAATCATCCTTCAGTTTTTTCATTATGGTGGTTTTAAATCCTCACTTGTTTGTGTTCCTTCTATCTCTGCAGGTCTGAGGACCACAAGGTTTGGCGTTCGAAGCAGCGGTTGTTTTCTAGGTTGCTAGGCCTTTGGGTTTGACTCTTTAATGTTTGGAATCCTCACCGTTAACGCATATGTGGGAGTACGTTGTGGAGACTGAGGTGTAAGAAGATTCGGTAGAGTGACCAATATATTCTCAAGGATGGAGGTTCTTGTCTTAAGTTCCTCGTTAGTGGTTTTTAGTTTCTCGCTGTCGATGAGGAGGGTAATGGTAATAGATTCAAGGGTGGCCCAGAGTTCCTGGACATAACTTGCCGCTTGTCTGGTGAATCGACTATTATCTTGATTAAGAATGGTCACAAAGTTCCTATGTAAAGCAGATATTATTTGATGGTTTGGAGTCTTCATCTATAGGTTTGTGAGTTGAATGGTATACAGAAGGTGTAGTTGCTGTGACGGTTATTTTTCTGAATTGGGGGAGGCCTCCTGCCTCAGTCTGATCCAATGCTGTGCATGGTCCCTCTGGTAGTTTGGCAGAGGAGGTCTTAGGGACCCCTGATGGGGGTAGGAAGCTTAGTTGATTGTGTGGCTGCAGATACAGTTCTAGGATTTTTGGCTAGATTGGGGGAGGGCCCTAAAGCCGCCTGGGAGGCTGGAGCACTTATTGCTGTTGCAGAGTGGTTTGTAATTTCCCAGTATATGGAGAGCTTGCCTGTGAAGGTTGCAGAGTAGGTGGAACAGGGGGCTAGGCTATCTGCTACTGGAGTTGATGTGATAAATTGAAACTTAGATGAGATCACAAGGTCAGATTCATCAAGAAGCACTTTGTTCAGAAATTCTAGACCGGGGTGTTCTGGTTTTTGCTCTCGTCTTACTTTTCTGTTTCTTTTTCTTGGACTTGTTGATTTTGGGAGGCAGGCGGGCAACTTGGCCTGAATTATCTGCTACAGCATTCTCGTCAGCCGATGATCAGGATGCCTCTCTTGAGCTCATGTCTAAGGGTTGTATGGTTGGGGTGAAAGACCAATAAAGTTATAATAAAGCAATTGTAAGGGGTTGCTCCTGAGTAAATTTGATTTCTTCTGAAAGGTCTACAGAAGGAGGTTTAACGGGTCCGAAATTTTTTACGTTTCAAAGAGGACTAAAAATGCTGCCGAACTGCAGTGCGAGGCCCGCGTGATGACCTGAAGCCGCACATCAACGCTTCAAAAATCCTTGAGTCACCCCAGAACAAAAGTGGGGGGGAAGAAGCAGCCAGCCGCGAGGGTGGCCCTAGCGTGAAGAACCAACGGCGAAGCAGACTACTTTCTGACAATTGCTATAAAGTGATTAGACAAGATGTTTTTCGTAGCCCAGCTCCCTGGTTTATTTCAGGCGCAATCTTTAAAACAGCCGGAGGCAATGACCTAGATACCAAGAGATGGAAGCTCTAACAGTCGTCGAACACTGGTTGTCAAATGCCAACTGCTTTTTTTCTATAGTCGGGAATTGGAAGTACTGTATCGTATTGATAAAATCAGCCAAGAAATCATATATTACAAAACATTACCTGAGGAAGATGCAGGCGATTTCGCATCACTGCAGGACAAATGATGACCAAAGGAATACTTTAGAACATCTTTCTCGAAAATGAAAACAGTATAACCGCACAAATTATTAACTTTAATCGGAGCTCATTCGCAGGCTGCCACACACTGTAAGCGCACGCACTTGCTCGTGTTTTTGGTTAGGAAATACGGATATAACCACAAAAAGGGAGGAAGAACCTCCCTTTTTGTGGTTGTATCGTCACAATCCTAATGTACATGGATGACATTAGCATTAGCATTAGCATTAGTAGAGGCATATGATGCAAGAAAGCAAGCTTATTCAGCAACAGCCAAAAAAAAAAAAAAAAACCCACTCCTATTTCATCCCTCCATTCCTTCGAAATACCTGTCCAGTTGAGCTTTAAATTTGTTTAGGCTATCAACTTCACCAACAAATGATGGAAGTGGGTTCCACCAAAAAACCACCCACTGGCCAAAGGCAAATTTCCGCACATCTACCCGACATCCGTCTTTCCTCAATTTGAATTTATGCCCTCTGAGGTAATTATTCTGAGCAGGATGAAAAATCCCATTGGCATTGAGCATGCTCAAACCATTCAAAGCCTTATACACCTCTATCAGATCACCTCGCCGGTGCTTAGTCTCCAGACTGTGTAATTTGCAAAATTTAAGCCTTTCTTCGTAAGAGCAACCCTTTGTTCCATTCACTAATCTTGTTGCCATTCTCTGTACCCGTTCCAGCAGCTCTACATCCTTCTTGAAGTGAGGCCTCCAGACCTGTATACAGTACTCAAGATGTGGCCTAACCATTGCCTTATACAAGGGAATAATCACCTCCTTATCCCTGCTAGAAAAATTCGTGTATATCATTGTTCAAGACACCATGAGCTACTCTTGCAGCTCGTCTGCACTGCTCAGAGAACTTCATATCTGCCTGCACAATTACCCCCAGGTCCTTTTCATTCTCCACCACTGTCAGTGTAGTACCACAGAGTTGATACGTTGCTCTGGGGTTACTGTTTCCCATATGTAGTACTTTACATTTGTCAATGTTAAACTTAATTTTCCACCTCTCAGCCCATCTGTTCAACCTTTCCAGATCCAGTTGCAGCAGCATAGCATCAGTAGTGTCCTTAACGACCCTGCCAACCTTTGTATCATCTGCAAACTTGGACATTAAACGTGATATACCATCATCAATATCATTCATAAACACCGAAAACAACAACGGACCCAACACTGAACCTTTAGGAATTCCACTAATAACATTAGTCCACGTTGAGCAGTGTCCATTGATTACCACTCTCTTTCTTCTGCCACTCAACCATCCCCTTATCCATAGCAGCAATTTGCCTCCAATGCCACACTGCTCCAATTTGTGCAGCAGTCTTCCATGTGCAACAGTATCAAAAGCCTTTCTAAGATCCAAATATATAATATCAAAATTATTTCCTGCATCCAGTTCTTTTGTGACTACATCATAGTATCCAATCAAATTGGTCAGGCAAAACCTGCCCTTAACAAAACCATGCTGCATCTGAGCTATAACTGAATTCTTGTTTAGATGATCCTGCAGTGCTTCTTTAACCAGTGCCTCCATTAATTTACCTGGAACAGAAGTTAAACTAACAGGTCTATAATTACTTGTGTCAGCCTTTGATCCTCCTTTGTGAATTGGGGTTACATTTGCACATCTCCAGTCTATGGGTACCTCCCCTGAGTCCAAAGAAGCTCTCATAATTATGGCTAGGTGTTTGCATACTTAATTTGCTGCCTCCTTTAATATAACTGGAGAGATCTCATCCACCCCAGGTGCCTTTTTTATGTTTATCCTCAACAATCTCTCCTCCACTTTCCTCTCAGTTATTTACAAAATCATCCAGCTCACTGCCAATGTTTAATTTACCTACATCATTCTCCTTCCCGAATAACTCCTCATGCGTGAATGTAGATGCAAAATACTCGTTTAGATTGTTAGCCACCTGAGCAGGATCCTCAACTGTTGAACAATCAATATCCAGTGGACCAATCTGATTCATCCTTTTCCTTCTCGAGTTGAAATATGTAAAGAACTCTTTTCTGTTTTTCTTTGCATCCTTTGCCAAAGATTTTTCGTAGTCTGCCTTTGCCTGCCTAATCTCCTTTGTGACTTGGTTACAGACCAACTTATATCTATCATAGGCTTCCATGTCACCCATTAATTTGCATGTATCCCATGCATTTTTCTTCTCTGCCACATGTCTCATTAGTTCATCTGACAACCATTTAGGCCTAAACCTTGAACAATATTTCTTAGTTAGTATATAAAGCCTGGTAGCCTCCAAGATTAGTTCCTTGAATGCTTCCCATTTTGAGTTTGCTGTTGGTAACATCATCAGTTGGTCCCACTGTATAGAATTTAAATACTGTCTCAGACCATCATAGTCGCCTTTACGAAAACAAAAACCCTTCCCTTTACCTCTGATGGTAGTTACCTCCTTCAGTAAATCCCACTTCAACACACTGTGATCACTGCCACCTAGTGGTTCATTTATCTGCAGATTCTTAATGAATGAAGAATCACTACTGATAATCAGATCAAGAGTATTGCTCCCTCTTGTTGCCTCACGAACATGCTGATGTAGAAAACAATCATCCAATAAATCCACAAAAGCCTTGCTAGTGTGCGAGTTACCAACCCACAAATTCCAGTCAATATCTGGGAAATTAAAATCCCCCATTATAAGACTCTCTGATTTACTGGCCCACTCTATTTCCCTGTACAATATCTTATTATACTCATCAGAGTCATTAGGCCTATAGCACACTCCTACTCTCAATTTTGATTTCCCTATGCTTATGTCACAACAAACTGACTCGACAGTGCCCTGTCCATCGATGTCGATTGGCTTCACATCCTTGGACTTTATGTGTTTCTTAATTAATAGCATAACCCCTCCTCCCCTCCTGTCCTGTCTATTCTTCCTATACACATTGGATTCCCCAAATTCCAGTTCCGCATTACTTATATCTGTGCGACACCACGTCTCTGATATCCCAACAATATCTGCCTTTGATGTTTTGAGCAATACCTCAAATTCATCAAATTTATTTACCAAACTCCGAACATTGGTGTACACACAGGTATACATGCACCTGTTTCTATTCCTAGCTACCCTAACACAACCCATGTGTTTACTTGTACCGCAATGACTACCAGCAGTCTCTGAAATATACTGCATCTTGTTTTTCAGGCTTCTGCTCATTTCAATAGAAGAAGTGCAAGAATCACTTCCACCTCTGCCAGTGGCTACTGTTAATCTATTAGTCCGTGTATCCCCCCAACTAGCAGTTTTCCGACCCACCTAACACTGCCTCGAAAGAATCAGCAAAAATTTTTGCACCCTTTCTATTTAAGTGTATCCCATCCCTGTAGAAGCAATCTCTCCTGTTAACAAGTACAGTCCAGGCTGAAAAAAATTCTACCTCTTGAGCCTTGCACAATCCCTCCAGGGCCGAATTGATCCACAAGGCTCTCATCATATACTCCCTCCTATCGTGTCTGGGCAGAATTGCAGACGCTTTCAAGTTCAACCCTAATTCACGGCTTTTTTTCAACAGTGACCTATACTTGCTAAGTAATTCCACCGGTCTCCTACTCTTAATATGATTAGTGCCAACGTGTACAACTCTATCACCTTTTGTGCCCTTAAAAGATGATATCCGCTCTACGTCATCAACCTTTGCCCCTGGCAGACATACACTGGTCCTATTCCACCTATCCCTTTTACAAAGCATGTTCCCCGTTTCCCTGACAATAGAGTCACCAACAACTACTAGTTCCTGTGGGACCAGCGCATTCTGCCTAGGGGGTTGCCTCTGTGTTGCCTGATGACCAAGTGCAAGCTCTGGCGTTGATGTGGGCAGCTGAGAGCTTGATGGGCCCCTCAATTTATTTCCTTCGAGGGCATCCACCCTGTCCTTCAAGGTCTCATAAAGGCACATAACAACGCTGAGTTGTCGCCTGATTTCCTTGCACTCCTTACATCGTGCACACACAAAGACATCCCTCCTTAGCAGTATCATGTCCCGTACCCGACTACCCCGCAAACATCAAGCAAACAGTGCATTTTAAAAGACTGTCATTCAGAGGGCAACTGCCCCCCTCAGTTCTCCCCTGAACCACAGCACTCCCATTAGCTTGAGCCTCTTGCTTTGCTGCTCTGGTCAGAGTCATGATTCCGATTTAATTCAATAAAATTCAAAACAAAAATTAAATCCTTAAATTATATCCCTAAACAGTTATGTTAAAAAAAAAATTTTTCGGTATCTAGTGTTTTCTACGAGTTCCCTTTATACAACTTCCGTATCACGTGTACCACTATGTATTAATTATTTGTTACGATTATGTCGTTATATATATATAGAGTTAAAAGTACAATTTAATTGACAATAAAGTTTATCAAGATTAATAGATTTACTGATTAATTGACATATTATATTATGAACTTTACTACACTAAGCTTATGCTATCGTATAAAAATGGCGGGAATTCAGGAACGGTATTTCTACGGACTCGTAAGTATTGATTAGCTTCCAAATCTCGCTATCTCAATTTAGAATAAACTAAGGATCCTGACCAGGTCTATAATCTACTTATAGAAGATAATTTGATATAACAATTGGTTAATAAATCGACTAAATTTGGTTAAAAAAAAAAGCCCTCTCGTTCAATTTGTGACACGTGGATTTGATACCGTTACCGATACTAAGTAATATCTACAAAATCTCTGTCTAAGTTAAACTTTAAAGTAAGTATCGTAACTAGGAATATAAAGCTACTCTAGAAAATAAGTTAATATGACAATTTAAACTAATAAAGCAGAAAATAAATCAGGAAAAACTTCTCTGTTTTCAAGAGCTTTAAGGAGCAATGGCCGCACAGGCTAACCTCGCACCCAGACTCGAGCTCTATATCGGAACCTAGAAGCACCTCCAGCAACTACTCCAGTTCAGAGAAGAATTCAGCAATGATATTAGGATGGAATTTGGTCTAGATAAATGCAAGACCCATGGATTGCACCAGGGAATATTTTTCAAGCGACACCACCAGCTGCAGATGGCAAAGTGTTCGAAGCCATGGTAGACTGAGAGGATTACAAATACTTTGGGATGATGCAGGCTCAGCAGTTACAGCACAAGGAGAATAAGGCCTACTTGACCGAAAAATACGATCAGAGGCACGGAAACCTGCTGAAAGCAAAGCTGAATGGACGGAACACAATTAAAGCTATAAACACCTATGCAGTACCAATGTTATCATATTCCTTCGGGGTCATAGATTGGATTAATACCGACCTGGAGGCTATCATGAGAAAGACAAGGACAACGATGGCCAAGAGCCGCCAACACCACCTGTGATCTGACGTGGAGACTGACAATTGCCCGGGAAGAAGGAGGAAGGGGACTGTTATCCCTTATTGTGCAACAGAAGATAGCGATAGTCAACCTGAAGGATTACTTATACAAACACGCAGAAACACTCCGCCAGACCATAAGACAGATCGAAAAGTGCATGCCCCTCAAACTAAGCGATGAGTCTCTCCTGAACCAAGAGGTAAAAACGAAGCTAGAAAGATGGGCAGAGAAGGCACTCCATGGCAGACACTGCAATGATCTCCATGATGATCACATAGAAAAAACAGCTTCCAATGCATTGCTCATGGACGGGAAGCTCTTCCCTGGCGTTATATCCATAAGAAGCATGAATATAACGTGAAAGAAGGAACAGAGAAAGAGTACACCCTCACCCACCTGATATACATGGATGACTTCAGGCACTACGTGGCAACCAAGAGGCAACTCCAGAAACTACGCCCGATTACCAAAGAATTCAACAAGGATATCCGGATGGAATTTGGTTTAGAAAAATGCAGGACCCACGCATTGCACCAGGGAAAATTATTTGGCTAAAACTACTAGCTGATGACCTGTAAAGAGATCGAAGGAGTAACCCAGAAAAACCTAGGAATGAGCATGCTCAGCAGTTAGAGCAAAAGGAAATCAAGAAGTGTGTGACCGAAAAATATTATTAGAGACTCAGAAGGCAGCTGAAAGCAAAATTGAACGGAGAGGACACAGTTAAAGCGATCAACACCTATGCAGTTCCAGTATTAACATACACCTTCGGTGTCATAGATCGGACTAACTCAGAGCTAGAAGAAATCATGCAAAAGAAAAGGACAATGGTCATCAAGAGCCGCAGACACCACCCGAATTCAGCAGTGCAGAGATTAAGAATAGCTTGGAAAATGGAGAAAGGGGCCTGGTAGATCTGAGAGAGCATGAGAAAATACGGATAATTAGTTATGTTCACCAGAATAACAGTAACACACAGATTTCTTTGTTTCGCTTATTCCTGTGAACATGACGCTTCGAAAAGTACTGGTCTGACTTAAGGAATGAAGAGAATAATCGTCTCTTATACCCTAAGCTTTTTAGACCTCTAAATGTTTTGATCCATACGTCTCGATATCTGAATAATATTAACATGCGTTGCGAACCTGATCTAGTTGGCGACTAATTTGGTAGAGTTGGAAAATTGAGATCACGTAAGGAAAACTTCGATAATTAGGTTGATGACATGTTTATCTGAATATGTCACCAAATATAGTCGATAAATATATTTGGTGACATATTTATAGACAGTGGTCTCAGACAGTTTTTAAAATCTGTAAAGTGGGATCAAATGACGGAGTTGCCAACAGTAAATTTTAAGTGGGAAGCATTCAAGAAACTAATCGTGGATGCTACTAAAAGTTTCATACCTACTAAGAAATATTGTTAGAGGTTTAGGCCTAAATGGTTATCAAATGAACTAATTAGACTCGTGACAGAGAATAAAAATGCAGGGGAATAATATAAATTATCAAGCGACACACAAGCCTATGGCAGATATAAGCTAATCTGTAATCAGGTCATGAAAGAGGTTAGGCAGGGGAAGGTAGATTACGAGATATCTTTCGCAAAAGATGCTAAGAAAAACAGGAAGGCTTTCTTTATTTATAAAACCTAAAAGGAAAGGGAAGGGGTTGAATCTGATTGGTCCACTTGATATCGATGATCCGACTGTTGATGATCCAACTCACATTGCAAACAAACTGAATGAGTATTTTGAATCTACATTCACACATTAGGAGTTATTAAGTTTGAAAATGGCAGAAGGTTATCAAATTGTAGCAGGGCTTAAGTGATTTGTAATAACTGAGAGCAAAGTGGTTGAGAATTTGTTGAAGTTAAACATAAGAAAGGCACTTGGGGTAGATGAAATCTATCCAGCTATATTAAATGAGGTGGCAAAGCAACTAAGCACGCACTTAGCCATAATTACGAGAGCATTCTTGGACTCAGGGGAGGTCCCCACTGACAGGAGATGTGCAAATGTATCTCCAATTCCCAAGGGGTGTTCGAATGGTGACACGAGTAATTACAGAACAGTTAGTTTAACTTCTGTTCCCGGTAAAAATATGGAGTCACTGATTAAAGATGCAATGGAGGATCATCTAATGAAGACTGCAGCAATAAGTCAGATACAACATGGGTTTGTTAAGGGAAAGCCTTGTCTGACAAATTTATTTGGATTTCAGAAAAGCTTTTGACAGCGTTGCGCATGGAAGACTATTGTACAAATTGGAGCAGAATGGATAAAAGGATGATTGAATGGGACAAGACAGATGGTGGTAATTAATGAGTGCTGCTCTTCGTGGACTAATGTTATTAGTGGATCCCCACAGGGTTCGGTGTTTGGTCCTCTGTTGTTTTTTATATTTATCAATGATATTGATGAATGTATATCAGGCTAAGTGTCGAATTTTGCAGATGATGCAATGGTTCGCAGGGTTGTTAATGACAGTAATGGCAGTGTTCTACAGCAGCAGAAAGTAGATAATTTGGGCAGATGGGCTATGAATTGGCAACAAAAGTTTAACCTTGATAAATGCAAAGTACTGCATATAAAGTACTGGGGTAGAAGTAACCCCAGAGAAACGTACCAACTGTGTGGTACTACACTTAAGGTGGTAGAAAATGAAAAAGACCTGGGAGTAATTGTGCAGTCAGATATGTAGTTTTCTGAGCAATGCAGACAGGCTGCTAGGGCAGGTCTTGGGGTTTCGTCAATGATATGTAGGAATTTTGCTAGCTGGGAAAAGGAGGTGATTATCCCTCTGTATAACGCAATGGTTAGGCCACGCCTTGAGTACTGCCTACAGGTCTGCAAGCCTAATTTTAGGAAGAATGTAGATTTGCTTGAGCGTGTACAGAGAAAGGCAACAAGATTGGTGAGAGGAATGCATGGATCCGTGGGCGGAGACAAGGCACCTGCGCTGTGATCTGATTGAGGTGTATACGGCCTTTAATGGATTGAGCACGCTGAAATCTGATGGGATCCTTACACTTGTTCAGATTACGAACCGAGGGGGACATGAAATCAAATTAAGAAAAGACAGGTGTAGAATTTAACCAGCAGGTGGTTATTTGCTGGAACAAACTTCCATCTGTCGTTGTGGATAGGTTATAGGTTGATAGGTTAAATAAATTTAAGAGGATCCGGACAGGCATTTGTAGGGAATGGTGTGTTCTTTTTTTTTTTTTTTTGTCTGATGCTGCATAAGCTCATATATTTGCTTTCTTGCATCACATTCAACTACTACTACATCCAGAATTTAGTCTCCTACTTATTTTTCACCAGTTCTTTTGAATTCTTTTTAATTTTTTTCAGCTTAATGATGCCCTCTTTTAAAGGCAGTGGGAGGGAAGTAAACTCTTGAAACGGAATTCCCAAGCTTACTCAAAAAGATTCCTTAGAGATCATTTAAGTGTGTTAGATTTTTTCTAAACTTCAAAAGTTTTAAAACGTTCTTCAAAAGTTTCATTGAAAAATTACTCTGCTCTGCGTTTTGAATATAATTCGCCGATATGTTTTAATAAAAGCGTGCTTCTGCATCATTTTCTAATGCTGACTTGAAAAATCTCTTCCATTTGTTTCCATCATATCAGGTTTATTCCAAATCAAGGAAAATTTAATTTTTCACTTTTTTATTAATTTTTCACTGAAATTACGACACAGTGATACTTTTCCATAATTTTATATTTAAATAAATGTTGAAAAAACTCGTAAAAATAAAATGCGGTAAACAGTCCACTAAGCATTGTTAAAAAATTGGTTTCTTTGATTTTCTTGCAGTTCCATCTACTTTGCTGTCTTTCTTCACCATCCAGCCATTGTTAGTCTTAATATTGACATTCCATTTTCCCTTGTACCTCATCTCCATTTCTTTACTGTCCTGGTGAAACCTATCAACCTGCTCTTCACTAAACATTCCTAGCATTTCCTGTTACGATCGATGTGGGAATATGAAAAACTTGTATTCTTTCATTCTGGATCCTTGATTTTTTCCTAATATTTCAACAACAGACCTGAATCTAATCCCTGTCTGTTTTTCTCTTTTTCTTAGTTCTCTCAAAATCTCTGTGAAACAGTTTTCATATTTGAGGTCCAACAAAAAAAAATTCTTCGTTTAAATTTATTTGACCGATTGAGATTAATTGAATACAATGGTAGTTGACGTAGGGAACTTCGTAAAGTAAGACTTTCAGAAACTGTTTCATCACACTCATTTTGATACGCTAGTGCAAGGAGAATATTTTTAATGCCTGTCAGTTGTTTATGAAATTACTGGATCCGAAAAGTATCCAGTGGTCTACAAAGCAAAACATTGCTCCTCTTTGGGCAGACCTTGACTCTTAATTCCTATTTCTTGCCCGACTGTCCTGCTCACACACAAAAATAAAGGCATTTTTGAATAGATTGCTATCAAGTAATATGACTATCACTATAAAATCAGCTCAGACTAACGAATCAACTATGTTCTTTATACTTAATATTTGTCAACAACTTCTTCAAGTACTCATATGTTTCTTTTAAATACGCAGAATGATCTACTGGAATTGTTCGACTTTTTTTTCATTGGGGAGTAACACATATTGAGAGTCCCCTTTGATAAGTCGATAAATTATGTCCATCATGTATGATTGTTTGTAATTCCTAAAGTCTTCATTAAGTAATTTATATAACTGCAGACAATCAATAATCGTCTTCAGAAAAGTAGGGAACTGTTTCTCATTCTCTGCAAAATGTCGCCGTTTCAAACTAAAGTCTAGAACCAATGAGTTCTGCAGATTCCTTTGGTAAATTTAATCCTGCACCAGATCATAATGACCATGCTGCGAAAACAGTTGAATCTGGAGACCATATCTCTGGTTAGACTTCAGTTTCATCTTCCAAAGCTTCAATTTCAGGGCTCTCTACCGTTACAATTTTCAATTAAGAGGAAAGCATAGAGTCAACAGGTTATCTCCATGTAGGTCTAGTCTAACGGTAGATGGAATATGAGGATACATAATACCCTTCTTAGCCTTTTTATTCTTTCTCCCTACATTACCTAAGCAAAAAGTAAAAACTATCACAATGTTTTCTAGACTCGCGCCAAATCACATTGCAAATTGGAGAGCCTTCATTTTACCATTTTACTATGCATCAATCCATGTTGAAGTATAGTCAGTAAAAATAAATAAGTTGTACCAGTTTAACTTTAAATTTATATCCACCAGCCTGTTGCTGGTGGATATAAATCACACTAACCTGTCAGTTGCTATATTTTGTCTCGTGAAATCTCTTGGAAAAACTAGCCATGAATGGATTTTTGCACATGAGTATTTTATCTATGCAATAAAACTATTTATTTGTTTACTGAAAAATAGAAGACTTTTCTCGGAATTGTTTATTGAAAAAAAAAAAAGACTTTTCTCGGAAAAAGAATATCGAAAGGGAACGTATACTTACCATCTCTGACAAAGGGGCGATCAGTGCTTCACTACTCAGTCTCTTTAACGGAGCTTTGATTAAGAAGGCTATCGACTCATATCCGTAAGGCGTGATGAAATCTCCGGCGAGATCACCATCTGGATTGAGGGTCATCATCTCCCCACAGAGATCTGCTTTCTGGGAAGAAATGGAAGAAATTAAACTCACTTCAAAATCTTAGATAGCTGTTTTCAGCTCTATTAATATTCGCCAATGGGGTTCCGAAATGACTGATGTGATTCTTCTTTAATACTTTAACACTCTCAAATGATGCAAACACCTAACACTCTCAAATGATGCAAACACCTAACACTCTCAAATGAAACAGACACTTTAACACTTAAATGAAACAAATATATTAACACTCTCAAATGAAGGAAATATTTTAAGACTCCCAAATAAAACAAATCGTTCCTTGAGGTTATCACAGACATTCTCGCAGATATGCCAGACAAGCTGTACTTGTTACCTCTGAGTCGGAAACGCTGATGGAATTGATATTTGGGTGACACTCAAGTCAAGTGGACCCAACTTCGGAGAGGTCCGGACGCTCTGTAACAGCAAAATCCTCTGCTTATACCAGGATTACTAACAGTAATCCTGGTATAACCTCCATGCACAAGTACATGGTGGCTGACCACCCAGGAGTGACCCAACATAAGCAGGAGTCGAGGTGTGGCGACCACACCACCTGGAGGAATGACGCCCCTGACCCCCATAATCCGGTGCAATAACACCATTTTGCTTATTGGAGGCTTGAAGTGGTGCAACACGTGTTTAGACTCCAGAGCTAAGTTCTGGTTAGCCATTCACCATCTCCTACATCATGCTATGTGGTTGATGACTTTTGCGGTTATGATGAAAATCGTGGTGACATTTAATATTCCTTACATTTTCGAGGGTACAGCTCTAAAATGGTGGTCGTCGGCCGCTCGAAGGCCGTCCGCTATAGTCAGTATACGGGACGGAACATATTGGTAACTCTCTAGGAGGCTTCCGGATCAGCAAATGTATAATCATTCTACCTGTACTCTGCGAGATAGGGACTGAATGGAGTTCGAGTAGTGCGAATATGGGGGGGGGGGGGCATTGGCGAGGCCACGGTATCTAAACGACCTGGGTATATGTTTACCATGTGTACGCCGCATCCAAAAATTTCCCTACTTCATACAGCATGTCCCGCCCACTTTTTCTTAATATTGAATACACCATTAATAGTCAAACTAATAGAGCAAGGTTATCTGCGAAAACATTTTGAACCTCCGGAACACTACCTAATACATTTCATAAATAATCGGGTTCTCAATTATAATCTGAACGATGTCCATTTCCAATTGCAATCGACCAAACCCCATGTACTTTTTCGGAGAGAATCTCAGTTATCGGTTGAAACAACTACTGCTCATCTCAGTTGCACAAATTATTCACTTTATGATTCCTTTCGCTTCAAAGATGGTACCTGTCATTCAAATGTCCATTCTGATATTCTCTGTCAGAGATTAGATAATTTGGAATCTCCTCTTTTCGATCTTCTCTGGTTTAAAATCTCTCTACGTCATTGTGTCATATTCATCAGTTGTCTCTACCGTTCTTCCAATTCCACTAATCACTTAGAGTTCTTTGACTTCCTCTCTTCGCAACTTGACTTTCTTCAGTCCAACTTTCCTAACAGTGCTGCAATTTTCCTTGGTGAATTTAATGTTCACAACTCCAGCTGGCTTCCATTTTCTAGTTACACCGGCCCAGCTAATCGAGATGCTAAGGCATCTCCAATTATTAATCACCTTGCAGAGATTGTTCATTTACCTACAAGAATACCGAACAGTCCTAATCATACAGCCAATACGCTTGATCTTTTTCTCACAAACAACCCTTCTAAGTACACAGTCGTTGCGAGAGGTCCGTTTGGCTCCTCAGATCACTAATTGGTGATGGTGTCTTCTACAATGGACAAGAGACAATCACCATTCACCAATGGAGCCTCTATCTCATGGCTATTCCCAACCTCGTATTGTTTGGCATTACAAGAAAGCAAAATGGGATGACTTGCGAGATTTTTTCCTTCATTTCTTTGTTTGGATTACTATTTCAAAACTTCGGATGTCAACGTTTGCTCAGATCGCGTCAATTAAATTATACTTGCAGGGAATGAATCCTTTATCCCAAATTCCACTTTTAAATCTCCTCCTTTATCAAATCCTTGGTTTTCCAATAAATGTGCTAAGGCTGTTCAAGAGAAGAACGTGGCATATCGTAATTGGCTAATTTCTGATTATTCAGTTTCATTTTCTGCCTACACCATACTCGAAACAATTGTAAAGCAGTTATTAATCAATCCAAAATAGAGTTTGAACTGGCTAAGAGTACAAAACTTGCTTCTTGCCCAAATGGTAGCCGAGGATTCTGATCTCTTGCCAAAGCTATTGGCCGCAACTTTTTACCATCTCTGCTTCCAGCTCTGTCCAAACGATATGGTTCTGTTGTGATTTCAGCCAAGGGTAAAATCTGACCTAATGGCATCCAATTTTTCTTCCAATTCATGTATTAATGATTTAGGTGAAACTCCTCCCACCGTTCCAAACACACTTCATTCAATACCACCTGTGTTCTTCCCTCAAAAGGATGTCAGAAGGAATATGACGAATCTTGATTATAAGAAAGCTCCAGGTCCGGATGGTATTTCTCCACCTGTTCTCAAAACCGAGTTTGACAATTCATGGTATATCCAAAACTGCCAAAGCGACCAAGATGTCGCTTTGATTCCGCAATAACCGTAGTTACTTGTTCGTTTTCGGCAGTTTTGGAAATTTTAACATTTTTCAGTGGAATATTCTTGTATTTAATTTCAATGTGACATTATATAATGTCAAATATGATTTGTGAAAAGGGTAAAAGAAAAGTGGACGAAGAAGGACGTGGAGTTTGAGAACGAGAGTGGCCTGTGAAAACGCAGCTCATTGCCGTTCCTGGAACAGAGAAATTTTTTTCTGATTTATTTTCTGTTTTATTAGCTTAAATTGCGATATTAACTTATTTCGTAGAGTAGCTTTATATTCCTATTCACGACACGTAGTTTGAAGTTTAAGTTAGATAAAGATTTTGTAGGTATTACTTAGTATCGGTAAGGATATCAGATCCACGTGTTACAAGTTGCAAGCGAACGAGCGGTTTTTTAACCATATCTAGCCAATTTATTAACCAATTGTTATATCAAATTATTTTCTATAAATAGCTTATAAATCTAGTCACGATCCTTAGTTTATTCTGAATTGAGACAAGCAAGATTTGGAGGTTAATCAAAACTTAAATGTCGGTAGATTTACCATTCTTAATTTTCCGCCATTGTTACACGATACAACATATCCCCAACTATATAGCATAAGATTAGTATAGTATAGTGCATAATATAATATTGTCAATTAATCCGTAAATCTATTAATCTTGTTAAACTTCATTGTCAATTAAATTGTACTTTTAACTATATACATATAACGACTTAGATTACAAACGTAACATAAATAATTAATACATAACTTGATACGGAAGATATATAAAGGAACCTCGTAGATAACACTCGATACTGAAAAATAAATATAGCGTTATAACTGTGTTGCGATACAAGATAAGGGTTTTAATTTTGTACTGAAATTGAAATTTTATTGAAATTAAATCAAAATCATGACTCAGACGAGAGCAGCAAAACAAAACGCTCAAACTAATGGGAGTGCTGTCGCTCGGGGGAGAACTGACGGGGGGGGGGCAGTTGCTCTCTGAATCACAGCCTTTTCAAATGCACTGCTTGCATGATGTTTGTGTGGCAATCAGGTACAGGACATGATACTGCCATGGGGGTTGTCTTTGTGTGTCTGCGCGATGCAAGAAAATCAGGCGACAACTCAGAAATTGTCGCCTTCCTTAATATATGGATGCCTTCGAAGGATATAAATTGACGGGCCCGTCAACCTCTCAGATGCCCATATCAACGCCACAGCTTGCACTTGGTTGTCACGCAACGCAGCGGCAACCCCCAAGGCAGAATGCCCTGGTCCCACAGGAAATAGTAGTTGTTGGTGACTCTATTGTCAGGGAAAGGGGAAACATGCTTTGTAAAAAGGATAGGTGAAATAGGACCAGACAATGTCTGCCAGGGGCAAAGGATGATGACGTTGAAGAGCGGATATCATCTTTTAAGGGCGCAAAAGTTGATCTAGTTGTACACGTTGGCACTAATGATATTAAGAGTAGGAGACTAGCGGAATTATTTAACGAGTACAGGTAATTGTTGAAAAAATGCCGTGAATTAGTGTTGAATTTGAAAGTGTCTGCAATTCGCCCAGACACGATAGGAGGGAGTATATGATGAGAGACTTGTCGATCAATTCGGCCCTGGAAAGATTGTGCAAGGCTCAAGGGGTGAAATTTTTTTCAGCCTGGTCTGTACTTGATAACAAGAGAGACTGCTTCTACAGGGATCGGATACACTTAAATAGAAAGGGTGGAAGACAGTTTTGCTGATAGAGACGAGGCAGTGTTACATGGGTCGGAAAACTGCTGGTTTGGGAGATACAAGGATTAATAGATTAACAGTAGCCAGTGGCAGTTGAAAGTGGTTCTTGCATTGCTTCTACTGAAATAAGTGCTGACCGGACTAGCCGGGTTTGTAAAGTGCCTGCCAGGCAACCCAAAGGTCGCGGGATCAATTGCCGCCTCCGGCTTGGTTCAAAGTACTGCAAAAACATTAGCTGCATTATTATCACATATTCGCCAACAACTATCAAAAGAAAAAAAAAATTGAAATGAGCAGCAGCCTGGAAAACAAGATTCCGGATATTTCAGAGACTGCTGGGAGTCATCGCGGAATAAGTAAACACATGGGTTGTTTTAGGGTAGCTAAGAATAAGAACAGGTGCATGTACACCAATGCTATGAGTTTGCTAAATAAATTTCATGAATTTGAGGTATAGCTGAAAACATCAAGATATTGGCAGATACGATATGAGAGAAGTGGTGTCCCTCAGAGATAAGGAATGCAGAACTGGAATTTGGGGAATTCTGTGTGATTACAAAGGAAAGACTGGACAGGAGGGGAGGAGGGTTTATGCTATTAGTTAGGAAACATAAAATCCAAGGAAGTGAAGCCAGTCGCCATCGATGGACAGGGCAGTGTTGAGTCAGTTTGGTATGACATAAGCAAAGGGAAACCAAAATTGAGAGTAGGAGTATGGTATAGGCCTAATGACTTTGATGATTATAATAAGAAACTGTACAGGGAAATAGAGTGGGCCAGTAAATCAGAGTGTTATAATGGGGGATTTTATTTTCCCAGATATTGATTGGAATTTGTGGGTTGGTCACTCACAAACTAGCAAGGCTTTTGTGGATTTATTGTATGATTGTTTTCTACATCAGCATGTTCGGGAGGCAACTAGAGGGAACAATACTCTTGATCTGATTATCGGTAGTGATTCTTCATGCATTAAGTGTCTGCATATAAAGGAACCACTAGATGGCAATGAGTGCAGAGTGTTGAAGTGGGATTTACTGAAGTAGGTAACTACCATCCTAGGTAAAGGGAAGGGATTTTGCTTTCCTAGAGGCGATTACGATGGTCTGAGACAGTATTTAAATTCTATATAGACAAACAGATGACGTTACCAACAGCAAATTCAAAATGGGAAGCATTCAAAGAATTTATCTTGGAAGCTACCAGTTTTTCCATACCAACTAGGAAATATTGTTCAAGGTTCAAACTTAGTGGATGTCAGATGAACAAATGAGATATATGGCAGAGAAGAATAATGCATGGGATACATACAAATTAATTTGTGACATGGAAGCCTATGATAGATATAAGCTGTAACCAAGTCATAAGGGAACCACTAGGTGGAAGTGATCGCAGAGTGCTGAAGTTGGATTTACTCAAGGAGGTAATTATCATCAGAGGTAAAGGGAAGGGTTTTTGCTTTTGTAAGCGCGATTACGATGGTCTGAGCCAGTATTTAAATTCTATACAGTGAGTCAAACTGATGATGTTACCAACAGCAAATTAAAAGTTGGAAGCTACAAGGCTTTGCATACCAACTAAGAAATTTTTTCAATGTTCAAGTCTAAATGGGTCTCAGATGAACAAATGAGGCAAGTGGCAGTGAAGAAAAAATGCATGGAACACACAAATTAGTTTGTGGTTTGGAAGACTTTGATAGATATAAGTTGGTCTGTAACAAAGTCACAAATAAGGAATCGCAGACAATGAGAAATCCTTGGCAAAGGATGCAAAGAAAAACAGAAAAGCGTTCTTCGCCTATGTATACTCAAGAAGGAAAGAGATGAATCAGATTGGTCCCCTGGATACTGATTGTTCAGCAGTTCAGGATCCTGCTCAGGTCGCTAACAAACTAAACGAGTATTTTGCATCTACATTCACACGTGAAGAGTTATTCAGGAAGGGGAATGCCGTACGTGAATTAAACAATATCAGTGAGCTAGATGATTTTGTAATAATTGAGAGTAAAGTGGAGGAGAAATTGTTGAGGATAAACATAAAAAAAGCAACTGGGGTGTATGAGATCTAACCAGTTAAATTATAGGATGCGGCAAAGGAAATAAGCAAACCCCTAGCCATAATAATGAGAGCTTCTTTGGACTAAGGGTTGGGTGCCCATAGACTGAATTCACAAAGGAGGATCAAAGGCTGACAGAAGTAATTATAGACCTCTTATCTTAACTTCTCTTCCAGGAAAATGAATGGAGGCACTGGTTAAAGCAGCTCTGCACGATCACGAAGACCAGAATTCAGTTATACATCTCAGACAGAGCATGATTTTGTTAAGGGAAGGTCTTGCCTGACCATTTTTGTTTGGATACTATGATGTAGTCACAAATGAACTCGTTGCATGCAATAACTTTGATATTATATATTTGGATCTTAGAAAGGGATTTGATACTGTTGCACATGGCAGACTGCTGCACAAATTGGAGCAGTTTGGCATTGATGGCAAATTGCTGCTATGATTAAAGGGATGGTTGAGTGCCAGAAAAGAGAGAGTTGTAATCAATGGACACTGCTCAACATGGACTAATGTTATAAGTGGAGTTCCTCAGGATTTAGGGTTGGGTCCATTGTTGATTCCTGTATTTATAAATGATATTGATGATGGTATATGAAGTTTAATGTCCAAGTTTGCAGACGATACATAGGTTTGCAGGGTTGGTAAAGACCCTACTGATGCTATGCTGCTGCAACAGGATCTTTAAAGATTGAGCAGATGGGCTGAGTGGTGGAAATGAAGTTTACAATGACGAATGTAAAGTATTAGATATGGAGAAACAGTAATCCCAGAGCAACGTATCAACTCTGTGGTAATATGCTGACCTTGGTAGAGAATGAAAAGGACCTTGGGGTAATTGTGTAGGGATATATGAAGTTCTCTGAGCAGTGCAGATGAGCTGCAAGTTTAGCTGATGGTGTCTTGTCAATGATATGCAGAAAATTTTCTAGCAGGGATAGGGAGGTGATTATTCCCTTGTTTAAGGCAATGGTCAGGCCACACCTTGAGTACTTTATACAGGTCTGGAGGCCTCATTGCAAGACGGATATTGAGTTGCTGGTACGAGAACAGGGAAGGGCAACCAGATTGGTGAATGGAACAAAGGGTTGCTCAAATGAAGAAAGGCTAAAGTTTTGCAAATTACAGTGTCTGGAGACTACGCACCGGCGAGGTGATCTGATAATGGTGCATAAGGCCTCAAATGGTTTCAGCATGCTCAATGCCGATGGATTTCTTCCTCTTGCTCAGAATAATCACCTGAAAAGGCATAAATTCAAATGAGGAAAGACAGATGTAGGATAGACGTGCATTAATTTGCCTTTAGCCAGCGGATTGTTGGTTCGTGCAACAGACTTCCATCACTTGTTTTTGAAGTTGATAGCCTAAACAAATTTAAGGCTCAGCTGGACAGGTATTTCGAAAGAACATTGGTGTAAAATGTCAGTGTGTTTTTTTTTTTTTTGCTGATGCTGAATAAGCTTGCTTTCTTGCATCATATGCCTCATCATATGCCTAATGGTAATGCAAACGCTAATGCAAAATGCAGTGCTTCTGAACTTGCTTATGAACTTACTTCTGTTCTTTTCTGCCTTTTTACACTTTCATTAGCATTAGCATTAGCATTATTAGAGGCATATAATGCAAGAAAGCAAGCTTATTCAGATTCAGCAAAAAAAAAAAAAAAAGTTGATTTCAATCTGATTTTTAGTAAAAATAATACATCTATTTTGGCGATTACCCTGACTTCTAATCTCTCTCTCTTGAAACAAGCACATTACAAATACTGCTTCCTTTGCATCTATATAACTTGATTTTCTCTTTCGCTCTCAGCGTTATTTTCTTCCAAACAGCTGCTCAGTCTGTACAAATCATATATCCCCCTTACCATGGAATATAATTCTGACCACTGGACGTAGTGCCCCCAAAACCTCTCTCGGGCTTCTTAATTCCATTGAGAAGAGGGCAGTTTTGAAAGAAGAGGCAAGATTTCTCAAAATTGAAAGTGGAATGCAATGTGCTATCATCGCAAAACTCTGGATAATATTTCCTGTTAATGAAAGAATGTCATTAATACACAAGAGAAAAAGAGTGCGGGAAAAAACTGATCGAGTAAATTAATGACTCATCTTTAACAAAGCCTCTCCACCCGCTGTCTCATAGATGTACTGTTTCTGCTGCATGCCTCTTCTACAGATATTTCAATTGGCAGTGTTCTTCTGAATTGGCTTCTATAATTCTCGCTCTCTCTCTTTCAAAACAGTTCGAACATGTGCCGCCAACAGCCACCATCCATTTACTGTCCAACTTTAAACTCACAGAACCATCTTTTCAGCTTCCTCGCTTATTCATTGAACTGCCGTTTTTTGGAACAACCTTTCTTCATACGTGTTTCCAGAAAATTATAATCTACGGTAGTTCAAATCCAATGGTAACAAATACCTTCTTTCGTCTTCCCAAACTCCAACCCAAGCACGGTATTAAATATTGCAGGTTCTAATACCTCTCGTATTTGGGGTCTACAGAAAAAAAAAAATAGTCTAATACTCTCAAACTCTCAACAGCCACCATCCATTTACTGTCCAACTTTAAACTCACAGAACCATCTTTTCAGCTTCCTCGCTTATTCATTGAACTGCCGTTTTTTGGAACAACCTTTCTTCATACGTGTTTCCAGAAAATTATAATCTACGGTAGTTCAAATCCAATGGTAACAAATACCTTCTTTCGTCTTCCCAAACTCCAACCCAAGCACGGTATTAAATATTGCAGGTTCTAATACCTCTCGTATTTGGGGTCTACAGAAAAAAAAAAAAAAATAGTCTAATACTCTCAAATGAAACAAATACAGGAATCAAATGTTGTCGAGAAAAACCTGGGAAAAAAGGAGAGCTGTTAATGCAACTTAAAAAGCACCATTTTTAATATATGACACATGAAGCACTCACCAAGAATCACCCCTGTTCATGATATGCACTTGATCGGGCTTATTATTATATTATTTAGACTGATGGGTTTACAACAAATTTTTCCCAAATTTTATTTTTAAATTTAATCATAATATACTTTATTCAACGGATTGCCAATGGAAATATAAATATTGTAATATGTATTTTGTTTAACACATTAATTTCAGTGGTGAATCAAAAATTAACGTGGAATGTAATTAATACATATTGACTTTAAGCCCAGAAGTGCATTTAGTGATTTGCCTGACATGAACATGAACATATTTTTTTAACCCGGACTAGGCCCCCAGAGTTGCTATTAGTTGGGGTCAGGCGTAGAGCATGGTTCGCCCTTTGGAACCTCGGGTTGTTCTTCCAACAAAACAGGAAAATTGACCAGCGAATACACTCAATTTGCGGATACAACTCACATAGATCGAAGATATAACTTTCTGTGTGTCCCTAATGAAATAGTGTTTAAGAAAAAACCGAGGTTCCAAAGGGCAAACCATGCTCTACGCCTGACCCCCAACTAATAGCAACTCTGGGGGCCTAGTCCGGGTTATAAAAATATGTACATGTTCATGTCAGGCAAATCACTAATTTTTAACCCGGACTAGGCCCCCAGAGTTGCTATTAGTTGGGGTCAGGCGTAGAGCATGGTTCGCCCTTTGGAACCTCGGGTTGTTCTTCCAACAAAACAGGAAAATTGACCAGCGAATACACTCAATTTGCGGATGCAACTCACATAGATCGAAGATATAACTTTCTGTGTGTCCCTAATGAAATAGTGTTTAAGAAAAAACCGAGGTTCCAAAGGGTGAACCATGCTCTACGCCTGACCCCCAACTAATAGCAACTCTGGGGGCCTAGTCCGGGTTATAAAAATATGTACATGTTCATGTCAGGCAAATCAGTAATTTTTAACCCGGACTAGGCCCCCAGAGTTGCTATTAGTTGGGGTCAGGCGTAGAGCATGGTTCGCCCTTTGGAACCTCGGGTTGTTCTTCCAACAAAACAGGAAAATTGACCAGCGAATACACTCAATTTGCGGATACAACTCACATAGATCGAAGATATAACTTTCTGTGTGTCCCTAATGAAATAGTGTTTAAGAAAAAAAAAAGGTTTTGTCGTTTCTGATATGGAAGCACATGATGAACGAGCGCAGATGTCCATTTGAAACTCCGATTCAAATGGACATGAATTGTGGTCAGTGCCAGCAATCCTGCATCTAGATCGGTACCAGCAGTATAACCTACCCATTTCGGGTTTGCAATGACTTTTAAATTCTGCACTACGAGGAGTGTCAGCATTCCACACGTTGTATGGTGGCTGCAATAAATCCTACCCTATTCTGGTTAGCATGTCTGTATTGTCCGGGGGGATGGAGAGTTAACCCACGTCACTCCGGTTCAGTTCTTGGGCTCTGAGTTCTGAAATCTTAGCTTGCCTAAGTGCAAATGTTCCATGCGCATAGGTGGTTAATGCCTTATAGGTATCTACCCTTGAGTAGCAGAGGGAATTCTTGATTGCGAGAATTTTTCTGTATTGTGGTGAGGAAGTTAAGCCTAGTGTTGTTGTAGCTGGGGAATTCATACATGAAGTGCTCCCAGGACTCCCTTCGCCGGCGTGGCAAAGTGGATCATTCTCGATTACCGTGGCCCTCAGTTTTTGTTGGAAGGATCCATGCCCTGTGAGGATAAAGGTCACATGGAGGCTAGGCGAAAACAGGGTAGAGGTTCTGAATATGAGTTCAACTTTTAGATGGAAGGAATCGTTTTGTGACGGTCCGTTTTGTTGTGGTGTCCCAGTCATGTTTCCATATCTCTTGTAGATGTTGGTTTATTAATTATCTTTCCTGCCTGGTGCAGTTTATGGTGTCAAGTTGAAAATTAAACAGTTGGGTTGGAACTCCCTTCCTTAAATAATAAAAAGCCCTCTTTTAACCACTTGTAATTATTATGCCTGGCATCCAGTTAATACCTGCTGAGCAGGGGTGCTGACGGCGTGGCACGCCCTGAAAATTGAAAGGAACATGAACGTCTGGATTGAATCCAGATTACGTTTGCCTCTTGCTAAGATTGTTTATAGTACAAGGTGCAGGCACCATAACAAACAATTGGCACATATACCGCTTGGTATATGACAGTAAGAGCCTCGTGTTTCAGTCCCCAGTCTGCACTGCTCATCCGCCTTATCATAGCACTGTACCTTTGAATTTTGTTGGCTAGATACTTTAGGGGGTGGTGGTGGACGGTGAGCCACGAGTCTAAGAAGATACCTAGGAGCTTGACTTCAGTGTGCAGTCGTATCGGTGTAAAGGTTAATTTTATTGTAGGCGGTCTTGTGTAGCCTTTGTTTAAGGAGTATCGATTTTGTTTTCTCTTCTGAAATGGTAAGGTTGTACAGGGCTGCCCAGTTCTGGAGTTTTACCAGTACTCCTTTTGTCATTGTCTCCAGGGTCGCCCTGGTATTAGCGCATTCAAACGGACAAGATTGTCCGCGAAGGCCAAGGGTTCACACCCCCTCAGGTCCATGCCCAGAAACTCGTCCCAGACAATATACCAGAGGAACGGGCTAAGCACAGAGCCCTGCAGACAGCTTAGATCGATGTACCTAGTCACTTTCTGGAATCTGTTGTAAACTTGGACTATTCTTCCAGTTAGATATAACCTTAGGCTGTTGAATAGGTTGTTGGAAACATTTGATTGCCGAAGCCTCCAAAGAACACTGGGACACCATAGTCAATCAAAGGCTCCAGCAAATTCCTGTAATGCATGTGGATATGTGCTTTTGTAATGGGCGGGACCTGGAACGTTAGTTCATCTGTGCCTCGTTTCTTTGTGAAGAACAATACCACTGGAGAAGGGCCAGAAAGAAGTAGTGTATGTTTCTGTGTATTGTGCATGTGTTCTGTTGTTGTATCTGACCACTTGGCTACCCAGAAACATCAGTCACCTGGACAGATGATTCTGGGTACTCGACCACCACACGGAAAGGTGGGCCAGTCCCAATGGATCATGCACTGTCTCAATTCGAGACTTTGACCTACCTGATTTTGGCAAAAGGTGGACCAGATTCCTCTGGGGGCCCACTCCACACACATGGGTAATGCATAGTGACAGTGTTTGGGTAAAGGGCCACCTATGATTTCCCACATCTGTGTAATCAGTACCCTTCTGATGTCTAGAGAACTCTCTAAAGGAAACATGGGTAATGCAATGATTTTAAAACCGGCTGTGTTGAAATTGCAGATCAACATATGGCAGGCAGGCCTGATGTTCTGGCCACAGTGTTCTGGAATCGCAAAGTTGGTGAATTTCTTGTCGAAGGGAGGAACAATCAATGCACAGTTTTACTCTGCAACGTTAGAAAAACTGAAAGCCAATACTCGACGTAAACAAACCGGACTCATGACAAGCGGCGTGATTTTGTTGCATGAAAACGCAATTCCACACATTGCCCACACCACTCGTGAATGGGTGCACCGTAATCGTTGGCAAACTCTGTCACATCACATCACACCTACAGCCCAGACTTCCATTTGTTCGGCACTCTGAAAAAACAACTTTCAGGAAAGAATTTCACCACGGATAAGGAGGTTAATCAGAGGATGCGATGCTAGTTACCGCATGTGGGCAAGGACTTCTTCAGTCCTGTTTTTGATAAACTAATCCATCGTTGGCACAAGTGCATCAATAAAACTGGAGATTTTGAGGAGACGTATTGCATGTTCACTTGTTTCTTGGTGTGAAATTTCAATTTCGTATCATTAAATATCATAGAGCCATAAAACTTGTTACCTTACTTTTCGGAAATCCCTCCTAATTCAGAATGAACTGGCAAAGCATCACTGGATTATGTTAGCCCAGGTGCTCCTGACTTGCAGCCCTATGTCTCCATACATCTGCAGTTCTAATATTCGGCCCTTCTAATAATGTATAAATAATAAATTGTCAATTGCCATATATCACTCTTTAATCAGATATCTACCCGGACCTCGTACATAAACAGATTCCTGGCAGTCGAGTACTGGGTAATGGGATGGATGAGCAGAGTCGTGGGAAGTGCATTCACCATCTCCAGGGCTGTTTTATATACCAACTTAAATATCACTCCCTGGAGAGTTCATATTGTATCCACCAATATTTTTCTTCAGTCCCAGACGGTAACTGGTGTGATTGACACCCCAGTCTTCACGGAGTTATCGCTACACCACGTGCTGGACGCAGTAATGACAATCCCGACTTACCGTTGCGTTCTACACTATCCAATCTTTGCTGTCTGAAGAACTTCTTTCCGAACAACGCAGTCCCCATTTTCAATACATTAGCAATAGATCCTGTGAAATACTGTGAAGTCAAGCAGTACAGAGTAAAGAGCCTCTCTGAAGCTTACAGCTTGCTTGAACTATAGAAGTATGAAGAAGAAGCTTGAAATAAACAAAGCTAGGAATTTGAACTTCATAAATAGGAAGGAATAGCCAAAATATAAAATAACTGTTGAACCTCTACATTTTTGGAATACTGTGAATAATTTCCTCTTCTAAATTGTCGATAATTACATTCTGTAAATAATTCTGTAAATGATTCACACTTCTGTAAATATTGTAAACTTGATTTATAAATATTGCATTGTAAAAATTGCCACTCTTGCATTTTTTGTACACCCTTCTAGCCGGTTTTCTTTGTAAAAGGGGTGAAAGCAATCACTTGCTATTAATAAACGGATTTAATAATAATAATAATAATAATAATAATAATAATAATAATAATAATAATAATAATATACAAGAGAGAAATAAACCATATAATATGGCTGTGCAACAAACGATAAGTTACCTGAGCGTTAATGAAGTGGTAGACTCCAAGAAATTTCTTTTGCTCAATGCCGGTCACAGGTCCTTCAGGAAGGGGAACGAGCAGATATCTGGAAAAAAATAAAAATATATCAATTCTGCCCATTTCTCAAACTAAAGATCAAATTTACTTGGCAGAATGAAAATACAAGAAAAGTGTAAGTTGAAAAGAATTTCCTTAAAGGATAATATGTTAAGAGCAGAAAGTAGAATGCATCGTCATTACTATACCGTATTTCCCATGTATAAGACGCTCCCATGTATAAGACGCACCTTAATTTTGGGGCCCGAAATTTGAAAAAAAATGTATTACATAAATTTATTGAACTCAAGTTTTATTCATCATAAAATTCATACAACTCATCAATGTCAAAACTCCCATCCATCAGCTTGTCCTCATCTGTATCTGATGACGAATCACTGTCTTCATATATTGCCTCGTCCTCAGTTCCATCTATGGTATTTGAAATGCCACACTTATTAAATGACTTGGCAACGATCTCAAACTTGATATTTTCTCAGGATCTTTTCACCCAGGTACAAACTTCGCGTATAGTTTGTTTCTTCACTCTTCCTGCTGGTGTCAAATTGTCCACAGAAGACTTCATCCATTGGTTCCATTCGTCTCTCATGGCAGCTTTGAAGGGTTTGTTAAGGCTGACATCAAATAATTGGAGCTGGAATGTCAAGCCTCCAGGTATGACGGCAAGTTTTGTTTTTGCTCTGCAGCAATCTTCTTTATTTTTTGTTATGTGTGCCCTGAACTGATCAAGCACCAATAGGGCAGGTTTGCGTAAGAGCCCACCTGGTCTCCTGCTCCAAATTTTCTCAAACCAGATCTTCATCCCATCCTGATCCATCCAACCCTCGTCATGAACGTGGACAATCACTCCTCGAGGAATGCCTTCTTTTGGCTTTGTTTTGGGTTTGAAAATCAGCATAGGAGGCTGCTTGGTTCCGTCAGCACAACAAGCTAGAACAACTGTATAATGGTTCTTTTCATGTCCACTTGTCTTCACAGGGCACCTCATGGATGAGTGCCCCAGCTACGACAACATTGGGCTTAAATTCCTCACCGACAACATTGGGCTTAAATTCCTCACCACAATACAGAGAAACCCTCGCAATCAAGAATCCACTCTGCTACTCAAGGAAAATACCTATAAGGCATTAACCACCTACGCGCAAGAAACACTTGCACTTAGGCTAGGTGAGATTGCAGAACTCAGAGCCCAAGAACTAAACTGGACCGGCGTAGGATAACTCTCCTTTCCTCCCGAAAAACGCAGACATAATCATGCAAACCCAAATAGGGTAGGATCTATTGCAGGTACCATCGTGCTGGTACTCCTCGTAGTGCGGGTTTTAAAATTCATCGCAAACACGAAATGGGTAGGATATACTGCTGACACCGATCTAGGTGCGGGATTGCTGGCACTGACCTCAGTGCGGGATCTACAGGCACTATGCCATTGGCAATTACACAGGGGCACCTGTTCCCTGTGACTTTTAAACCCATACTCTTTTCTATACTTCGCCTAAATTAGGGTCGATTTATTCTCCCCTGTCAACCCACCCAAATTCATTCCCCCTCAAATCCTCTCTTCTTCTATGCCCTCTCTCTCTCTCTCTCTCCTTTTTAATCTATTACTTTTTTACTTATTTTATTTTATTACTTTTATTTTTTTTTATCTATTACTTTTTAATTATTTTATTTTATTATTTTTATTTATTTTATTTTATTATTTTTATTTATTTTATTTTATTATTTTTATTTATTTTTTTATTATTTTTTTGGTCTCCGTCAGGAAGCTCAGGCAACCCTGGCGGAGGCCAGCCAGAGTATATAATGGGCAGCCTGGCTCACCTCCCAGTGGTGGTGGTGGCGGGGAACGTGGGGTTCCCTTAGGGGCCTGGCGGCTAAGCAGCCAGAGACAGAACAACAGACCACAGCACAACTCTGTCACAAGCCAGACACCACACCTTTTCTGGCTTTTACAGAGTTTCTGTAAATTCTTCACAAAGTACCATGGTGCAGATGTGGAAAACCACCGGTGGTGCCTTCCGCAAAACAATATGCCACTATGTCTTCACAGTTACAGTTTTCAACCCCTTCTTATCAACAGTACTGTTACTTGAGATATCAAATAGAAGGGAGACGTCGTCCATATCTGGAATCTGTCCAAACTCAAACTGATGTGTTTCCGACATTGAATGACAAAAGGATGAAATTCAAGGACCTTCTGCTCGTAGCTTTCAGGCATCTTTTGGGAAGCCTGGTGCGTCTACGCATGCTTGGTCCATTCCGTTTCATGAACCTGAAGCACCAATTGTGTCCTCCTTTGAAATCAGTAACTTCTTTTTCATTGGCAATTCTTCTTGTCTCAATTCCTCTTGTTGCAGCACCTTTGTGGACATAGGAATTCCAATTGGCCTTTGCTCTTCAATCGATATCTTCAATTCCCTCTCTAAATCAGGCCATTTTCCTGACTTGCCTCTCATGGCCTTCTTCTACCGTTGTGTTTTCAGAAAGGTTTCTTCTTCCTGTTGCCAGTCTCCGATTGTTCTCCCACTTGGAGGAGGACCAAACTTACGTTCAGCAGCACGATTTCCATTCACGTTTTCAAACTAGATTACTTTTATCTCGAATTCAGCACTGTACGAAAATCTTTTCTGAGCCATTTCTGGGCAGAACGTGGCAAAACCTAACCTAATATACCGGTAACAAGTGCCAAAAAATGAGCGAAAAGACAACAAGTGCGAAAAAGCGGGAAATGCAAGTAAAAAAAATCTACAACCACTGTATAAGACGCACCCAATTTTTAGACCCTAAATTTTTCGAAAAAAGGTGCGTCTTATACATGGGGAAATACAGTACTCTGTGATGGTGCAGAATTTTTACAAATCAAAGTGCCTCCACCTTTGTACTATGCAGACAGGCTAACTCCTAGCAGCCACCCCACACGCACACTTGGCATAGGAATCAACAATTAAAGCAAAAAAATATCGTTTTCTGTACCATCTCTGATATGAATAAATGTGAAGAAGGATTTACCAAAACAAAATCATGTTGTGTGTGTGTGTGTGTGTGTGGGTGAGTGCGTGTGGATGGCATTGCTGATGGCTAGAAGGCATTTGCCATTCTCCACCTTGTTCATCTGCACTTCTACAGAGCGAGTGCAAAAAAGGCGTTGGCCTTTCTGTGTCATATTGAACAATTAGACTTTACACCAGCCGGTATTCAAATAAACAAATTCCAATCTTGCAACTAAAACACTTTATTTACAATAAAATAAAATAAAACACGAGCGAATAAAATGAAATGAAATAAAACATATAGTAGTCTAAAACTGATGTGATTTAATTTACAATAAAATACAAAAATATAAAATATGATGAAAAAGCGATAAAATCAATTAATAAAATAAAATACCGTAACAACTGTAGCTTTCGGAGATAGCAGTCCCCTTTCTCAACAGCATATTTCTGCTGTGTGGCACATCTTTAAGTAGCAGATCCACGGCACTCATCACATGGTTCCTCCGGAGTAAGGCCGGAAATTCCCATTTATGCACCGGAACCGGAAATGGCTCGGGAGCGCGCTAGCTGAAACCGTTCATCTCGCCCAAGAACCACGGTTTCCAAGAGGGCATGTAAACGTACACCCTTGTCTCTATTAATGGAATTGCTAGCTGCCCCAAACGTAAACTCTCTCAAGCCATTTATGGTCCCAGAACCAGTGTGCATGATCCGTGATGACAGCATCCTCAGGAGGGATTTGATGTTGCTTCTCCCAAAAATGTTCTGCCACGGCACACTTTATTGCATTCATATGCTCCCACAGACGGTCTTTCAGTCGTCGCCCGTCTCACCTACATAACGCACCCCACGATCCGGGCATTTAATCTCGTATACCACTCCACTGTTGGCTTCTTTCGTTATGGGGTCTTTGACACAAGATATAACTGTGTACAACCTCCGTCCCGGAAGTTGCACACAGCGTATTTGACACCCCCGAATTACTCGTGCAATGTGGTCTGAAAGGCCCGGATAGTAAGGAATGTATGCAGTGCTCACAGGGGCAAACGACTCGGTACGGGTGGACTCTGCTCCTCTAATAATTCTATCCAACACCCTCTGGGGGTAGCCGCATTTCTTGAGATCTGCCGTGACACGAATAATTTCGTTTTCTCTCGGCGGTGCTACAGTAGGACCGCACCCTATCGACTAAAGCCTTGACAACACTACCCTTGTGATGGCTGGCTTGTGCCGAGGTATAATGAGTATATTGACCTCGGCACATGGGCTTTCTAAACACCATGGTCTTGAGCCTACAACCATCCCTAATGAACATCAAGGAATGGTAGGGTTGCCTCTGCTTCCACCTCCGAAGTAAATTTAATAAAAGGGGAGAAGCTATTAAGTACATCAAGTATCTGATCCTCCCTCCCCTTTTGTATAATGGTGAATGTGTCATCAACAAATCTTTTCCATTTATGCATGGGAAATTTCAAACTCTCAAAAATTCGAACTTCCAACTCTTCCATAGCTAAGTTAGCCACTATGGCACTAATGGGGGAACACATGGCTGTGCCATGGATCTGCTTATACATGGCATCTTGGAAAACCATGGTGGTATTGGATAAACAGAACTCCACACCCTCACAAATATCATTAACACTAAGAGGAGACCAAGTACTTAACAAAACATCCTTTTCTAATGCCATTCTGAAACACTGGACTCCGAATTTAATAGAGATACAAGTGAACAATGATGTAACGTCAAAAGAAATCATAATCTCGTCTTCTCGTATAGCTTGTCCTTTTATAAAATCCACAGATTCTTTGCTATTCTTGATAACCAAGTTGGAAAGTCCTACTATCGGTGCGATCAACTTGGCTAAGTACATTGAGCATACGTGGGACTATTGACAAATGACACAATTGGCCTGAGTGGTACACCCACTTTTTATATCTTGGGGAGCCCGTAGAATCTGGGTATTTCGGAATTCATTTGTTTCCCTATTATTTTAGATAAGGAGCAATATTTTAATAAAGCTTTGGAACTATTGCAAGATACCACTTCGTACAAAATTGTCCGTAGAAATCCGTCGGTTAGTGTGGAACGACAAGTGAATAACCTTATTCAGCTTTGGCACAAGTCAGGATAGATATCCAAGGAGGTATATTGGTCATTACATGCTGCTGGATGCCGGCTACCTTAGGTATGGATGCATTGGAAGTTCTAATTTTTGAGGGTTTGAAATTTCCCATGCATAAATTTCCCATGCAAAATTTCCCATGCATAAATGGAAAAGATTTGTTGATGACACATTCACCATTATACAAAAAGGGAGGGAGGATCACTTACTTGATGTACTTAATAGCGTCTCCCCTTTTATTAAATTTACTTTGGAGGTGGAAGCAGAGGCAACCCTACCATTCCTTGACATGTTGGTCATTAGGGATGACCAACATGTCAAGGAATGTTGGTCATTAGGGATGGTTGTAGGCTCAAGACCATGGTGTTTAGAAAGCCCATGTGCCGAGGTCAATATACTCATTATACCTCGGCGCAAGCCAGCCAGCCATCACAAGGGTAGTGTTGACAAGGCTTTAGTCGATAGGGTGTGGTCCCACTGTAGCACCTCCGAGGGCAGAGATAACGAAATTATTCGTGTCACGGCAGATCTCAAGAAATGCGCAACCCCCACAGGGTGTTGGACAGAATTATTAGAGGAGCAGAGTCCACCCGTACCGAGGCGTTCGCGCCTGTGAGCACTTCATACATTCCCTAATATCCGGGCCTTTCAGACCACATTGCACGAGTAATTCGGGGGGTGTTAGATACGCTGTGTGCAACTCCCGGGACGGAGGTTGTACACAGTTATATCTTGTGTCAAAGACCCCATAACGAAAGAAGCCAACAGTGGAGTGGTATACGAGATTAAATGCCCGGATCGTGGGGTGTGTTATGTAGGTGAGACGGGCGACGACTGAAAGACCTTCTGGGGTAGCATATCAATGCAATAAAGTCTGCCGTGGCAGAACATTTTTGAGAGAAGCAACATCAAATCTCCCCGGAGGATGCTGTCATCACGGATCATGCACAGGGGTTCTGGGACCGTAAATGGCTTGAGAGTTTATGTATTGGGGCAGCTAGCAATTCCATTAATAGAGACAAGGGTGTACGTTTACATCCCCTCTTGGAAACCGTGGTTCTTGGGCGAGATGAACGGTTTCAGCTAGCGGGCTCCCGAGCCATTTCCGGTTCCGGTGTATAAATGGGAAATTCCGGCCTTACTCCCGAGGAACCATGTGATGAGTGCCGTGGACCTGCTACTTAAAGATGTGCCGCACAGCAGAAATATGCTGTTGAGAAAGGGGACTGCTATCTCCGAAAGCAGTCCCCTTTTACAGTTACGGTATTTTATTTTATTAATTGATTTTATCGCTTTTGTCATCATATTTTATATTTTTGTGTTTTATTGTAAATTAAATCACATCAGTTTTAGACTACTATATATATATTTTTTTTTTCATTTCATTTTATCGGCTCGTATTTTATTTTATTTATTGTAAATAAAGTGTTTTAGTTGCAAGATTGGAATTTGTTTATTTGAATACCAGCTGGTGTAAAGTCTAATTGTTCAATATGAATTGTCCCAGTCTTGTAGGCCTATTTAGAGATATCCTTCTGTGTCAGCTTAACCTGCTAAATGAAGATGTAGAGGGGCACATCTATTACTCTGTAACAACAATTCTTGTACGTAAGTTGCTGCCGAATTTTGTATCCTACATGCTTTGACATTGTGCCCTGGAACCAAACTGTTGCCAAAGCCTCTATTCCGCCCACATAACAGGCAGGCTGAATTGGGAGTAATGTGGGTCACATATTAATTTATTATCTGATTAATAAGGAATAAATATGGAAAATACGTACCTAAACTTCAGGAATGCCATCAGAAGAAGGAAAACCTCTCCCGATATGCCGCCCACAATAATCCTCTTCCCTCCTCCGATGCTCCTCGTCACAAAGCTAGGCGGAAGCTTTGAAAGACAGTAAAAAAAGAAAAATTCAGAATGTCGCCTTATCCATAAACCCTTTCAAACAATAATTAATATCTTCACGAGAACAGGATATTCTTTCAGTGCAATTATCACTAAAACGACCGTTTGGAAACTCCAGTAAAGACGGAAATGTCAATACATTATAAAGAATGATTGGAAGATAAGTGTAAAGCAGTGAGGAAATTAAATCGGGCTGAAGAATGGAAATCACAAAATTGGGTGAGTGAGTGTACAAATGGAAGAATTCCAAGTTGAGTGCGAGATAAACATTCATTATGCATTTTTCTACCGGACTTTTTATAATTAGAAAATGTTCCTTCGAGGGCTTTTTCTAATTCTAGAAAGTAGTCTAGAGTCATTCCTTCAAACAGTATCTTTGAGTCACACGAAAAGAGAAAATCGTACGCATTGTTATGTTATAAACACGGAGCAACATGGCCTTAGTGGCTGATGCTCCTAAAAATTCCCAAAAGTATTATGGGCAATATGCAGAACTCTTGGAATAAGAGATGCAAAAATCATAGTTATCTACATCGAACTATCGAGTTCATCACATCGGTGGTTTGTACCTTTAGCATCGAGGACACGTATCAAAGAGTATTTTTGGGTGTAACGGCACCAGGAATTTACCCCATCTCCGTGTATGTTCTTTGTATCGAGGACAATACTCTGTCAAAGCCGGAGATTTAATGTGTTGTGTTACACGTTGTGCGCTTTGTTCTTCTGGCTTGTTGGCCATCAGGCCTTTAGTGGCTTCCGATGTTACTATACTCTGCCACGGGAAGGCCAGCGAGTTGTATACATTTTTTCATTTTTTCCTCTGGCAGATACTGCCACGTACTTTCAAAAAATTTCATTGGGTACGACCTAAAAAAATGATTATGTATATCGATGTTCAGTTTCGCTTAAGTTCATTTTAAGACTGCTTGTTGGGTTTGTACGTTGAAAGGATGTTTCGTGCCTGAAAGGTCTGTTTAGATTTTGATGTGTAAAACCTTTGACATGTGGGACAGCTAGGTGAAAGACAAAACTAAGAGGCTGAAGGCTGAATTGGATGGGTAGAAATATAAATAAGGGTCGACAGGGAGAAAGGCCGTTTGTAATTAGAGGGACATGCCCATTCCTCACTATGAAGAAAAAAGTAGTTACGAGGAGGAGAGGAGGCAGGCATAGCCACGTTCTTCCTTCCCCCGGGAAATGGATGTAAAGCTCCATGCAAGGGAGCATGGAGGATAGAGTCCATGTGACTTCCCCCTTCATAAATATCATGTTGATCCCTCTAGGTTAGGTCACGAACAGGAGAGAGCGTTCAGGAATTCGGAGAAAGTGCAGGCTAGTGTCTTGCAGTGCGGTAATACCATCCTAGGGACAGATGGAATGCAGTGCTTTAGCGTTGGCAGTTCTGGATTTCTTCAGCTTTTCAAGCGTAGATGAGGGTCCAGGTACGGAGCCAGATTGTTGGGTATTTGATTTCAGAAAGAGGTAGAGTCTTGGCTGGTAGGTTAGGTCTTGTGATTTGTTCATCATGATTCGAGGTCACGATGATGGTCCAGACATGTAGACCAGTTGGCTAGGTGTTCCACTCCATAGTTAAGTTGATCAGGTTAATTCTAGTTCAAGATGTGATGGCAAGCCGTGAAAGCGGGTAGCTTTGTGGTTCAAGCCCAGAGGGATATTAGCATTTGCATTAGCACTAGTAGAGGCATATGGTGCAATAAAGCAAGCTTATGCAGCATGAGCCAAAAAGGAAAAAATATCCATTTCACTCCTCCCTTCTTTCGATTTACCTGTCCAGCTGAGCCTTAACTTTATTTAGGTTATCAACTTCCACAACAAGTGATGGAAGTCTGTTCCACCAACCAACTACCCGCTGGCTAAAGGCAAATTTCCGCACATCTACCCTACATTTCTTTTCTCAATATGAATTTATGCCCCCTCAGGTGATTATTCTGAAAAAGAGGAAGACTGCCATCAGCATGCAGCATGGTCAAACTATTCAAGGCCTTATAACAGGTGATCTGATAGACACCTCTATCAGATCACCTCGCCGGTGCCTAGTCTCCAGACACTGTAATTTGCACAATATAAGCCTTTCTTCATAAGAACAACCCTTTGTTCCAGTCACTAATCTTGTTGTCCTTATCCGTACTCGTTCCAGCAGCTCTACATACTTCTTCAAATGAGGCCTCCAGACCTGTATACAGTACTCAAGGTGTGGCCTGACCATTGCCGAATAAAAGTGAATAATCCCTCCTTATCCCTGCTAGAAAAATTCCTGTATATTATTGACAGGACACAAAGAGCTACTGTTGCAGCCCATTTGCACTACTACACTGTCTGTGTAGTACAACACAGTTGATACGTTGCTCTGAGGTTGCTGTTTCCCCTATGTAGTACTTTACATTTGTCAAGGATAAACTTCATTTGCTACCTCTCAGCCCATCTGCTCAAACTTTGCAGAACCTGTTGCAGCAGCACAGCGTCAGTAGTGACCTTAACAACCCTGCCTACCTTTGTATCGTCTGCAAACTTGGACATTAATTTTGATATACCATCACCAATATTATTTATAAATGCAGAAAACAATAATGGACCCAACACTGAACCCTGAGGGACTCCACTAATAATATTAGTCCACGATCAGCAGTGTCCGTTGATTACCACTCTCTGCCTTCTCCCCAACAACCGTCCCTTTATCCATAGCAGCAATTTGCCTTCAAAGCCAAACTGCACCAATTTGTGCAGCAGTCTTCCCTGTGCGACAGTATCAAAAGCCTTTCTAAGATCCAAGTCTATAATATCAAAGCTGTTCCCTGCATCCAGCACTTTCGTGACTGCATCATACTATCCAATCAAATTGGTCAGGCAAGACTTCCCCTTAACAAAATAGTACTGTGTCCGAACTTTAACTGAAGTCTTGTCTATATAATCCTGCAGGGCTTCTTTAAACAGTGGCTACATTAATTTTCCTGGAACATAAGTTAAACTCAGGTCCATAATTACTGGTTACAGCCATTATTCCTCCTTTGTGAATTGAGGTCATATTTGCACACCTCCAGTCTATGGGTACCTCCCCTGAGTCCAAGGAAACTCTAATAACTGTGCCATGTGTCTCTGCCATGTGTCTCTTTGCTTTCTTCCTTTGCTGTCTCCTTTTATATAAATGGATAGATCCCATCCATCAAAGGTGCCTTTCTTGTGTTTATCTTCAACAATTTCTCCTCCACTTTACTCTCAGTTATTACAAGATTATCTAGCTTACTACCAGATTTGAGTACACCTCTGGCATTCCCCTAGCTGAATAACACTTCATTTGTGAATGTCGATGCAAAATATTCATTTAGTTTGTTAACTACCTGAGCAGGATCATCAAAAGTTGAACCATCGATATCAAGTGGGACAATCTGATTCATACCCTTCCTTCTAGAGTTTACACAAGTAAAGAACTCTTTGCTGTTTTTCTTTGCATCCTTTGCCAAAGATTTCTCATAATCTGCATTTGCCTGCCTAACGTCCTTTGTGACTTGGTTAGAGACCAGCTTATATCTATCATAGACTTCTGTGTCACGTGTTAATTTATATGTATCCCATGCATTTTTCTTCTCTGCCATGTGTCTCATTAGTTCATTTGATATCCGTTTAGGCCAAAACATTGAACAATATTTCTTAATTGGATGTAAAGTATAGTAGCTTCCAAGATAAGTTCTTTGAATGTTTCCCATTTTGAATTTGCTTTTGGTAACAACATCAGTTGGTTTCACAGTACAGAATTTAAATTCTGCCTCTGACCATCGTAATCACCTTTACGAAATCTCTGCTGGGCTCTGCTGTTTTAATGCTACCACTTTTGCCGGAGAGGGGTTTGAGCTGAGTTTCGTATGTGGATTAGCAATATCTTTGCAGTTCCAGCCCATGTTACCAGCTGCTTTGGTCATGTAATGCCTTCTTGGGTGTCAAGGTTATCATTGTTTTGTCCTGTGGAGGTGTGGTTGTGGTGGTGGTAGTGTTTTCCTCCTTTTGAATAAATCTTGGTCGAAGCTTGCGAGCAGCGTCTAGGTGTTACGAACCTTAAATAGGTATTTGCTCTTTCCCCTTTGGGGGTGAAATTCAGCTGGGTTAAAAGTCTAGATCTTAGATTCTCATATACATCAGGCAGTTTTGTGTCAGGAGGTCCCATGTCTCCTTGGACACCAGAGACACAGTGGGTTGTCAGAGATCCCAAGCAGATTCAGCTTGCTGCAGAAATGGTCATGGCCTATAAGGATGTAGATCATTAGACGGCCTATGTGGTGTATGCCTTGGCAGGGTCCGGGAGAAATTTCAGAGTGATGGCTCCCTTTGTAGATCCAGGCCGCCTTTTCTCCTATATTTGTTGGAGGTGGTTATTGAGGCTGGGTTTTCCCAGGGATCATGTGTTGGCTGTGCCCGAGGTGGTGGAACGTCCTCTTCCAAGCATATATAGAATTCCAGCTCGAGCGATCTCGAAACTCGGGGCAGGAAGCCAGTAATTATCTGAAAGCCATGGGTACTGATATGCAGCACACCCCAGAGACCATTACAAGGATCGGCCGCTGGATAATGTTCAGTTTCCGGCTGCCCTCCACTGTGTCAGCACTGTGAAACCAAAGACTGGAGTCCTTCCTGATTGAAGGTACAAACGCTGCTTTATATTAGAAAGTCATGGTGCGCTTCTTTAATCCCCATTCTTGCCGAGTTAGACTAGCAATCATAGCCATGTAGATATTTACACTTCTCCTGGAGAAAATTTTGATGTGGAATGAAGGAGAGCATTGTGTCTGTGACAACTCGAAGGAGTTGTCACCCGTTTGATTGTTTTGCCATTAAGTTTGATTTGTGGAAGCCTCCGGGAATCCAGATGCCCCCTGAGAAGGATGGGCTGTGTGTTTGTGGCTTTAAATTTCAGATGCTCTTTCTGTACCAAGCACTGCAGAATAGTGGGTGCCATGTTCCCTAATTGCTCCAGCTCTGCTTGGGAGTCAGCAGTAAAGATAAGGGAAAAGTCATCCGCATAGGCTAAGATCTCTACTCCGGCTTAATCTTTGTTGAGGAATTCATCTAAGACAGAATTCCAGAGGACGGAGTTATTATGGGTCCGAGGACGGAGCCCTGCGGGCACCCCTATAGACTTGTCGTTCGACTTTAGAGAAAGGTGCCTGATTCACCTTCTTCCAATGTGTTAGGTAACTGGCTATGTGTCTGTGCAACTTTCCTGCCAACTCTGCCGCCCTCGGCTGGCCAAAGACGCTCGGCCACCAAAGGTTCTCAAACGCTCCAGCAAAGTTGATTGAGATCACAAGGAGATGTTTGCTCGTGCAGTTGTTGGCAGCATTTGTAATTACTTCCAGGGCGTCAACTGTGGACATACCGTATCAGGAACCAAATTAATTTGGTGCTGAAAAGTTTGCTATTCTATAGTTATCAAGCAGCCTCTGCCTGAGCAGCTGCTCCAGCATTTTCTCAGCACATTGATCCATAGTGTCAGAGTCTGGCACCACCTGTGGTTTCCCACATCTGCGCTGCATGTACGTTGGGAAGAAACACACTACTACTGTAAATGCCAGAAAGTGTTGTCTGTTGGATATGACAAATTACGTTAGGTTTTCTCGTGTCCTGACATTTGGTCGCAGGACCCCTTGTGGAACCCTACATTGCCCGCACACACACCACTAAAAGGTAGCCAGGCGGCCCATAATTCTCTGGCTGTTCTCCGCCAGGGTCGTCTGAGCTTCCTAGTCAGAGGCCAAGTAAAAAAACATAATAATAAAATAAATAAATAATTAATTAAATAAAATATGATTGAAAATAAATAAATAAAATAATAATAAATAAAATTAAAATAAATTTTTGAAAATGCTGGGTTAGCAAATCCTACCCTACATGAAGTTTAGCAGGCAGTGATGTCTGGTTGAGTTGCGGCAAGAAGGTGGGTGCCATGTCCAATGACGGTTGTTTTCAGTTAGGGAGTACCGATCAAGTTCTGTTCTTGTCCACTTACAGAGGGAAGACAGTGTCCTTTAGAGATGAACGTCAGAAGGCTACCTATCAATTGAGGCAGTTGTCTGTTGAAGTGTGATCTTCTTACAGCAAAAGGGTCCTGGGCAAACGGTAAAAACTAGATAATAATCCTGCTCAGTGATGTACAGATATTTTCTCTCTGGTGAGTATCGTGTATTTTGGAAATTAAACAGCATCTTAAGTCGTGTTTGTGAGGACACGTATAAACAATATGATCCCAATCCTCTTCCTGGCCACTGAAGCAGTAGGGGTCCTGATCAATACCCATTAAAGTCAGCTTCTGTTTGATAGATCCATGCCCGGTAATAAGATATGTAGCATTGAGACCAGGATCAGGAGAGAACCATGAGTGAGCTTTGGGGGAAACTGTAGCGACTTGGAGAAAGAATTTCTTCGTGATTGGCCCTTTACTTGTGTCTGCCCATCTCTGCTGACAAGTCGAATAAGTATAGAGAAGAGGGTTCGCTTTTCCATACGAATCTCGTTTGTGAGATTGATCGTGTGGTTAAGGATGGTGGCCGGAATTCCTCTTGATAAGTGATGGTATATTCCATGACAGATCACCTTCAGGTGTCCAAAGGCAGGACCCCTGCCAAAATTTGAAAAGCAGTAGTGCTGACTGTGCGGTAGGCCCCTGTCATCATGAGTAACATGTAGCGCTGGATGGTTCCAAGTTTCCATATGTTTCTAAAACTGGTGACTCTGGTAAACCATGGTCCAGCACCGAAAATAACTATGGGCAGGAACAGAGACTTATACAGAAGAGAGAGGGTGCATCTTAACATAAATAAATATAAATAAATTTTCAGAATCTTTTCTTTATTCCTTTTTTTAAGCTTTGTAAACTTGTTACTCCGCACAAATCGTGTTAGATGCAATTTTTGCTTTCCGTTAAAAAATGCTTATGTATCTATTGAAATTTATAAATAAAGCAGAAAATTATCTTGGAAAAAATGCCTCTTGGATCATTGCTGAAGAAGACGACTCCTTTTGTAACAAATCAACAAGTGCCGAGCCAAAAATAAGTTATCAACGAGTGTGCATTTAATCGATGATGAAGAATAAATATTCTTTAAAATTTGTAAGTCATAAATAATTTCGTTATTATTATAATTTGCATGATTTTACAGGCTATGCTTTAATTTTTTTGATAAATCGATCATTGTTTAAATATAAACTACTTGGCTAACTGATTTAATTGTTCAGAACATAACCCCTATTTTTAACATTATATCTATGGAATTTAATTCTCGCTTTACGAGTTTTCGCTGTACGGGCGTTGGCAACGAATTATCTCATAAAGTTGAGATTATTCGTCCATCGTCACCGTCCTCCCCACACCGTGTGGAAAAGGCCCGGGTTGGAATCCCTTCGATGACGCGAGGAACTTTAATGGGTTTTTTTACTACGCGGCTGAGTTAGTCAGTCTCAAGCGTAGATCGCAAGGTCCCCCCCCCCCCCAAAAATGTTTTTTTTTTTTTCCAGCAAAACAGACAAATCGACGATAGAACACATGCAATTAACAGAAATATGCCACACACAGCTTGGCAAATGAATTTCATTATTCGCGTGGCCTAAAAATAATCGTTTTTTTTTTTTTTTTGGTAGTTGTGGCTGCTGTGGTGATTCTATATAGAACAGCTAAGGTGCACCGTCAGGGGCGGAATTCAGATTTTTTATCAGATTGAAGATTCGCATTTTCAGAATGTTGTTTGATTCTCACTAACAAGAGTCACTCCTAGAGCTTACTTACGGTTATAAGTAATGTGATTGGGCGATATGAGGTGGGTTGTTTCTGAGGTTTTTTAGGGTTCTTGATAATATTTCACATTTGCCAGCTTCCAATCTGTTGGAAAGGATTCTGTGCTAAGACATTTATTAAATAATTCCAGGAAAATGTGCGAATTTGTTTGTACCTTTTTTGAAAATTTCAGGTTCCAGAAGATCTGTACGAGGACATTTTCTCTCCTTCATTGTGGCAAGGGCCTGCCACAGTTCGTCAACGGTAAAGAACTGTTCTACTTGTGCAGTATTATTTTCCTTGTTCTGTTGGATTATTGCAAATTGCGATGAGGTTAGTGGTTGGTTCTCACCAGGAAAGAGGGCGTCCAATAGTTTTTTATTTTTTATTTTTGTATTTTTTATTTATTTATTTAGTATTATTTTTTTATTTTTTTTATTGTATTTATATATTATTATTATTTTATATATTTTTTATTATTATTTTCCCGCCTCTGGAGTGGGCCCCAAAGAAATCTGGCCAACTTTTTGGCAAAATCAGGTCGTTCAGGGTCTCACATATCGAGAGAGTATGTGCTGCATTGGGACTGGCCCACCTTCCTGTGGTGTGGACGAGTACACAGAATCATCTGTCCAGGTGACTGATGCCTCTGGGTAGCCAAGAGGCCAGAACAGAACAACAGAACACACACATAATATTCACAAACCTCCGTCACACACATCTGGCCCGTTTGTAGTGATACTGATCTTCACAGAGATACGATATCGGGGATGAACTCACGTTCTGGCAGCCGCCTTTTACAAAAACACATGTCCACATATCCACATAAACTGAGATACTTGAGAAGATATGAGGCAGGGGCAGATGACCAAATTTCTGATGCAATGAAAGGTATAGGCGTAATACACCTCAGGAAGTGTCGAACAAGCAGCGCTGGCTGATGCACACCAACGAGCACCTGATCCACTGCCCAACATCCCTTGTGAGGCCTACATCAGTAAGACAGGTCGCACTTTGCACGGGCCCCCTACTATCAAAGCTCTGGATATCATTTTTGATTCTCTTCTTGGTAATTGGCAGTCAGTTGCACTGATGTGGCAGGGCTCTGAGGCAGCCCAATTGTGGTAAGTTAATTTTCCAATTATATATAATTATGTATAATTGATGATATAATTATATATATATATATGTATATATAACCACATAGAAATAAATTAGAATAGAAATTTAAATTAATGCCAACAGTATGGCAAGACAGGAGCGAAAATGACCAAATTTAAACATAACGATAAACCAACAGGGAGGGAATAAAGGGGTAAGAAGTATAAATATTGCAGCAGAAACTCTCTAAGATAATTTAAGGATAAAAAATAGATTAAATGAGGAAAACACAAGAGCACTATGCAAGGATGAAGAGATGAATGTGTGAGTAGTGGAAGGCAATAAGCAGGAAAGAGGTGGAAAGCGTATTCAGAAAAATGAAGAGAGGGAAACAGTAGGTGCTGATCAGATACCAGTAGAGGTATGGAGTAGTCTGGAAGAAGTGATCGATATCCTCTGGGACTTGATGGAAAAACTGGGGCAGCAGGAGAGGATACGCGATGATTGGAGGAAAAGTATACTTGTGCCAATCTTTAAAGGAAAGGGTGATATGGAGGAATGTGGGAACTACAGGGGAATATAGTTAATGTCTCATTCGATGAAGATCTGGGAAAGAATTGTGGAAGGAAGGTTAAGGCAGTAGACAGAAATAGGAGAGGCACAGTTTGGTTTCATGCCAGGAAGAGGAGCAACATATGAGGTCTTTGCTTTAAGGCAGGTGATGGAAAGATACAGGCAAATGCAAGTAGAGTTGCACATTGTGTTTATAGACCTGGAAAAAGCATATGATAGAATACCAGCAAGAGGTATGGAGATGTATGAGGGAGAAGGGTACATCGGAAATGCACGAAAGAGCGGTGACTGAGGTTAAGAGCAGTACAGTTTTCACTGAGGGCTTTTCTGTAGAAGTTGGATTGCACCAGGCTCTCAGCCCATATCTGTTTGATCTGGTAATGGATGTGTTGATGAGAGAAGTGAAGAGTAGAGCACCATGAAGTATGCTGTTTCGGTTGATATGGTACTCTGCGAATCATCCCAAGGAAAGGCAGAGAGGAAATTGGGGGGAATGGAAGAAAGCGTTGGAAGATAGAGGCATGAGGATAAGTAGAAAGACAGAATATATGGTACGAATGGAGCAGTTGAGAGTTATATAAAACTGCAGGAGGAAAACCTACCATCTGTTTCGAAATTTAAGTATCTGGGATCGTAAGTTGAGAGGGATGGAGGAAGGAGTGCAGAAATAGAGCAGAGTGCAATGTGAATGGCTGAACTGGAGAAAGATGAGTGCAGTGTTGTGGGATAAGAAAGTTAATTGTAGAATGAAGGGAAGACTGTATAAAACTGTGATGAGACCCGCATTGATGTACGGTACTGAGACAGGGGCGATTACAAGGGCCCAGGAGAAGAAGATGGAAGTGGCGAAGATGAGCATGCTAAGATGGATGTGTGGTGTGACGAGGAAGGACAGATTAAGAAACGACTACTTTAGAGGCACGGTTAAGGTGGAGCCTCTGTCTAAAAAAATACAAGAATCTAGGTTGAGGTGGCTTGGACATGTGGAACGAAGGAGTGGGGAGTATGTAGGGAAGAGGTGTGAAAAGCTGGAGGTGATAGGAAAGAGGAAGAGAGTGAGACCTTAAGCAGAGATGGAAGGACAAGGTGTCAGAGGATTTGAAAGAGAGAGGATGGAGGAGAGAGGAAGCCCTGGTTAGAAAGGAATGGAGGAAAAAAATTAAGGAAGGGAATGCCGATCCCATATAAACGTGGCAAGAAGGCGAGGACAAAGAAGAAGAAGAAAATAGATTAAATTTTGAAAGCCAATTAAATATAAATTTAACGGCGCCCCCTCTGACGGGAACCAGGTCCAAATTTTTGGGAAATAACACTAACAGAAATGTAAACCACTACAATAAAATAAAACAAAAATGAACCAAAAATAGACTGATAATTACGCCGCAACTGAACAGAGGACCAGAAGGCCAATAATGGTCAGGGAATCGCTACATTTCGATCGCTAGACAAATCACCGCAAAGGCTAGCCGAAAGATCGAACCGCCAATGCAGAGGACTTGAACAGCGGTGGTTACGCAGCGAAAATTAAAAAATAGAACAGATACGAGCACTCCAGTGCAAAGCCAATACTGACAAAAGTAATCTTAACTAGATTATATAGACAAGTGATAAACTGTGGATGGCACCATAGGCGCAGTGTTAGCAATTCGCCCACAATTGTCATATGATCTAATTATATAAATATTTAAATAACATTTAAAATAGTTGGAAACTGAATCGTTCATAAAAATAAAAAGGCACAGCAAATATCAGAGGCAGCAGCAAGCGTATTTCTCTACATGATGCTTGAAATATAATCATAGAAATAAATAAATTAGAATAGGAATTGAAAATAATGCCTGCAGCATGGCAAGAAAAGAGCGAAAATAACCAAAATTAAACATAACGATAAACCAATAGAGAGGGAAGAGAGGGTAAGGGGTAACAAGAGTAAATATTGCTGCAGAAACTCTCTAAGATAATTTAGAACATCTAAATGTAAGGATAATAAAAAAAATATATTAAATTTCGAAAGCCAATTAAATAGAAATTTAACTAATATATATATATATATATAAGTGTCATCAATGAAAGTAAAGTAAAATAAAATAAAATAAAAATAAATATAGATGGAAAAGTTATTAAACACAAAATGCCGAGCCTAGTTGAAGAAAAAAAGAGAAAAAGAATGTTAAGACCCTATATAAAATTAAGTAGAATTAAATCTGAATTAATGCCGAATTAACAGGCCAATCATATGTACAAAAGCTGAAAGAAAAAGAGGGGAGGGTAATAGAGATAAAAATTAAAAATTGGTACATAGATCAGGTATTTCATCAGGGGGCTACACCTGATCATGTACCAAACACTGTGTTTCTATGCAAACTCATGCTGATGGAGAAGCTATAGAAATGAAATGGATATAAAAAATGAAATAGATATAAAAAAAATAAAATAAAATAAAAAATAAAAAATAATAATAATTTTAAAAAATTTTTTTAAAGTTTTTTTAAATCTCCATAAACATGAGTGAGGTAGCCCCAACGCAGTGTATTTAGATTAATAAATAACGTAGTGTATTTAGAAATAAATTGAGTCGATAATATGTAAGAACGCAAACGCAGTGTGTTTAGTAAATTAAGTGTGTAAGAACGTAAGTTTAAATCAAAAGTATGTAAGTTAAATAATAATCAATAACAAGATAGCGGTATAGAAAAAGGAAGCAATGCAAGGTGGGGGAGGGAAAAGAAGTTAAAAATATAGAGGCGAAGATAGTGAGAATAAGAAAAGTGAGAATGTCCGAATCACCCTCGTATTACACTAATAGTTCAACGGACGGAAAAACGAAGATCAGAAAGTAGAAAGATGTAAAGAGAAGGAAAAGAGTTTAAAGGATACTAGGCAAGCTGAGTGTGTAAGTACCCAACCTCATAGAGACGGCCTTGGCTGTGAGAGTGTTAGTAGAAGTGGAAATTAATACCGCTAGCTTGTAGTGTATATTTTGAGTGATAGACATGAAATATAATAAAAAATATGAACAGGAGAAAAATTAAATACCTATGATATTTGGCAAAAATAAGTTGAGTGAAATATAATCAAGAAATGAAGATACAAATTTGCGATCATGATTAATAAGATACAATTATGCGAATATGATTAATAAGAATGGAATGTACACAGAGGGAAAACTATGACAACGATGGTGGAGTTGCTCAGAAGAGAAGAACTATGGGAGCCCTCTGTGGTTAAAATAAAATAGAGAAAATAAGATTGGACGTAAATAAATAATGATATTAAATTACGAAAAATGAAAAGAAAAGAAAAATTTAGGAAGTGAAAGAACACGAACATCGTTCTAATAGAAGTCATAATGTGTGATCACTTTCCAAGCAGTGGAAATACCACCATTCAAATGTACAACTATACAACTATACAGGTATCGAATTAACCCTAATCAAGGTGGAGCAAGGTGAAACCGAATTTTTCTTTAATGAAATCAGACAGATTTTTTATATAATAAAATTTAAAAAATTAATGGGAATGTCATTATTGCGAAGTTTGGTATAAAGATCATTTAAAGCACCAGCGAAAAGTGATTGATTGCTACTAATATTAGCCAAACGGATAATTTGTGTGTAGATTATATTTTTATGAACCTTAATCGAAATGTTCGAGTTCCAATTTGTTAAATAGATAATATTAAAATTAAATTCGCTTCTTTTGTCCAATAGTTCCAAATTATGACGAAGAGGAGGACTATTTAGAGTAATACTTAAATCTAGAAAATTTGCATGTTGGTTGCCAAGGTTTTCTTTATTGAGAGTGAGTTCAGGTGGATATACGGATTTAGCAATATTTTCAAAATGAATGTTGAGAATAAGAATGTCATCAACATAGCGGAATGCATAAAAATTAAGGTTCGGGTTGTTATGCATATATAGATGTTCGTAATAATGAAGAAATAGATTAGCTACTATGCTAGAAATTTGTGAACCCATGGGAACTCCGATGGATTGTTTATAAGCATATTTACCGTCGTAAATAAAATTGTTTAGAATACAGAGGTTGATGTAGTTATTCCAAGTAACCTCATCTGTTGGTATAACGTTTTTGAATTTGAGGAACAACTGATGAAGTACATTAACAATCAAGTGATGCTGTAAGGAGGTAAATAAGTTGGTGAAGTCATATGTTTCAATACTAAATATGCTGGATTATGTATTGGAATTGGAATTAAAAATTTTGATGATACTGTGGTTATTGTTAATGATCCAAGTGGAAGGGATATTAATGAGAATGGTAGTTAACAATTTGAAAAATTGTTTACCTGGATGATAACAGCCACTTTTTTTGGCACTAATGATGAATCTGAAGCCAACTGGATGTTTATGGAATTTGGCTATCATATACAAGAAAGGCAAAGTAGAATTGCGGATTTTGGTATGTAATTTTTTATGCAACGCTATAATTTTTTTGATGATTGTGTTTTATGCCGAGATTGCAGCGTGAAAGGGTGGAGCTACTTTCTACTTCCTTTTTGAGGGTGGTGTAATAAAATTGCTTGCAAAAGATAGCAAAGTTATTAGAAGCTTTATCTACCGGAGTGATAATAAATTTTTGTTGTAAATCTGAGATGGCTTTTTTCAGGTTAAAGTACTTGAGATGCGAATTATTGTAAAGGTAGTAAGTTTTAGAAATAATTTTTTTAAGGTCCTGAAATGTAACATTTATCCAATTATAAAAAGCTTCGTGGGGTATTGTATATTTATATGCTAACTTGTTGCAAAAGTTCAAGATATTCAAAAAAATATCTTTATATACATTGTTGAGGTTGGCCTTATGGACTGGTCTGAATTTAAAACATTTTTCCATAGCGGACTTTAGTGGAATGTTGTTAATAATATCCAGGTTACCAGTAATAATATGTCTATGATGTTGATCAACTTAAGGAGCATATATGGGATGGTCACAATGACATGGAAGATCTGAAGCTTGTAAGTTGCCTAAATTAGTAGCTAGAGTTTTATAATTACAAATTTTAAGTCCAATAGGAGATTCATATTTGAAGCAGTGATGGATCTTGAACTTGAAATTATTATAAAATGGGAGAAAATTATTACGATTATTAAGTAAATAATGACAAGGAATTTTATCGAACCAACTATGAATAAATTTAATAGTACAGTATTCATTACTGTATGTAGTAATGCGACCTAGTCTAAAGAGAGAGATATCTAAAATAATATGCTTAAGTTGAATATTTTTACATTTAAAATTGCTGATAAATAAGGTTAAGGCTTTTAGTATAGAGTTTTTGATATTAAAGAGAAAAAGAGAAATGTTGTGTACATCGAGTATGGTATTGTCCCAGGAGTTAATAATATTACGAAAATTGTGCCGAATATGCCTATGATGACGATTTGATTTATTTCCACGTTTGCATCTACGCTTATTGTTATTGAAGAAATGACTAAGATGGAATAAATTGCAAATGCAGTGGCTGGTGTTTAAACAACCATTGCTTAAAAGAGTTTTGTTAAAAAATCTATTGTTTAGGCCGTAGGGATATAAAGATTTATAAGTGCACATAAATAGATTCTCATAATAATCACGAAGAACGTTGTCATTGATAATGGCAAGTATTTTAATTTTAACGTTGTTGAAGCCATGGTGGTGAAAATGAAAAAGTTCTATTTCAGTATCTAAAATGGTATCAAGTAAAAGACTTTTACTTTTAGATCTCTGCCCTATAATTGACTATAATTGACTATTAGTCAATTATAGTCAATTATAGGACCTAATAATAATATATATCAAGTCAATTATAGTCAATTATAGGACTTGATATATATTATTATTAGGTTTATTAATTGTTTTGTTTTTACTTTTACTTTGACTAATGATCATCCTTTACTAGGTTTGATCTCGTGGACCAGTTATGGCTATTATAGGGTTAAGTAGCTACCAGCTTATCCTATATGAAATATATCTTACCTATTTTACTAATTGTACTTAAACTATACAAAAAATAAATAATAAGACTGATTTAATGTTCTATCTAGATATGTATAGATGGCATTAATTAGTTTTTGTTAAGTTAACTTTACATAAGTTATTTATTAATTTTCTATATTTTATATACTAATAGATAAAGGGCACGTCAACGTATCGCTAGCAGTTGGTACGCTATATCCGATACTGAATCTCGACCATTAATTTTATTAACACACATTTTATTAAGCATAAATTTATTATACAAGTATATATAAATATAGTGCAGATGCATCAGGAATACATAGCTATATCTGAATAAATCAGATTATTAATATGAGACTCCTTCATAGCTTGAGGCTTATGCCCTAAACGCTTGAGTCTTATACAAGTATATTAAAAATAATTCAAAGGTGAGTCTTATTTTATAAATAAAAAAATAATAAGTAAAATGTTGTAATAAGTAATAAGTAATTGTAATGATATTAGTATAATAATAAGAAGAGTTTACCTCATTATAGTAATTGTAATAAGTAATAAGTAAAAAATAATAAGTAAAATGTTGCTGGAGAGTCCTTCATCCTGCAGTGGATTGAAAATGGCTGATGATGACGATGAATAAGTAAAATGTAAAAATACGGTAAGTACCAAGTAAAAAAATAAGTAAAAATAATTTCATAATGAAGTTTTGGTGGAGATTCAGAAACGGATGCCCCTTCCAGACTGCTAGCGATACGTCCGTGATTGACGGGTGCTGACCCCGCCCATTGTCACGTGATCTTAATAGAGGGAAGCAGCTGGCATGGCTGACGCCGACTGCGTGCCAGGCGTGTCACCCGTGCTGGCACGCTGTAAAAAAGGTGCCGGTACGCCGTACCGTTGCGTACAGTCACAAAAAAAGCCCTGTATATATATACTGGGTGTCTCAAAAATATTGGTACAAACGTTTAGGGAAGGTAGGTAACATATAAAGCAATGTGAATAGCATAGGAAACTATAACCGGAAACGTCACGGGAAAGTAGTAGCAGAGGCACAAGAAGCAGAAATGACACAAGAGAGTGATTACTGGGAAACATTCATTTGACATAATATTAACAATGGAGTACGAGAGCGATGCATTTCATGACGGTACAACAGATGCTCGAAGGTTCCACCATGAGACCCGATGCATGCGTCACACCGACGCAGCATGGATTGGCGGACACGGCCAAACACAGTTACTTTGACAGTAGCAGCAGCGCAGACGAGTCTCGCCCCGAGATCCATTTCAGTTTCCACAGGCAATTCACACACGATAGATTTGAGTCCACCCCACAGAAAGATATTAAGCCTTGATTAATCAGGTGAGCATGGGTGCCAGGCAACGGGTCCACCACGGCCAATCCATCGACGCCCAAATCACCTGTTAAAATGGTCACGAACACACCTTCCATAATGGGCAGGCGCCCCCTCATGTCGAAACCAAATGTTGCATTTCACATTTGCTGCAACATCGTCAAGTAACCCTGGTAGAACTTTTTCAAGAAAGATCCGATATTTAGCGAAGTTCATGCGAGATGGTAACAGGTATGGGCCGACTAAGTAGTCACCGGCCATACCTGCCCACACATTTATAGCAAAGCGATGATGTGCCGCATGGGGGCGCATACCGTGTGGGCCCGCTGCTAATCCATACACTAGGTGCATGTCTGGCAGCTCACAGTTAGTATATGCTGGCCGCTAGGAGGCGAAGGTCAATGAGTTACTGAATTATGTGCTCCTAAAAATACTCAAATACCTAAGTTAACCTGAAAGGATCATAAATGAACTTCATATTGACAGAGAGCTTATGAGAAGTGGAATCTGGATATAGTGTCTACTAATGGAATCCTGAACAGGTAATATGTCTAATCTTGATTTTAAGCATTCATACTTCGCGTAATAGTTGAAAGGAACGGTTGGTTTATAGCGATTCAGTGCAGCGGAACATAGCAATATTCTGCTTAAGGCAATACGGCACTTAAGCTCTGGACAAGGTCAAACGGTGACAAAGTTAGGGATTAAAACCTCCCCCATTTCCACCTGCATATTTCATAGGCTAGTCATCGAAGGATAGAAGTGCCCTATCTTGTTGTACTAAAGACTACCTGCCTCGAAATTACTGAAATTCGCTCCCATTTGCATTTCAGAATGACAGATTTCAGCGCATCAGCCGTGCCGCTTACTTGCTGTATATGTCTGACCAATGATGACTTCATAATTAAATGCGTTACTTGTCACAAAAACTATTGCAATAAGCCTGATTGTACTTCTGTAGATATTAAGAGATTAAACAAAACTAGAAAACGCAAGTTTGAATGTAACGCTTGTAGGCAACAAACAGGGAAAAATAATGAAGAATTACCTAATGAAGTCATTTGTGAAGATTCATGCACAGAACAGATTAATGACCTTGAACAAGCAACAAGAGAAATCCTCTCGCAGACTGACCTTGGAAATGGCATCTTGGGCCATCCTGAAGGATCAATTTTTGAAACCTTGGGATGCGATATTTGCCCGGAAGACTGCGAGCACTCTGAAGGGGCTATCGCTAGACAGAGGAGCAATCATAGCCCGAATGAAAGGCAGGAGGAGAACCGTAAAGAATATGTCTCGCTTACGGAATTAAAGGATATCCTTGCAGACTGCATCAGCCCCTTTTCGATGCAGGCTGTTGAATACGCTGAAAACCTCGCGAGCAATTTCATCCCTGTACATAAAATGCTACAGGAACTGCAGGAAGAGAATTTTCTTCTCAAAGAACAAAACAGTAAAATATTGCACACCCTTAAACGACTGGAGGAAAAGCTAGGATGCTTTGAATCAGTCCTCGTTGCACAAGGTGGCTCAGCGGCCCCCGTAACCGACGAAACTTGCTATGCGAGGCAGAGCTACCCAAAGAAAAGTAGAAGTGATATGCATGGATTGTACAGGAGGACAGAAAGCATTCAAAATCAGAAACAGAAGACAAGAAAAGAATTGAATTCGGGGGAAAACATATCAGAACGAATTTCAAAACTACAAGACAGCCAAATAATATGTGAATTTCAAGACCAGCCGGGAACTGTCTGTTTGCAGCAGGACCTCGCAAGCAATAGCACCAAATCCAGTGAAACTTTAGGGGCAGCACAAGGAAATGGTTCCACACATTCCACTAGGAAAATTCGAAACCAAAATAAAGAAGTCTCAGAAATATTAGGACAACAGGAATCAACTGAAATGATTGGGGCATCCATGTATTCCAAGAGTACGATCGCGAGAGTTACATCTTCCCCCTCAAATCATGTTCCTGCAAACCCACTCACTTATGCGCACATCACTATGCTACCTAAAAAGCATAACACTTTTGAGGGTAGAAAAACCCGCCCATCCCAAAATTTCATGCCTAGTCTTGCCGAGGACAGCCGACGACATAATCCAGTTCACAGAGAAAGTATTAATGTGTCTTCCTGTAACACACCTGAAACAAACAAACGGTTTTCTGAAATGTACAACATTACTTCCGTTGCAACCAGAGAGCAAATTTTTGTATCAAGGCTGGGACCCACAACACAGCCCAAAAATATTAAAGCCATGTGTGAGGGCGAACATGGGATAACTGTGGAAGTAAAGCAAGTGAAAACACGACACCCAGCTTACTCCTCCTTTATAATCTCTTGTCCACCAGATAAGGCAACTCGCCTACAAGACGTAAGCGCCTGGCCAGTAGGTACCTTAGTCAAGCCCTACAGAGACAGATGGGCCAGACCACTGGTTAAAAATGATGCAAGGAATCGGGCTCAATAGCAATCAAGAAAACTACCCCCAGCTGGGGATGCAGAACATCACATCCACCTGTTTGCACAAAACGTGAGGAGCATCTCAAATAAGCTCCACACCCTACAAACGATGATGATGTACGGGGACCTGGATTTCATTTGCCTAATCGAAACCTGGTTGGGAAATGGAAAACAGTTAGATCGGCTAACTGCGGCAGCAAACTGCAAATGTGTGGGAACCGGAAGAACAGATAGGCGAGGAGGGGGAGTTATAATTTGCTATCAAAATAAATACCAGTCTATAAGAGAACGAAAAACCAATTCAAATAATTTTGAAGGGATTTGCGTTACCTTTTCAAAAGAGCACGTGAAAATACAGATATGCATCATATACCTCCCACCTGAGCACACAAAGGAGACAAGAAACGAACTCTATGCTTGGCTTGCTGCAAATCTAAAGCCATCAGTCGACACAATAATAGCGGGAGATTTTAATTTGCCTCTTCCGAAACACAGGGAGGCCAAGAAAGAGCTGGATGCTACATTGGGTGCATTGCACTTAACGCAGCTTCCGACACCAGTGACAAGGGGAATACAGCAACTTGACCTGTTGTATCATAGTTCCTTAGACATAAGGTTAGCGCAAAACTGCATAAAATTTAAGTCAGACCACAATCCCATTGAAATAGAAGCAGCACTGAAGATACACAAATACGTGCAGGGTAACCACACGAACTGGGAAAAGCAAAGTAAGTATCTTTTCTCCGTGAAGTATATTAATGCAGAGGTCATTCTCAGTCACTTGACTAGTTACAACTGGAATGACCTGCAAGAAAAGCCAGTAGACGAAGCTTTAGAAATGATCACTAAAAAGCTATACCAAACAGCATTGGAAGGAGCAGCAAAAGAAATCAAAATATCTGAGAGAACAAAAGAATGGTTTAACCCACAACTGAAAGCAAGTTTCCTCAGGAAGCAAAAACTGTATAGAAAATGGCAAAGAACGGGTCATCCTGCCGATCACATTCGTTATAAGAAAGAAAGAGCACATTTCATCAAAGCAAAACGACAGGCACACTGCAGTGTTATTCATAACAAACTAAAACGAGCAAAAAGAATTAATAGCAATAGAAATAGCACAGAGAATATGACAGAATGCATTTTCAAGGAATGGGCTAATAACACTTTTAGTAACCTGCATGGACCGAATCAAATTGAGAACACTGATAATAGTAACAAAATTTTGGAATTCCTGAAAGATTTAAACAAGCGAAACTATTCGGCAAGAGAGGAACCAACAAGACCTCCATTGAGTGAAATACAAATCACCAAAGAGAGCGTAATGAAAGCAATCAACGATCTGCCCAATAAGGCCACTGTTGGACCAGACAAATTTCCAATGTTCATCCTTAAGATAAGTAGCCCATTTATAATAGATCTATTACTGCACATCTATCAGGAAATCATTAGGTCAGGAGCTTTCCCGCAAGCCTGGAAAAATTACATTGTAACCCCAATACCAAAGATTAAACACCCAAAATTGGCTAAGGATTACAGACCAATTTCTGTTAGTTGCACCCTACAGAAGGTATTCGAAAAAGCGCTTCTTCCCACCATCAATCAACACTGCTTCAGCCACAGACCACCACATTTGCACTCAGTTATTTCGGGTAGATCAACAATAACAAACTTACTGGAAACCCTTTTTCGCGTGCAGAAAGCACTAAATGAGAAAAAGCAAATTGATATTATTTTTTTGGATATCTCCGCAGCCTACGACAACGTCTCAATTCCAGCGCTCATTGCGATTTTAAAGAATTATTTTAATGTAAGAGGAAATCTGTTAACTATAATAAGCAGCCTGCTAGAACATAGGAAACTTATTGTTAAGCACCAAAAGCTACAATCTTGCTTTACCATCTCGCAAGGAGTGCCTCAAGGGGGAGTTCTTTCGGCTACTCTCTTCGCGGCCGCCCTGGAGCCGTTTCTTGCACGGTACTACAATTTTATAACATATGCTGACGATGTAAAATTCTTCATCACTTCCAAAGACCATGAATCAGCAGAAGGTATTTGTCAGATGGCAAATAGCACAATCCGAGAATTTGAGAGCTACCTGGATTGCATCGGGCTCCGTATTAATGCACAGAAGTCTGCCCAAATGACCATAACTTACAAGCAGAATAAAAATGACATCTCGATCTCTGTGAACGGGGCTAGTGTGGAAAAAGTGCATTCTCACCTGGACCTGGGTCTTAAATGGGATGACAGACTCACCTTTGCTCAACACTTCGCCCATATGAAGACAAAAATATTCGCCGCTTTATGGGCTACCAGACAGGAACTGGTAGGAATTAGGGATCCTCAGCTAGCGACCAAGTACATTTTAATGTGTGTCCTGCCAATTGCAATGTATGCCTCGCAAATCTGGTCTTCAGCTCCAGATTCACATTATAAGTCCGTCCTTGGGATCGAGTACTGGTTTTTGCGATGGCTTAACAGAATTGCTGGCCACCCTTTTACTATCTCAAGGGCCATTCTCTACTCAAACCTTAACATCACACCCTGGATGCAGCGGACAATTAACAGGAACATACACACTCTCGCACAAATGCTCACAGGCAGAGTGGATGCTCCAGTCCTGGATAATATTCTAGTCAAACCGCGTGCCACTGCTAGACGTTGCGGAGAAGTAAATAATCCACTGCGTTCAGTCCTGAACAATCTTAGTAGCCTGCAAAGATTCTTCCCATCAAATGCAGCGAAAATATTTAACTCACTACACATAGATGCCGAAAAACTGTGTGAGGATGCAGCATACCGGAAAGAGATCTTCCAGGATTCGTACAGACTTACTGAAATATGAATCGGCTGCAAAGTACCAAAGAATTGAGAGTAAAAGAGAAACTTTCTGCTTTAAGAACAATAATAATCTGTTGACTGTAAAAATATACCTTCTGTAACAGTTATGTTAATATGTAAGTTATAGATGGAATTATTAGTGAATTGTAAATATGAGTTGTATAATGTATGTACAGAATCATTAATGTGTAAATACCGTATATATTAAACTTAAAATGTGTATATAATATTTCGGGACGAGACTACGTGTTCAGTATATGTAACCCACTGCACGTAGTATCTCGTACCCTGATATGTACTTAGCACCCTCCTGGCACTTTGCCGTCCCGGGGTGGTTTCCTTATGGAAATAAACAGATAATAATAATAATAATAATAATATCGATGCATGCTCTGCGTGCGGCGACTACTGCTTGAACGAATAAACCGAAATTTTCCCTTTCGCGAACTGATGAACAGTGCCGTATACCGACTTACGGTGATGTTTCCGGTTATGGGTTCCTATGCGATTTACATTCGTTTAGATGTTACCTATCTCCCCTGAACTTTGGCGCCTCCGTAGCCAAGTGGGAAGAAGCAGTAGTGCGTAGCACACGCTTCTTGATTAGACCGGAGTTCGAGCCCATCACCACCAAATACGGAGGACGCGGAAAGGTCAAGGAATGGTCACCGCATATTCCGGGAGCAATATGTCCTTAGTTGCTAATGCTCCAAATAACAACAACAACCCTAAACGTTTGTACCAATATTTTTGAGACACTCTGTATATATACACGATTTTGTAAGGTCAGTCTTTTGCACCCCAGTTCAAATATTCTTAGTACATTTTCTTATTGTCAAATTAAATCACAAGATAAACTGTCCAGCGTGAAATCATTCAAGAAAGAAGTCTGTTCCAATAGTCTACTCTGTTCTGTGCACGTATACGTCATAAAATCTCTTCTTCCGGTGGTTCTTTTCTAGTTGTTGAAGACTTCTAATTATTCTCTTTTCCCAAAGATTCCTAAACTAGATCTTGTGTATGATTTGGAATTCCACGAGTAGGCAAACGGCGTATTTTTACTTTAAAGTTCACGTTGTGCAAAGTATGTTTCTTTACGTTCTTGAAGTTTTCAAGTGTATGTATGTTGAAGTTCATGTCTACATGGAGTTCACCTGCTGCCCAGAATGCGTAAATATATGTGATCTCCATATACTGGCTTAGACTATTTGAATAGAACTTTCTATTTGAATACAAAAAGAAAATAGAAGGAGACCACATAGAACTCGCCAAGAGAAACATGGGTTACATGTTGTCGGGGGTGGAAATAATAGGTCTTTAATTCTTATTTTGTTGATTATTATTAATAATAATGTTATTAATTATTCTTTGTTTTTTTGTTCCCTTATAACTATTTAGACCTCTTTTTCCTACAACCACACTTACACATCTGACCTTGCTTTACAGAAGAATCCCAGATTCAAGGAAACTTTTCAATTACGTATAATTCCCTTCGGAAAGGCTGAATGTTCAACAATGACGAATGACAAAAGCACACGTTAGTTTATAACACAACATAGTTTATTTACATATATATATATATATATATATATATATATATATATATATATATATATATATATATATGTGTAACATAAAAAAAACGATCAAACTCAAGCACATACTAATATTATTGAAATTTGCCTACGTAGCCTCAGATATATATACAATTTAATACATTTGTTTTACACTAGAAGGGTTATTTCTTTATACACAACAAAATCAATATCCTTACACAAACTTATTTTAGTTTCTTCTTTCTTCACACATGAACAATAAATATTTAAGAGGTTTAATTCACATTCTTTCCCTTACGTAAATCAAATTCTTACCTTATAAATTGATTTAGGAATTTCACTCTTAATATCTGATTTAATTAATACCCCTTTTTGTCTTGGGAATATGATATCACAAACTTTCGCTAATCATGATGAATCGCACATTTAACATCAATTTCTGGACCAATGCTTGTCCCAAAGGGTTAACTACATTCAGAAGTTCTTCTTCTTTCTCTGCCCTTCCCTTCCGAAATATATTATACATATATGTTAGACAACAACTAATAAGAAATATCCAATTTCCTTCCCTTACCCTCCTACTCGAGTCTAATTATACATTAATCAAAACCCATATGTGATTTTTCTCTATATTTATGTATATATATTTATGTATATATGTTTATATTTTTGTACATCCTTCCCTTAACATCTTTCTGAACCTCGACTAATCTGATATTAGAGTTACTACAGTCCTTTATATGTAAGTGAGACTACCTTATAACTAGTCACTTACATAATTTTACGAATCGGACTTCTCTGTTTTGGAGATTGTCTTTGTCTGGGAATGGCGTCATCGTTTGCCAAAGGCATTCATCTCAGGACTTCTAGTTTCTCCATGGGCTGTAGTCTACGTCTGGATAGGGCATCACTGTGTCTCTTAGGAATTTATGGACTTGTCTTCGATACTGCTACTTAACCTTCGGTTCAGCTATTCTGGCGGACTAGGGATTACAATTATCTGCGCCTTGCCTTTATCACTGCTTTCAGATGATGGATTATGTTATATCTTTCCTTGGCTTTTATCACTGCCTTCTTATGATGGACTAGGGTTATTTTACTCGATACACTACTTATTTTCACCCTGGCCACTTTCACTACCTTCCTATTAGGGACAGGTATATTTCTCCATACACTTCAGTCGTTTGCATACGGGCCACTACCTTTACCTTCCTATATGGACTAGGCATATTCCTCCATACACTTCACTCAGCTGCATCCAGGCCACCACCCTTGCCTTCCGACAACGGACAGACATTTGCATACGGGCTACTACCCTCACCTTCCGATGACGGACTACTCGACTGTTCTCTTCTATTATGAAACTCCACTAACTTTTCTTAACAGGACACGACTACACAACTTATTACTCATTTTCCCACTAACACTGTCAAACACTCAACTCTGTCTTTCCTAACTCATCTTCACAAAACACTAACAAAAACTCAACTCAATGACTTTTAACTCATTCTTTCCCTGACACCGTCAAGAGCTGAACTCTGTGTTTTTACTAACCCATTTCCAAAAACACCGACAAAACCTCAACTGTGTGTCTTTCCTAACTCATCTTAAAAACTCCAACAAAAAAACTCAACTCTGTCTTTGACTAACTCATATTTACTGACACCCGCAAATATCTCAACTTTCCCTGTCTTTACTAACCCATTTTTACAAAACAGTAACAAAATCTCAACTGTGTGACTCTCTTGGCTGCGTGCGCCCGCTTTTTGTTTTCCGAATTTGTGTACCGCCCTTTACTGTTGGCTCACCTTCGTTCAGAAATTTAACCACTCGTACTTCAATATTTAAATTCACATCCCGACTATTCGCTAGTGTGAGTTTCCCATGCTATGTCCATCCTCCCTAGATTCAGCCTCCCATTTTAAGAAATTTGTAAATTTTCCCAGACAGTCCGCTGCTTTGAAGTTCGCCGCCATCTTTCTGTTTCACTTAACACCTTTACTTCCTAAGATGCCAAAATTTGCTATCAGCGACAGCCAGCCTCCAGTTTTAAATCTCACCCGAGCATTTGTCCCGTATTTACAACCCGACTCGTCTCTAGGTGTCACCGATCAAAGGAATGTCTCGACAAACTCAGTCCTTTGCGGTATTGTTCTTTCGGAGCCATAATTATTCACACTTACTCCCCAATACCCGCTGCTACCTGTTTCCTTTGTTTTGGTGTTATTTCCCGTGTGCTGGGAGCTGAAGCGCACCCCTTCTTCTACTAGTCTCCCATGCTTACCCCCCTACCTTGTAACCTTGTCTAAATTTAATCCCTTGCGAGTTTTTTTTTTTTTTTTTTTTTATGAAAACCCCAAACACGAAAGGTATCCAAACCTATAGTACTTAGTAGCGTGCATGGGTTGAAGGAGAAGTATGGGGGAGGGAGGATGCCGGAAACTTTGCTCTAGAAACTAAACATGGGTTTCACCACTTCAAGCTTCCAATAAGCAAAGTGGTGGTATTTCACCGGTTGATAAAAATCATCTATCACATTACAGTGACCCATTATCTTAGTGATATTTGTGAATGGTAATGTTTCGCTGCCCCATATTGCTATATCAGAAGCTTTACTTTAAATTAATCTCACTTTTCTATAAAATATTTTATTTGAAAGATTTTATATCTTACAATGTACAGACAACCCCAGTATAACACGGTGATATTAAACCATGCTTTCGCTCTAACACGATTGATAAATTGCGGCAATCCTCGCACTACACGATAATTATATAACACGATTTCGCTCCACCACGGTTAGAGAATTTCGGTAAACCTCGCATCGCAGGTATTTTTGAGCTTTTGTGCGGGTGTAATTGTTATATGCAATTTCTCAACGTTTCCAATCTTTTTGAATCCTCGCTGTAGACTCACTAATCGAAAAAAAAAAAAAAAAGTTATTGAGAAATCCGTGTATTTTATTTTGTTTAGAAATTCTCGTTTTACGTTTTGTGCTAATGAACTTCTAATTGTAGCAAAATCTAAATTTCAAAGTTTTATTACTATCGTATAGGCCATCCGAAAGATTTAAGTCATACAAATATTGAAGTTATGTGGGCCTAGCGCCACAGTTGTACTGGGCTGATACAATTCTTTAATTCAGCCGTTAGATCAAGGCATTATATCCACCTATAAAATTTATTACATTAGGAAATCGTTACAAAGAATTTTTGAAAAACTTTATTCCGAATCTATTGAAATAACGGAGGCAAGGAAACATTTCTCAATTGTGGACTGTATCAGAATCATAGCTTTATTGCTGAAAGAAGTAAAATCGTCAACGTGTTATGCGTGTAGAAAAATGTATGACCAGAGTCAGTTTATTCAGGAAATATGATCGAACGGGTAGAAAACACAATAAGCGTTTGTGCTCTGCTATCGGTGCGATAGTAGAACTATCGCATCGTTAGCACAGTTCATAGAATCGCCCTCCTCCCCACACCGACTGGAAAAGACCTGAGTTAGAATCCCGTCGATGAAGGGAGGAATTTTTATTGGTCTTTTTCATATGACTGAGTTCAATGGTCTCCGACAGTTTTTAAATTCGGTACAGTGGGATCAACTGACGATGTTACCAACAGTAAATTCTAAGTGGGAAGCATTCAAGGAATTAATCGTGGAGGCTACTAAAAGTTTCATGCCTATTAAGAAATATTGTTCATGGTTTAGGCATAATTGGTTATCTAATGAACTAATGAGACGTGTGGCAGAGAAGAAAAATACATGGCATGCATATAAATTATCAAGCGACTCAGAAGCCTGTGGCAGATATAAGGTAGCCTGTAACCAGGCCACAAAGGAGGTTCGGAGGGCGAAGGCAGATTACGAGAAATCCTTGGCAAAAGATTCTAAGAAAAACACCCAGATTTCATTACTTATATAAACTCTAAAAGGAAAGGAATGAACCTGATTGGTCCACTTGACATCGATGGTTCGAATATTGATGATCCTACTCAGATAGCAAACAAACTGAATGAGTATTTTGCATCTGCATTCACACATTAGGAGTTATTAAGGTTTGAAAATGGCAGAAGGTTATCAAATTGTAACAGGGCTTAACTGATTTGTAATAACTGAAAGCAAAGTGGAGAAGAAATTGTTGAAGTTAAATATAAGAAAATCACCTGGGTTGGATGGGATCTATCTAGTTATATTAAAAGAAGCGGCAAAGCAACTAAGCAATCCCTTAGCCATAATTATGAGAGCATCCTTGGACTCAAGGGAGGTTCCCACGGACTGGAGAAGTGCAAATATGTCCCCTTTTCACAAAGTGGTATCGAAGGGTGACACGAGTAATTACAGACCAGTTAGTTTAACTTCTGTTCCGGGTAAAATAATGGAGTCACTGGTTAAAGATGCATTGCAGGATCATCTAGACAAGACTGCAGCAATAATTCAGACATGGGTTTGTTAAGGGAAAGTCTTGTACAACAAATTTGATAGGTTATTATGATGAAGGAACAGGATGCAAAAAATAATTTTGATAACATATATTTGGATTTCAGGAAAGATTTTGACACTGTTGCGCATGGAAGACTATTGTACAAATTGGAGCAGAATGGTATTAAGGGTAAGTTGCTACAATGGATAAAAAGATGGTTAGGTGGTAATCAATGGGTGCTGCTCTTCGTGGACTAATATTATTAGTGGAGTCCCACAGGGTTCGGTGTTAGCTCCACTGATGTTTTGTATATTTATCAATGATATTGATGAAGGTATATCAGGCTTAATGTCGAAGTTTGCCGATGATACAAAGGATGGCAGGGTTGTTAATGACAGTAACGGCAGTGTGCTACTGCAACAGCATCTGGATAATTTGGGCAGATGGGCTAAGAAGTGGCAACTGAAGTTTAACCTTGACAAATGCAAAGTACTGCATATGGGTAGAAGTAACTGCAGACAAACGTACCAACTGTGTGGTACTACATTTAAGGTAGTAGAAAGTGAAAAAGACCTGGGAGTAATTGTGCAGTCCGATATGTAGTTTTCTGAGCAAAGCAGACAGGCTGCCAGGGCAGGTCATGGGGTTTTGTCAATAATATATAGGAATTTTGCTAGCAGGGAAAGGGAGAAGGAGGTGATTGTCCCTCTGTATAAGGCAATGGTCAGGCCACGCCTTGAGTACAGGTTCGGAGGCCTCATTTTAGGAAGGATGTACATTTGCTTGAGCGTGTATAGTGAAGGGCAACAAGATTGGTGAGGGGAATGAAGGGATCCTCTTACCAAGAGAGGCTTCAGTTCTGCAAATTGCAGTGGCTGGAGTCTAGGCACCTGCGCGGTGATCTGATTGAGGTGTATAAGGCCTTGAATGGGTTGAGCACGCTGAAATCTGATGGGATCCTTCCACTTGTTCAGATTACGAACCTAAGGGGGCATAAATTCAAATTAAGAAAAGACAGATGTAGAATATATGTGCGGAAATTTGCCTTTATCCAGCGGGTGATTAATTGCTCGAACAAACTTCCATCTGTCATTGTGGAAGTTGATAGGTTGAATAAATTAAGGAGGAACTGGACAGGCATTTGGAGGGAATGGTGTGATTTTTTTTTTTTTTTTGGATGATGCTGCATAAGCTCATACACTTGCTTTCTAGCATAACATGCTACAGCTACTACTACTACTATTACTACTATGACTAGTAATACTACTACTACTACTACTACTATTACTACTACTACTACTATTACTACTAATACTACTACTACTATTACTACTACTACTACTACTATTACTACTAATGAATTACTGGTAGTAAACTAAGCCAACATAGCGGATTTGGTGCAAATGGCATCGTTGGTAAAATCAAATGAATGCAGATGATGATATCGCAGAAGAAAATTCTAAACTTCCAAATTTTACACTAAAAAGCATAGGGAAAGCATTAAGTTAGTCGACCAATTAGAATCTTATTTTTTGGATGCAGATTCTTGAATGAAAGGAGCCCAAAGTTCAAAGGGAAGCTTCATAAATGGTTAGTTCCATGCGATGAAATTCATAAAGATTTATCAAGCAAAAGCAAACAAACCCAGATTTTTTAAAGAAAGCAGAAGATACACAAAATCTAGAATGGTGTATTTTTGTTAACATTTTGTTTAAAAAGTAATGTAATTTCGTTAGCTTTTGGAACGTACCCTCCCCCTTTTTTGTACTTTTTCTTAGTCCCTATTACACGGTTTTGCACAACACGACATTTTACAGGAATATAATAACCGTATTATACGAGGGTTACCTGTATATGTATATCTATTCTTGATGAAAGAGGCCTATGGGCTCCGGATTCATATTATTAAAATGAAAAATTATAATTCCTCAGAGCGGTTAATACTAGAATATACATATAGAGAACGGTTAGTATTCAAAAGAGCTTTCGGCTGAGTAGACAGCCTTCTTCAGTTAGACATATTGAATGGCAGTTAGAATGGAGATGTGCACTGCCAAGTTGGTGCGTGAGGCGCGTGGCTAATTGTTTGAGGTTGAAGTTTGTGGCTGTGACGTATGGTGGTGACGAGGCCAGCGTTTGTCTATGGACAGAATTATTGCTTCTGTGATGGGGGGTTAATTTGACAACCACTGTTCCTGTTCAAAGAGGTATCCGAGCATTTTATGTTTAACAATTCCAACCAGGTGCGCCGTAGGTAATGGTGGGACCTGTCTACTTTGGAGAGACTGGACGTCGGCTCGAGAAACGTCTCTCAGAACATAAAAGGGCGATTCGTTTAGCAGATGTGGAACACTCAGCTATTGCCGAGCATGTCTGGACAACCCACGACGACATTGACCCACACCGCGATGTCCTGGTTGTGGACAGGTCCCACCATTACCTACGGCGCACCTGGTTGGAATCGTTAAACATAAAATGCTCGGATACCTCTTTGAACAGGAACAGTGGTTGTCAAGTTAACCCCATCACAGAAGCAATAATTCTGTCCATAGACAAACGCTGGCCTCGTCACCACCATACGTCACAGCCACAAACTTCAACCTCAAACAATTAGCCACGCGCCTCACGCACCAACTTGGCAGTGCACATCTCCATTCTAACTGCCATTCAATATGTCTAACTGAAGAAGGCTGTCTACTCAGCCGAAAGCTCTTTTGAATACTAACCGTTCTCTATATGTATATTCTAGTATTAACCGCTCTGAGGAATTATAATTTTTCATTTCAATAATATCTATTCTTGTCTAGGGCTGCTCCCGAACTTAACCAACTCCGCCTGTGTAGTTTGTCTTAATTATTCAGTTGTCTAAAATTCCTCGTACCCTTTCCTAGCTAAATGGAGCCATGCCTGGGTCTAGTGTACTGTGCTAACTCACCAAAAACCCTGCACCCACTAGTAGAGATGCAAGACGTTTCGTGTCAACAATCCCGCTCTCAGACTGCCCAAACCTGAAAGCGAGCCGAAAAAAAATAATAAAAAAAATAAAATGAAATTATAATAAATAAAAAATAACATATCTACACTCATGGCCAGGGAACAAGGCACAAGCGCCAGCAAAAAAGTGTACAGCAATTCACGCTATGCAGATAATAATTCACCAAAGAAGAATCACGTAAACAATAGTGAATGCGTCGAACGTTGTCATCAAAAGGGGAAAAAAAAAAAAACAATCGCTATGGTGGTGCCTTCGTGGTCTCAAGAGCTTCATGCCATCACGGGAAAATTAATCAAAGGAGTCGTGCCTTCCAACGTGCTAGGAGTTCTGGCCTTAGAAACCTGTACAAGGAGATGAGTAATTCTTATACCACAATGATCCGGCGGCGCAAAAAGCTGTCCTGATAGCGCCTCATCTGAACTTTGGACAATACCGATTGATGAGGTATCGTTTATCGTGTGTCCACGAATACGCTTCCTTGGAGTAAGATCATTCTCTCTCTACTCAAACACCACAAGGACACATGATCCAATCCTGGCAGGAGTTCATCCGTAACATTTTTGATGTCAACTTCAAGCAACTGGACACTGCGCGCTCACCCAAGCAACTACCGAAAGCGACAAAACACAACATGACTCTGGAGATGTTGACGAGAAGTTTTCTGAGCAGGAACTATTATCTGCACCCTTTAGAATTCGAAATAAAAAATCACCCAGCTATGATCTACTTGAGCCAAAAATTGTAAAGAAACAATTGAATATGCACCACAATTAATTCTATATCTCTTCACCCTCTGTGTGAGCTCTGGCAGGTTCCCCTCAGATTGGAAGGTCGCCCTCGTAAGGCTCATTCTCAAATCCCAAGAAGCAGAAAGAACTTCCTAATCCTTAGAGGCCAACCACGTCACTGTCCGTCCTCAGCAAGGTGCTGGAATATCTCATTAGCCAAAGAATTGAAATCCACTACAATCTGCTAGCCATTCCCAACTAGTTTGATTTTTAAACAAGGCAATTCTACCTTATGCAATTCAAAATATCATTAATCAGTCGAATAACTCCAACTATAACTACTTCCTACTTTGACTTTACGGTCATTCGATACCTTGGGGTGGTCGAGTATCCTTGGCCACCTCTGTGAGCCAATCAACTGAGCAACCTCTGCAGATGCATGACAGCTACATTGCTGACAGGAAATCATTGTAAAAGCCCCCTATTGTCAAGTATCTAGGCAAGTTCAACGAGGCTGTCCGCAGGACTCTCTCTTAAGATACCCTTGCTCTGGAACTATGTGTTGACGAATTTCTGAATGTTGATTTGGATGAGGTTCGCTTGCAGTCATGATGCGGGCAACCTCATCCAGACTGTACGGCTCTCCTGGAAACCCATGCGATAACGACCCTACAAGCCTTAGTAAACCATTATCAACTGTCCCTCTCACCGACAAAGACCTGCTCGATCAACGGAAATTCGATTTTACCTGAATTTGCCGGTCGGTGTAAAAATGAAAAAATATATGGAAACGTATTTTTCATTCAGTAGAAATAAATAGCGGTATCCTGGAAATATCGTAATGTGAACCCAATAGCACATGGTTTTTTTTTTTTTTTTTTTTTTCTAAGTAATTGTTCCAAGATCTCGGAAGTTGTATAACTAAGCTAACAGGTTATTTTTTAATGGAAATTAAACTGCACTTTCATCGTTATCATATGTTCCCCTTATAAGAATCAGTTTTCGAACGCCTTTGTGATATTTTTCTAAAACATTTCTGGAGGTCATTGCCATAAAACAATTTGCACTTTCCGGTTTATTGGATTTTTCTGTTAGCGCAGAAAAGGCTAGTATACTCGATCTTATTGCATTTGCTATAATACCAATACCTGGAATTTATGGGTTATTATGGTGATATGTATTCCCTTTCACGGCAATCTTCAATTATATAAAAAACATAAATAAATTCTCAGAATTTTCTCTTCATTCCTATTTACTTATTCCAATGGTGAATGGAAAGGGACCAACGGAAAGTGCAAGTGCTGGCAGTGTTACGAAACGAAACAAAATTGATTTAGAAATGAAGATGATTAAATAAGAAGTACGAAGCACGAAAATGTTTGCCAGCTATTGCGTGCAATTTGGTCTCGCTGCTTCAGCAGTGAATACTAATTTAAGGGATATTGCGCGTGTAAAAGGACATGTCAAAGGATCAACGCATTTATAATCAACAGTGATTAAAAAACAGCGTTCAGGTACTATATTGAAGAGGGGAAAACTATTAATAATATGGATGGAAAATCAGATTCAGAAGCAAGAGCCCCTGAGTCCATTGACCATTCAAGGGAAAGAAAGAAGTATTTATTAAGATATTAAGGATAAGTAGGGAGAACCCCAAGCCAAGTTCGTGGCAAGCAACAGGTGGTTTATAGGTTAAAGCATTGCGCTTGTATCCAAAACATTAAAATATGCGGTGAAGCAGTGCCGATTCTGCAGCTGCAAAGAAATTTCGTGATGTCTTGGGAAAAAAAAAACCCTGCTAAATCTCCCACAGCCTTCTACGTCTGCAGCGGCATACTTATCAGCTGGCGAGTTAATTCTGGCAACGATGCCCGAAAGGTAAAATTTGCTGATGTTATGCCTGTCTCCTTTCTCTTTTTGTAATTTAAAATTTTGAATTTTTTGTAATTTTTTACAATTTTATAATTTTTCCTGCGCATGAGATAAAAAAAATCAAATAAATAATTCTATTTACAGGTTCGTCGAACTTTTCTTTTTTGCTTCAATCAAATTCAAACTCTTGTTCCTCTCCACACCATCAGCCAAGCTCTCCTGTGCTTTGAAGAAATTCGTTCACTACGTGTGGGGGGCAAAGCCTGTTAGCACACTACTAGCTCTCTAGTCTAAGAGTGAGCGAGATCATCCTGCAATTATAATTGCCAGATCAGCTACAAATGCCAGCACTTTACAATTAGGAAACGTGGAACCAACCAATTCTGTAAGACTAGGTTCCAAATAAGGGGTCCCAAGACGGAGCCTTGAGGACACCCTCTCACAATCTGTTTTCGTAGCACAAAGTGCTTGGACTTCGCTAGCACATGTCTATTTGAAAAGTAACTGTTGAAAAGCATATATGATTCCTTGGAACAATCAACGATGGCTCAGTTTCTTAACTGAGACATCGTTGCTTCCCACCAAACTGTATCAAATGCCCCTTCGAAATAAACGTAGATTTTTAATTCATATTTGGAGGTACAATTCTCAATATGCGTTCGAAAGGCCACTAGACAATCTTCACAGGATTTCCCAGGAGTGAACCCATATTGCCGAGGCCATATCATATCCTGCTGCACTGAAAGGTTAATGGCATTACGGGTAACCGACTGCACTAGTCCGTTATCCGTAAAGCCATTAACCTTTCAAGAATTTTATGAAGGTTTGCCAAAAGGGCGATTGGGCGATACGATTTAGGTTCAGATAGTTACTTCCAGGTGTGCTAACTAACTTCAATAATGCAATCTTCCACTGCATTGGAAATAGCCCTTCTGTTAGACATTTGTTATACATTAATAAAACGATATTAGGTAACGACTTATAGAACCTCGTTATAAATATATTCTCGACTAAATCAATTCCAAGATATTTTGTGAGAGTAAGCGTCTTCAAAACTCCTGTAAGTTTATCCATCGTAAACACCGCAGTATGTTCTTGAGCTACATAGAGCCGATTATCTCTTCGTATACAGTTTGATATTCAGTATCTTCCTGAGGATTGGCAGTTGGAAAAACTTACTTAAAATTATCTCAACGGAGTGCTTCCAACCAATAGTCTCACGGATATCCGTGGTTACAGTATTTTAAGACTTCCCCATAACTGAATTTGTCATGTGGCATATATAGTAAACCCCACAGGTTAGAATTTCCCGATACTTTCTTAAAAAGTGTACATGTAGCCCGTTTTTGATCAGCTATCTTCCTACTATAATTGTTTTTATAAGGACAAATAGTCCTCGTGCAGCCTTGCAACCTCGGAGTGGGACCAATCTCCGAGGCGTTGATATTGTCTTCAAGCCCTGTTTACTGCTCGCCTTAATACTGTTAAATCTAAAGTCCACCAAGGACAGGATTTCGATCTACCAACTTTCTTCTTACCAGCCTTGTACACTGCTCTTAAAATTGAATCCTGTATAAATGCAGCTAGAGATTCAGCTGAATACCCTATTAACTGACGGTGCCTTATCACAGAGAAGTCAATAAAAATTGATGCACTGAACGCAGACCAATCAATTGTTTTCAGTGAGAACCGAACCATCCCTGGCACTCAATATTGACTAGTTGAAGTTGTAACATTTTTTACGTAAAAGGAGATAACTCTATGGTCACTAGATGTCCAGTCATAAATGACCCGCCAATCACAGATGTAGTGTTGTAGGCTAGAAGTTACTATAGATATATATCAATGTTGGACTGCCCCATACATATGTATGGGGCAGTCCAACAGAGAATGTGGCCAGCTGATTGGATATATTCATCACATATAAATTGTGATTAGATATAAATTCTTCAAGAAGACGAACTCTCCCATCTATTGTAGAACGATGCCGTAGACTTCATTTAGCATGTGCATCAATAGTGATTATTACGTGATTAGGCTTTAACATAAATAGCGCATGTTCCAGGTAATCCAAAGAGAAATTAAAATCCATTAATGGGGGAAAATATAATGAAATGAAATAAAACTGCAATGTTGTTGTTGCCATCATCACGCATGTGGCACATTTATTACACAATCCGTGTATCACCACAACATCTAAATCGTTATTGGTTACCACGATTACTGATTTGGGCTTTTCTTGTACAGGCTGCACACCTCGTGCAATCAGAGGATATCCCAGTACCTTAAAGCTTTGCTCCGATTGAATCCTGCCCCAATTGGGTTATTAATCAAGTTCTCCTCCATTTACGTCCTAATTTCACCAGCCACCAGCCTAGAATGTTGGCCGACTATATGCATGATTTTCATTCCTGAAGAACCAAGAACTGTATCCAACACAGAATCATGTGGAGATCATCTTGAGAGTTTATTAACTCGATTCGATTTCTGATTATTTCAATTATTCATTGGCCTTCCTTATTCGACCAGTTCCATAGCCCCTAATATTCAGGATAACGAGATTCCCTGGCCGAGTGGCGAACTTCAAGTTTCCTGCCCTTACAGTTCACAAAATACGGTTCTTCGTCCTTATTGGGACACTCTGCCAGTACATGCCCATCTTTTGCGAAATCGCCACAAGATGGGAAGGTTTGAGAGCAATATTTTTTCATAAGTCTCTACCCAAGGCATTGAAAGCACCTAGAGACTATTGCAAACGACCTGTACCTGCTGGAAGTAACAGTCAAGTAAATTCTATCGAATGTAGAGATCAGTTTATACAATTGTGGAAAAATACTAACTATCCAATGCCCTGTTATAGTGCTTCTGTACTTAGTTTAAGAGCTGAAGGTTATTACCCTCTTGATTTCATCCCAGGTAATACCAAATTCTTCTAAATTTTTAGAAAACGTTTAGAAAATTTTTAGTAAACGTCTGTACAGAATGAAAGACGTCCAACCTCTGCAAGCAGTACTTACGTCACGGTACACAACAGTGAGTGTTGAGTTGCGCAGATTGTGACATCCGCACTGCAACGACGTCTTCAAGAACTGGAAACTATTCGACTGATGGAATTCTCCGTAAAAAGCGGATGAATTCGCCGGAAACTGCTTCCTCCGATACCAGGCAACGCTGTACGCTCGTGGAGAGTATTCCGCCGTTTCAGAAAGAATTTCTTTACCCTTCACCAGAAAATTAAGTAACGGAGATTAGTTCCCAGATGACATTTAAAAATAATAAGATTCTTTATTAAAATAAAATGTATACAATAGTGATTCCTCACATAGCAAGCCAGAGGAATCTTACAATATAAAGTATGTTGTTTATACAAGTGATTTTTTATTAGAAAAAAAAATAATAAATGAATAACAAAAAACAATAATCAGAATCTAATAATGAAATAGTAATTAAAACGAAAAGGACTACAAGTTGAACACATGAAATGACATCGGCTAACTAAGACGGGCACTTACATAATTGTCTTTTACAAACAGAAAGATGGGACAAGATGGCATCGCGATATGCCTTTGTCAATAGGCCACAGGTCGATGTCGAAGTTCAGCGAGCTCAGAGTGTCCAGTGTCACAGTTGGGAAATTTCTCTTAAAATGAATTGTTTATGAAGAACTCCACCCTTGGAATTGCATTTGGGAAAATTTTATTAATGTTTCTTGGATTATTTTGGAAGGCATCACTTACATACGTAGCTACAATACTGATCTAGTGAATCTCACGGTGTGCATCAACTTTCGCGACTACTGGAAGTCACTGTTGCTGCCGTCATATAGCTCTGAATATAGTGGTACTCATTTTCCTCTCGAACTATCACATATGGAAATAGATTAGGACTTTTGATGAATTTTATAAGTTGTTGAATTGATCCTTCTAGATCTTGGACACCATGTTACTCTATGTGTATTATGTATTTATATTATTAATTAGAAGTATTTATAACAATTCTAACTCGGGTTCATATTAACTTTCACCTACTGTAAGTTATGGGAAATTGGCGACCTTTCGAACTTTCACTTTGGAAGCCGAGGGTTTTTTGCTATGTGCTATACAGATGATATATTTGTTATTTATTGCAATCAGTTTTTTCTTTAGTTGTTTTGTAAAATGTTTTTGACATAAATTATTGTCAAACTGATCATGGTGGACTCCAGCACTGGCTGGGCTAATCGTTCGATGACAATTGCTGGTCTTGTGTGAGGTATTAATTGAATTGATATGATGTTTGTTAGCTGAACCTCTTTATTACCTTTATATTTGAGTTAACTGCTATATGTTAATTGCTAACATCTGAAGTTTATTGATGTAATTGAATTACCTATTTAACTTGCCATTTTTGTGCAGTCTTATGGTGTCAGTTTGATGTCTTGTTTGTTACTAGGAATTACTTAGTAATGGTAAATGCTATATTTGCTGAAATATGCTGCAAATTATATTGTAAATTATTTCTTTTCTTCAAAGCTTGAAGATGTATCTGGAAATCAACTCCAGGTGCCAGATATACTTTTTCCATATGACGTAAATAATTGCAACTTTTTATTTTGTAATTAATTGCATTTTTCAAGGTTTGAATATATGTTTGGAAAATGGCTCCTGCTTTTATTTCATGTAATTATATTCTGTACATTACTTCATGCGTGACTTCATGATAGACATTCCTATTCTCAGAAGCCCCAAATCCAGGAACCAGGGTCACACGATGATGACCCCTATACATACCCTGATGACAAAACCGCTGATATATCTCTGCAATACCACAGCTCCAATGAAATCCACCCTCAGCTGATACCGACTATTATAACCAACCTTAACAGTTCCAACCTTAGCAATTTCCAAGCAGCAGGAAATATACTATTTGCAAGACATGTGTTGAACAAAGTCAGGACAAACAACGGGAACCACCTTCCAGACACGTTTAATAATTTCTTCCTCAATGTTATCGAATCCTGGACACTTGCCAGATTGCACAGTTTTCAGGGCCAGGTCTGTTTCATCCGAAGTGTAAAGAGGTTCATCCGTTGAATGTGTATAAGTAGAATTCTTCTGAATTATTTCCTGTTGTAATGGACTATACAAATCCTTCTCTTGATGTGTGATTACATGTAATAACCGTTGCATAGTTGTAACACCCGACATGGTATCTTGGTTATCAGCGGTCTTAATAGAGGCCAATACTTCCCCAGCAGGGATCTTGTTATTAATAAGAATCTTGGAATCATTATTTCCCTGGGTATTAACCAAGATTTCCCACGAAGGTTTCTTAGATTTGTATATTTCTTGGTGATATTTCTGACGAGCATCGTTATATCTACCTTTCAAAATAACAACTTGAAGAGAGGAACGGGATCTGTCCCGCTTTGCTCTTTGGCATTCCCATCTAGTTAGATTTGTTGCATTTTTAAATCATTTCAAGTTTGTGGACCACCAGGGAACATAGTATGGCTTATGCTTTCGAAATTTCATTGTTTGTTTACAAGCATCAAATGATCCGAACTTGGACAAACTTAACCTGTTCCTCTACTCTAAGTGCTGTCAAAGTGTTAAGTTCTTCTTCTGAAAAAGGACTGCTTCAATATATTGTCAAAATTATCCCATTTAGCATTTTTAGTCTCAAATCTGAGAATGTCAACGTAATTTAAGGGTTTTCGCGTTTCAGTCCACCGTAACAATGCCATTCTTGCGTGATAAGGAATTTAGAGTGACGTCTAAATAATTCACAAATGCTTGAATAGAGTCTCTATAGTGGGATCATCGACTATATCATTATATTGTGGACCACCAGGCATCGTGCACTCCCACCTAGCCACCAAGATTGGACAACTTGGTATCGAATAGGAAGACCACTGACTAAGCCAGAGGTTCCCAAAGTTTCTCGGTTCACGGCGAGTCCCAGTGTCCCAGTGTCCCAGTAATTTTCTAACCGCACCCCTAGACCAAAAGAAATACTTAACACAGTAGTCTTCGACCATTTAATAATCTGATTCTGTATATATATATATATATATATATATATATATGTTATATGATAGTTATTATAATAATATAATTATAAACAAAATATTAAACTTCATAATGCAAATTATATATACTTATATAATAATTTTATTTTATATAGAGGTACTAAATAAACATCAATTATAAATCACCGCAAAATTAAAAAGATACGTTACAATGGATACCGTACAACTTTTTTATAATGAAATAAATATATACAATTCAAAAAAATATAAGTTTAAGTAATTTAATCCAAAATTACATGGAACACCTAGAATTTTGTTGCGGCACCCCAGTTGAAAACCACTGGAGTAAGCCTTTATAAGAATAAGGCTCTTGAAGAGCCATAATGCGAATTAGTTTTCCTTGAGAGACCCTTGTTAGATCATTGGTGACAGAGATTGATCTTTGGCAGTTTAACTGATTGTGTTGTAAACGACTTGAAACTCTACCCGGTGTGTTTTACTTATCCATAATAAATTTTAGCCGGTACAGCTTCAGAGGCCTTCAAATATTCTTAGCAACATGAGTCTTTATGCGAATGTGCACTATTTTTCTTCCTCTTACGACAATTAAGGAAATCTGGTAACTTCAGCTTGTTTGGACAATCTGTCAAATTATGCTCAACTTGGCCGCAGCGACCACTTGTATGTCCATCCTGGGAGCAGATTCTGGCAGAATGCCAGTATCCCAGGCATTTTAAGCACTTTAACAATAGTGTGTGAGGTCCAACCAAGATGAACTCTTCTAGCTATCAGTAAGTACTTGTGAATATCTCCCGTGAGTTCCAGAATCCAGTTGACCGTAGATTTATTAGGTTTGGGCCTAGTTGCAAAGCGAGGTTTATTCTGGTTCTTGATATCTTCAAGAGTATAACCAAACTCCTTAAGGTTTTTATGGTACGTGACTTTTTAAATATCTTCGATTTTGCAGTGCTTCTGAACATAGTAGACCACGATATAATCAGGCCCAATTTTATAGGGAATTCGTGTTTATCTCCTTATTCATGTAATTTAGCACAATTCTGTATGTTCTCAAGATCATAGTGTGCGGCAGTTTCAATAAAAACACCATTGGCATTGATTTTTCGAATATTCTTTATTTAGACATCTTTTATATCAGCAGTCAATTTGGTCCTAATATCCTCTTTTACTTCCTCCCTTGTGAAGAAAGAACTGCCCTCTTGGGCTTTGATTAAAATGGCACATTGTTTCTTGGACTTACCTGAGACTTCCTTGCTACCAACTTTTTGTATGAATGTATAAGTGAATTGCGTGAGCATATGATAGTGGCGGTAGGGTGGAAGAAGGATTTTCATCCTCCTTCTACCATTAGCACAATTACGGTTAGCGTACCTGTTTGTAGATGGCTTTGTGGACCTCGCTGATCACAGCAACATAGTAGAGTCCCTCCATCGACCTGGAGAAGTCGTGGGAGAGGCTTCCGAAATGCACGTCTTCATCGACGAGAACGAACCACCAAACAAAGAATTTCGACCCTGAGGGAATCTGGAAATAAAAGAAAAAATTGCTAATTACCATCCATCGGCGTTTTCAAGGTAATCTTTCGAATGTGGTCATATTAGGCGAACGTCGCTAATAAATTCTTTAAAAGAACTTTCATCTGGTGGCTTACCGTATCAAGAAATTGGGCCGCAATTCGTGGATTGCCTGTCAGGTAGACCACCATTATTCTGCTCAGGTTCAGGTCGTATCGTGTTCGCACGAAAGGATCGTACATTTTCGTTATCAGGACATGACCCTTGGAGTCGCTCAACACCATCGTCGGAATACTCCGTGCGAATAACTCATCCACAACGCACGACACGATTTCCGGCTCTGAAATGCAAAATTAAGTCAGATGAAAAGGTCAGTGGAAAATGCTAATTTTGTATCAGAAAATTTTTAATTCTTATCCTTTGAGAGCAAAGGGATTCCCTCTTCTTCTTCAAGATCTCAATCGCACTTCTTAAATTTCACTTCTTCGTTTGGGCATGTTTGCATACCCATATGCAAACATGCCCGGACGTTAGCTTTCATGACTTGCGCGTTACGTATAGTGTGTGGCCACCTGCGAATGAGCTCCACAAAAAAGTTAATAATTTGTGCAGTTATACTGTTTGATTTTCGAGAAAGATATACTAAAGAATTCCTCTGGTGATGATAATTCCGGTAATGATGCCAAATCGCCTGCATCTTCCTCAGGTAATGTTTTATTATATATAATTCTTTGGCTGATTGTATCAATACGATACGATAGTTCGGTTCCCGACTAAAGAACAAAAGCAGTTGGATATTGACAATGTTGTTGTAATTCGGTTTTTAGGAGCATTAGCAAAAGGCCATATTGCTCCGGGAATATGTGGTGATGTGGTGGTCATTCCCTGAACTTGCCACATCTCCATATTTGATGGCTCACGGGTTCGAACTCGTCTAATCAAGAAGCATGTGCTACCCACTGCTGCTCCTGCCCACCTGACTACGGAGGCGCCTGGCTTTTGAGAATTCCCGCTGGAGCACCGATGTGAAGTCCTTCCTTTCCAGTGTTCGACGACGGTGAGTGCTCCCACCTCGTGTTATCTAGATCATTGCCTCCGGCTGTTAAAGACTGCGCCTGAAATAAACTAGTGATCTGTGCTACCATAAACAACTTGCCCTTTATAGCAATTGTCAGAAAGTGTTCTGCTTCGTCTTCGGTTCCTCTCTGTAGTAGGATAACCACTAAAAGTCATTATTGTCGCTTTTTGTCATACTGCAATTTTTATTTTTTTTATTTCAATGCCATCCAGGAACACCAAAAATCAACGAAAGACTACTACAGTTGTTGGCAGCCGCAGTAACAAGCAAGTCAGTGAAGCGGTCTCGTGTAAATTATGTTCCGCTTTGCTTTGGGAATCATGTTCAGGCCTAAAATCACTACATAAATTAAATACCCTGCATCGCAAGAATTTCACGTGTCTTCCTTGCAAGAACAACCAACCAAAAATATATAGGTCCTTCGTGCAGTTTGCCAGTTGCACAGACAAACAATTTGATGAAGCGATTGCAATCCCAATCGTAACTGATAATGATACATCAACAATCTCCATCTCCTCAGCTGCTGATACATTTCATCCAACCGACTGCTTCCCAGATATAAGTGCTGGATCCATTAATCGGCTTATTTCCCATTGTGATATCAGTAATACCGCAACCTGTTGGGTTGACCATGACGATGAAGACTCTAGCTTCTCTGATCTAACGGAAGCGAAGGATAAGTCCCACCATCGCAGTGTTGCCACTATAGCTAATATCAGGGAAGAGAGCCTAAAAAACTTCAAGGGTTGTGTTAGAGTTGTTAAATATACAAGAACTTAGTGACAGTGTTTTTTGACAAGCGGCACCGGTGCTTTCGCACAACTCCGCATTTGAATCTCTTGTGAAGTAAGACAGTACAGTACTCTCAAGGCCAGAAATCATATGTTAGTGTATGTTCATGTTTGCTTAGTGCGGGTTATGTTGTTCATTTGGCCGCTTAGCCTAGGGTCTGTGGAACACCACAGACTGCTAGTTACCGTCACTGGCACTGGGAGCCGGACCAGGTATGTGGAAAGAGAACTCTGGCTGGCCAACCCTGGGGTTAGCCTGAGCTTCCCAGGGAGGGCTGAAAAAAAAAAAAAAAAAAAAGAGAGAAAAAAAATAATAATAAAAAATAAAAAATAAATAAATAAATTTAAAAAAATAATAATATAAAAATAAATAATAAAAATAAATAAATAAATAAAAAATAAATAAAATAAATGAAAAATAAAATAAAATAAAATAGAACAGTAAATCTTAATTGTTTATACAGTAACGTTAGAAGTGTCGTCAATAAAATGAGCGAATTCGAACTGCTGGTTAAAACAAGTAACGCGGACATAATAGGGCTTACAGAGACGTGTTGCCACCCGGAAATTGGGGATGATGAGTTTAAGTACGGCTTGTATAATGTATTTAGGAAGGACAGAGTAGATAGAAGGGGTGGTGGGGTAATGCTTCTTATCAGAAGCAGCCTGAGTGCGACGATAGCTTTCTGGGATTCAGATGTTTCACGTGCTAGTATAGAGTCTGTATGGTGTGAGATACGTTTTAAAGAAAAGGTATAATGCGAGTAGAAGTAATCTACAGACCAGGTGATTGTGAAGATTATGACGAAGCGTCTACATGCAAATGGAATGGGCAAGTAAGCGTCAATGCCTTATTATGGGAGATTTCAATTTGCCTCTAATTGATTGGAGTAAATGGAAAGGAAGCTCGACATGGGGAACAAAATTTTTAAATCAACTAGATGACTGTTATTTGTATCAACATGTCAGGGAAAGTACTAGAGAAAAGAATATCCTAGACCTCATCATCACACATGAATCAGATGACATAACAGGGATGACAGTAGAGGAACCAGTAGCAGGAAGTGATCACGGAGTTCTACGGTGGATGATGACGAGAGGGGTAGCAGAAGTAAAAGGCAAAGGAATGGGTTTTAATTTCAGAAAAGGAAATTACGATACCTTAAGGTACTACATGGCCTCTATTAACTGGGTAGATATCGCGCAGAGAATGAATACAATTGAACTGTGGTACGCTTTGAAAACATCATTCACAGATGCCTTGAATGCGTATATACCATTAAAAAAATACTCCACGAGGAGGGTTCCAAGTTGGATGAATAGCGAAGTTGCCGCATTACTTGAGCAGAAAAAGGTGGCATGGAAAGGTTACAGAGCAATAAAAAGTACTGAAGCCTATAACAGCTACAATGTGATGCGTAATAGAGCCACAGAAAAGGTTCGACAGGCAAAGGCAGTTTATGAGAAATCACTAGCAAACAGAGAAAAAAGGGGGGATAAAGAATTCTTCACATATATAAATGCCAAGAAGAGTAGGACAAACCAGATCGGACCTTTACGTAAGGGAAAGGCGATAGTAATAAATACACCAGCTGCCGTTGCAGATGAACTCAACAGTTATTTTGCATCGATATTTACAAATGAAAAGCCTTTTGTGGCAATGGGAAATTGTGGGAGCGAAGTTAAAAAATATGTAATTAATGATATTGAAATTTCGCAAGATTATTTAATGAAAAAACTTTCGAGCCTACAGAGCAGTAAGGCTCCTGGAGTTGATGGAATATACGCTATAATCTTAAGAGAGGCGGCAAGCGAGTGCATTGAACCATTGAGGCTAATTATGGGAGCATCACTAGACTCTGGGGAGATTCCCTTGGATTGGAAAAGTGCAAATGTACCTCCCATGCATAAGGGTGGCTCTAAAAGTGAAGTTGGAAATTATCGACCTGTCAGTCTGACTTCAGTAGTTAGAGAAAATCATGGAGGCAATGATCAAGGGTGGAATTCAGGATCATTTGGATCGAATTTAAATTCTTAAGGATACTCAGCATGGTTTTGTAAAGGGAAAATCATGTTTAACAAATCTGGTTCGCTATTTCGAAAGGGTCACTCACGAGCTCGATTTAGGGAATAATTTCGACATTGTTTATTTTGATTTCAGCAAAGCTTTTGACTCAGTCCCACATGATCGGTTGCTTTATAAGCTGGAACAGGTTGGAATCACTGAGAAAATCCTTAGATGGATAGAAGGACGGCTTCAGGGCAGGAGGCAGAGGGTTGTGATAAATGGCTATTCCTCAGATTGGATTGATGTAAGAAGTGGGGTTTCCCATGGATCAGTATTAGGACCACTGTTGTTTCTAATTTTCATAAACGACATTGACGAAAAGATAGAGGGCGTGATGTCTAAATTTGCAGATGACGTTAAAATTGGTAGAGTAGTTAATGATCACTGTCAAGCTGAGCTTCTTCAGAGAAACCTAGATAGACTTCAAGAATGGTCAGAAAAATGGCAGCTGTGCTTTAATCCAACAAAGTGTAAGGTATTACACCTGGGAAACAGTAATCCCAAAATAACTTATTCACTTGGTGGAGTTCAACTAAACCCAGTACTGGAGGAAAGGGACTTGGGTGTTACGATACGGTCAGACATGAAATTCTCTGAGCATTGTAAACAGGTTGCAAGGAAGGCCCATGGTGTCCTATCGATGATCTATCGAACTTTTGCAAGTAGAGATATGGACGTGATAATCCCATTATATAAGGCTTATGTTAGACCAAACTTGGAATACTGTGTTCAAGTATGGAGACCGCACCTAAAGAAAGACATGTAGCTTCTTGAAGGGTGCAAAGAAGGGTAACTGGACTGGTGAGATCGGCAAAAGGGCGTCCTTATGAAGAAAGACTTCGAATATGTGGGTTGCAGAGTTTGGAAACTAGACACCTTAGAGGAGATTTGATTGAGGTGTTTAAGGCTCTGAGAGGCATCAGTAAAATGAATGAGGACGAAATTTTCAAGATTATAAATGATGCTAGAACTAGGGGGCATAAATTCAAGTTACGGTGGGGGACGTTGTTTAGATTGGACTGCAGGAAGTTTTATTTTAGCCAGCGAGTTATAAATTACTGGAATAAGTTGCCGTCATGGGTGGTAGAAGCCGACAGTTTGGGGAAATTGAAAGGTGATCTGGATAGTACTTTCGGTAAGGGAAGCGCTTAGGATGGTAGGTTTAATTTCCTTTTTATTTTATTTTTTTTATTTATTAATTATTATTTAGTTATTTATTTTATTTATTTATTTTATTTTATTTTTTTTTGTTTTTATCATTGTTTTTTTCGGATTTTTTTTTTTTTTTTTTTTTTGGCTGGTGCAGCATAAGCCATATGCTTTCTTGTACCATGCGGCCGTTACTAATACTAATACTAACTCAAACAGTAGACTTCGCCAATATCCCGCATGCACAGCCAACAATGCATGCTGATCCCGAAAGAAGGAACTCCCTTCCTTTTGTCACGTTTACTAATGTGTCTACACAAACTGATTTTCCGTTTGCTGAACTCTATCTCCCAGCCCCTCCACATGCCTCTTCAAGAAACGTAAACCACTTGAAATTATAATAACATCAGTCCTTAAACATATCAAACATCACATGCTGTGCACTAATAATAACTACGTATCCTCCATAGCTGATAACCTTTCTCAAGATTTAAGTTTGTGTAGATGTAATGATGGTCGTCCAACTATTAAATGCGCTACGACACAGACCTGCGCTACCAATCAGGCTCACCATGACCTATCCTACAGCACTACTGTTCTGAATTCAGACCAAAGACTAAATTGCCCTGAGATCCAGATAGCCGAAAATCTTCCCTGCCAGGACAACCAGATCAGAAACCCTGCCAATCCTACGGAAGAATCAGCTAACCCGGGTAAACCACTTAGTTTCCCAGTCCACTAATCACAGAAGCTCCCTACAAAATTGCAATGGAAACCCAACCCTGAAACTATCGTCGATCCTTACTCGTACCCAAGCGGGGCGTTTCAACTTACAATTCCGAAGAAACCTGAAATCCACAATTGCGGCCCCTCACTGCTAATATTGCAACCGCCGTGGGTGGAAGTGGTAGCTGCACCTCCTCCGCTTGGGGCCCAGAGTTACTGCAGTAAGCCTCGCCACCCTGAAGTAGGTAAGTTTGGAACCCCAAATATACTAAAGAAAAGGCGATCATTTAAAATGGGTACCTCGGCTACCTCCAAGCTACAGGCGGTGCACCCACCAACTGTCCGCCATCGACGAAGTCTATTCGTTTCCCGACTGGCCCCAAATACACCAGCAGATGACATCGAATCATACACAATGCATGAGCTGCACCTTAACGTGTCTGTCACACTTCTTAATAAAGCACGCCTACATACATCGTTCAAAATTGAGTTAAGTGCGATGCACAGAATTTCAGCTCCATATCAACGACTGCTCTTTGGCCGTCTGGATCACTGCTCAGGCCATACTACGAACCTAAATCCAATATCACCCCACGTCCAGCCATGGCTAATCCGCTGTTCCACCAAGACAACTCCCAACAGTGACTCCATGATAGACTTTCCAATTCTCAGAAGCCCCAAATCCAGGAACCAGGCTCATATAATGATCCCTATACATCCCCTGATGACAAAACCTGTGATCAATTTCTACAATAATACAGCTTCAATGAAACCCACCCAAAGCTGATACAAACTATTATAACCAAACGGGCTAAAAAGCCGGCAAATAAAAAAAAATCTGTCTTCAATTCAGCACTCCTGAAGGTTTTGTGTCACCTTACACTCAACATTTTTTATCTAAATGTTCGCAGTATTCAGAATAAGCTTGAGACTTGAGCAGATACTCCTGTCCCAAATGGATGATGGCATCTGTATGTGTGAAACCTAGCTGTAACCAAAATAAGAATCAATTGCCTCTGCCAAACTGCCAGTTACAAATCTGACTTCACCTCCCAATCTCACACATCTGGTGGGGGTGTGTGGCTATTATCATCAATGTCAGCAGATTTAGCATTAGTAGAGGCATATGATGCAAGAAAGCAAGCTTATTTAGCATCAGCCAAAAAAAAAAAAAAAAAAAAACACACACCACTCCCATTTCACCCCTCCGTTCGTTCGAAATACCTGTCCAGTTGAGCTTTAAATTTGTTTAGGCTATCAACTTCAACAACAAGTGATGGAAGTCGGTTCCACCAACCAACCACCCGCTGGCCAAAGGCAAATTTCCGCACATCTATCCGACATCCGTCCTTCCTCAATTTGAATTTATGCCCTCTGAGGTGATTATTCTGAGAAAGATGAAGAATCCCATTGGCATTGAGCATGCTCAAACCATTCAAAGCCTTATACACCTCTATCAGATCACCTCGCCGGTGCCTAGTCTCCAGACTCTGTAATTTGCAAAACTTAAGCCTTTCTTCGTAAGAGCAACCCTTTGTTCCATTCACTAATCTTGTTGCCCTTCTCTGTACCCGTTCCAGTAGCTCTACATCCTTCTTGAAATGAGGCCTCCAGACCTGTATACAGTACTCAAGATGTGGCCTAACCATTGCCTTATACAAGGGAATAATCACCTCCTTATCCCTGCTAGAAAAATTCCTGTATATCATTGACAAGACATCATGAGCTACTCTTGCAGCTCGTCTGCACTGCTCAGAGAACTTCATATCTGCCTGCACAATTACCCCCAGGTCCTTTTCATTCTCCACCATTGTCAGTGTAGTACCGCAGAGTTGATACGTTGCTCTGGGGTTACTGTTTCCCATATGTAGTACTTTACATTTGTCAATGTTAAACTTCATTTGCCACCTCTCAGCCCATCTGTTCAACCTTTCCAGATCCTGTTGCAGCAGCATAGCGTCAGTAGTGTCCTTAACAACCCTGCCAATCTTTGTATCATCTGCAAACTTGGACATTAAACTTGATATCCCATCATCAATATCATTCATAAACACCGAAAACAACAACGGACCCAACACTGAACCCTGAGGAACACCACTAATAACATTAGTCCACGTTGAGCAGTGTCCATTGATTACCACTCTCTGCCTTCTGCCACTCAACCATCCCCTTATCCATAGCAGCAATTTGCCTCCAATGCCACACTGCTCCAATTTGTGCAGCAGTCTTCCATGTGCAACAGTATCAAAAGCCTTTCTAAGATCCAAATATATAATATCAAAGTTATTCCCTGCATCCAGTTCTTTTGTGACTACATCATAGTATCCAATCAAATTGGTCAGGCAAGACCTGCCCTTAACAAAACCATGCTGCGTCTGAGCTATAACTGAATTCTTGTCTAGATGATCCTGCAGTGCTTCTTTAACCAGTGCCTCCATTAATTTACCTGGAACAGAAGTTAAACTAACAGGTCTATAATTACTTGTGTCAGCCTTTGATCCTCCTTTGTGAATTGGGGTTACATTTGCACATCTCCAGTCTATGGGTACCTCCCCTGAGTCCAAAGAAGCTCTCATAATTATGGCTAGGGTATTGCTTACTTCCTTTGCTGCCTCCTTTAATATAACTGGATAGATCCCATCCACCCCAGGTGCCTTTTTTTATGTTTATCCTCAACAATCTCTCCTCCACTTTCCTCTCAGTTATTACAAAACCATCCAGCTCACTGCCAATGTTTACTTTACCTACATCATTCTCCTTCCTGAATAACTCCTCATGCGTGAATGTAGATGCAAAATACTCGTTTAGATTGTTAGCCACCTGAGCAGGATCCTCAACTGTTGAACCATCAATATCCAGTGGACCAATCTGATTCATCCCTTTCCTGCTTGAGTTTAAATATGTAAAGAACTCTTTTCTGTTTTTCTTTGCATCCTTTGCCAAGGATTTTTCGTAGTCTTGCTTTGCCTGCCTAATCTCCTTTGTGACTTGGTTACAGACCAACTTATATCTATCATAGGCTTCCATGTCACCCATTAATTTGTATGTATCCCATGCATTTTTCTTCTCTGCCACATGTCTCATTAGTTCATCTGACAGCCATTTAGGCCTAAACCTTGAACAATATTTCTTAGTTGGTATGTAAAGCCTGGTAGCCTCCAAGATTAGTTCCTTGAATGCTTCCCATTTTGAGTTTGCTGTTGGTATCATCAGTTGGTCCCACTGTATAGAATTTAAATACTGTCTCAGACCATCATAGTCGCCTTTACGAAAACAAAAACCCTTCCCTTTACCTCTGATAGTAGTTACCTCCTTGAGTAAATCCCACTTCAACACACTGTGATCACTGCCACCTAGTGGTTCATTTATCTACAGATTCTTAATGCATGAAGAATCACTACTGATAATCAGATCAAGAATATTGCTCCCTCTTATTTTTGGGTTCGTACATATAAGAATAAAAAGAACACTGCATTGCATACAAAACGCGCACGCTGTACACAATACTCTTGACGACTACAAGCCAGGGGTTTACAATAAAGGCTAATACAAGGGAACAAAGGCTAATACAATGTTACAAAGGCTAATACAATATTACAGTAAAGGCTAATACAATGTAATAAAGAAAAATGAGATAGGAGTAAAAAACAATATTATTACTAAATATACAAGTGTAGGATTAAACTTTGGAAAACAAATGAAAAACTTACATATCAACATATATCCACAACAGCACGTTATCATGTTAAATTATTCTCAAGGGAGCAGTCCCTTTACAGTGCTGGATTCATCTGAGCAAGAGCAGAAATTTGGAACAATGTAGTGAGGAATCCATGGCACCGATGGACAGGTCCTTGGGAGCAGGTTCTAATGTCTGTGACGTGGTCCTGAGAAGGAAGTCGATGGAGTAAGTGCTGCCTATATTTTTTATCCAATGCGAATTTTTGGAAGTCGCCATCGAAGGAGTATATGTACCGCATAATTTGCACTGGTAAGACCCGATCGGATAACTTTAACCGGTTTGGGGTGGCCTGAAGGACTGGATTGACCGTGATCCTCCAACCGCAGTTAGCCCAGAAATCTGGGAGCGAAATAATGCTAAACATCATTTTTACAGCAAAGACGAGTCTTCTCTCATGGATATCGGCAGGAAGACGTCTGGTGTTTGGAACTGCTGCCATCTGGGTGGTCCTTGGTGAAGGGGAAAGCCGAATTTCCACATGGCCCACTTCAATAGCCAAAATTCGCTCACAAAAATCCGTTTCACATGTGTTGCGGCAGGTGAGGTCCAGACTTCTGCGCCATAAAATATGACCGGTTAGACAAATATCTTAATATACCTGTACCCAATGTCATGGTCATGGACATGCATAAGTTGTTGCTTAAGCATCCACCGGAGTCGACAGAACTCTTTTTTTTTTGCAGGTGGTGTTTGTTTGGTTGAAAACAGAGCTTCTGGTCAAAAATAATGACAGTAATGGCAGTGTGCTACTGCAACAGGATCTAGATAATTTGGGCAGATGGGCTAAGAAGTGGCAACTGAAGTTTAACCTTGACAAATGCAAAGTACTGCATATGGGTAAAAGTAACCCCAGAGAAACGTACCAACTCTGTGGTACTACCCTTAAAGTGGTAGAAAATGAAAAAGAGCTGGGAGTAATTGTGCAGTCAGATATGAGGTTTTCTGAGTAATGCGGAGAGGCTGGCAGGGCAGGTCATGGGGCTTTGTCAATGATATATAGGAATTTTGCTAGCAGGGAAAAGGAGGTGATTATCCCTCTGTATAAGGCAATGGTCAGGCCACGCCTTGAGTACTGCGTACAGGTCTGGAGGCCTCATTTTAGGAAAGATGTAGATTTGCTTGAGCGTGTACAGAGAAGGGCAACAAGATTGGTGAGGGGAACTTAAGCCTCTCTTGGTAAGCCCCTCTTGCCAGGATAGGCTTAAGTTCTGCAAATTGCAGTTGCTGGAGACTAGGCACCTGTGCGGTGATGTGTTTGAGGTGTATAAGGCCTTGAATGAGTTGAGCACGCTGAATTCTGATGGGATGCTTCCACTTATTCAGATTACGAACCTAAAGGGACATAAATTCAAATTAAGAAAAGACAGATGTAGAATAGATGTGCGGAAATTTGCCTTTAGCCAGCGGGTTGTTAATTGCTGGAACAAACTTCCATCTATCGTTGTGGAAGTTGATAGGTTAAATAAATTTAAGGAAGAACTGGACAGGCATTTGGAGGGAATGGTGTGATTTGTTTTTTTTTTTTTTTTTTGGCTGATGCTGCATAAGCTGCACTTGGTTTCTTGCATCACATGCCACTACTACTACTACTATAACACCCAGATCGGTTTGTTGCTGAACAGCAGAAATTGCAGATCCGCTTATATTGGGTTCCGTTTGACTGAGAAAGTCAATCCTGAGTTGTCGAAACACTGCCAAAAGGCAGTGTTTCGACAACTCAGGATTGACCGAAACCGGAGAGGAAGGCCTCGAGGTTCTGGATTTTCTGTACGATTAAGGCATATGTGTAGTCAGCAGTGTCTCCAGGGTTCATAGCAGTGAACCGCTTTATATCATCAGCGAAGGTGATAATATCAGTTCGGCCCATCACAATATTCTCCAACAAATCCAATCTGTTCGAAGCATTGATTGTAACGGTCAAGATCAACTCCTGATTATTAGATCTCGGTGCAATATATATACCCCCAACACCCGATGCACACACAATCAATTTATTTATTTATTAGCCAGGACGACTAACAAATCAGCTGTCCTGGCTAATAAATACACTGGACACATCTGCCATCCACCTCATCTGCGGAGATTTTAACTTATCGCCAAGTCTCCAAAATGTTCATGAGTCTCTTATGCCTAAGATTGCAGGATCATAAATAAAGGTCCAAATAGAGGTCTTCATTGCCTCGACCACATATTATCGTCTGGTTTCTGTAGCGTCGACATTAAATCTGAAACTCACTTTGAATCCGATCATGAACCCATCATAGTCCATTTGCAGCGCCCAGCGCCCAACTTTAATGTCTCCAGCTACGTGAAGATCATCATCTCTCCCAAAGTTCTACAACAGACCAGATGCCTTGATGCAGCAATATTAATTCCCTGGGGAGTTCTTGAATCAGGAAACCCGGAACTGGCCCTGGACATATTATCTAGATGGTTGCATATTGTTACCCTGTTCTCAGCAGCTAAACAGGTCGCTATCTCTGCTAGAACTAATGCTTGGTGGTTTTCAGTGTTAAATTACATTTCAAGTGAAAGCAGTCCCTCCATAAAGAATGGAAACCGTCTGGTGCAGCGTATGACCGAATTCAGTACTCTAAACCTAGAGCACTAGAACACAAAGATCTCGGTGTAACCTAAACAATTTCTTTTGAATAAAAGGTGATGTTTTCGGTTTTGTAACCTTCGACCCCAAACTTAGGTTCAACTGTCACATCAAATGTGTTCTACGTAAGATCAGCCGAATGCGCTGGATTGCCCGTCAACATTTTCTTCATAACACTGACGCAAGAACTAAAATTAGATATCTGAACCCCCAAAAATGGTTTTCTCTATGGAGCAGTGTTCCACATTCATAGAAGCCACACTGGAGGGCGCAATTATTTCAAGTGTAACTGAACACGGAGAACTCGGCGTGACCTTCGATCCATACCTTAAGTCCAAGGGTGAATGTGTTCTACGCAACATTTCCCGACTACATCTTCTTCATAACACAGATGTAAAAACTACAATGAGATATCTCAAAACCGTTGTGTATCCTACCTTTCTGTATGCCTCTGAAATATGGGCCTCCGGGGTACCTTCTCACACGAAGCCCATCCTCGCTAGTGAATACTGGATACTTAAGTGGGCAACCGACAAACATCGACTTCCCTCCAACAGAGGATCACCCCTGAAGTTGGTCGTCCAGCTTCAAATCCCGCGGCTGCCTCAAATAATCGGCATGAGGAGAATTGTGACCCCGGTCAAAATGCTGGTTGGCAAAGTCAACTCTCCTGACTTCTTCTGAGATATATGTCAGTGGCACGTTCCACTTCCTTCCCTAAGAGCCACCGCTCTTCTTCACCTACAGCGGAACAGGCTGAAGATCAGTAAGAGTTTTCTTCCCGGCCAAGTATTTCCTACATTACAAGCCCTGCTAATGATCTGGGTAGAACTCCAGAAATTCGCTTCGTATCGCAATTTCAATGCCCGACTTGTCTCGCTTTTGTTTGCCCCCTGATGTCGACTCATACCGATATCTCCACCTACTATCTGCTTTGAGGCGCAGAACGGCTCGTCGCCGGTACACCGGCGAACTGTTTCACAAGAAAATGCGAAACTGTATACCGAACAACTTAATGCACGCCTGTGAAATATTTTGACTTCTGTGAATATTCTGAAATATGTGCTTTGTACATATCAATAAATTTCCTGTTTATACTCCGGAACAAAAACTAACTCAGTAGAATTTACAATAAATCGTCAATACAAATATTTATCGTATTTAGTAGTCACGGGCTTGAACGCCGGTCCACTCCATGAACACGTGCTATGCACTTTCTCTCTCGCTCCTGACCACTCGGCTACGTGTACATACCTTAGTTTTCTGTCTGACCCAGAACTATGTATATACTTATATCTATAGCATTGTTAATGCCACGTTTTAAAATTAATTTCATGTTATTTTATCTTTTTGTACATGTTTTGATATTGCCCTAAAACCTTGTCAAGCCCCTGACCTCCTGACTGTGGCGGGCACATTATTGTATCTTTATTGTACAAAAAAGATTTCTTCTTTCTCGCAGTGCCCGTGTTGTCCATTGAATGCGGAAACTCAAATCACGAGACCACCTACGATAAAACTAAACAATATCCCATCTGCCTGTTCCTGCATATTAAATGTCTGGTAATTTAAATCGATGCTGGCCTAACCTTCCACATTTATCTCAAATACTCATCGGGCCAAATCCAAAGATCTTCTTATGCGTCGTACCACGGTACGACGCGTGAGCAGATCTTTCGATTTTTCCAAATCGTAAATGGTTCAGATACTCTCCATTCAAGACGCCTCGGTAGCCAGGTGGGCAGAAATAGCAGCAGTCCGTAGCACACCCTTCTTGATTAGACCGGGGTTCGAGCCCGTCACCACCAAATACGGAGGACGCGGAAAGGTCAGGAAATGACCACCGCATATCCCCGGAGGTAAATGTTGTAAGTGATCACAGAATGGTAAGATGTACCCTTGATATAGATGTAGGAAAGGAAATGAAAAAACTGAGTCGAGTAAATAATACAAAGGTCTTTGAGATAACAGAGGAGGAGACAAAGCAGTATGTACTGGAACTTAAGAACAAGTTTGAGCTTCTGAAGACTGCTCAGGACCAAGATATGGACGAGCAATACTACATTGCCTAGTGCCATTAGACATGAACACATACAGTTTCGTTCCTCACCAGGGTCTGCGTGGGTAGCACAGTGGTATCATCACTGTCCTCCCCACACCACGTGAAAAGGGCCCGGGTTCGAATCCCGTCGATGACCTGAGGAACTTTCATGGGTTTTTTCACTACGTGGCTGAGTTAGTCGGTTTCAGGCATAGCTAGCGAGGTTTTTTCCACATAAACTGGGTTTTTCGTCCATCAAAACAGGCAAATCGACCACAGAACACACGCAATTTACAGACATAACACAAACAAGTATATGTAATCATTTACGGGAGACCCTAATAAATATATTTTTTTTCCTTACCAGGAAAAGAGAAAGAGAAACTTTGTCCAGTATTGTGCTTGAAACGGGCTACTCAAACCCATGGGGGCTACTTTGTAAATTGCATGGTATAAAAACTTTACATCAGACGTCTTTGGAACTATACACATAGAACTCCCCATAGAACTATACACATAGAACTTAAATACAGATGTTAAAAAAGAGAAAGCTCAATGCATAAATGAGCTTATAAACGCGTGGCAGAACAGATGGGACATTTCTGGTGTGGGGATGGTGAACAGAAATTTTCAACCAGATGTAACCTTTGTGATTCCCGAAAAGAATAGGATCTGATTCTCCCTCAGTTTTGAATCCTTGTAAAACCTTACAAGTAAACTGTATATAAAGATAAGAGATCGTCGTTCCCAAACTGAGAAAATTAATAAGAAAGGTTACGTCGGGAATGGTTATTTTGAAAAATAAAATATAACAAATGAATTAAAGTGAACAAAGTGGATCGTTAAAAAATGGGGGAGATTAAATTAAGGAGAGGGCTAATCGAAGGGAAGAAAGATTCGTGAGAATTACTGCGCGAAAGTTCTACCAACAGATGGATAAACACTCAGCTATAAGTCCGTAAACAAATCTGAAAGTCTAAAACGGGTAGCAGAGCCATCAGTAAATATGCGACGAAAAGGGTAAGGTCGCACGAAAACAGTAGAAATTTAAGCCGAATTAGTGGGAAAATCCCTTTGATCCAAGACAAACAGGAAGTGAGTACACGACTAATACTGTGTCCAAAACAATAGGGCTAGCGTCTGGTAGTCTGCAATAGCTCGTTCCGAAGAAATTTAGGGTAGGTGCGAATCTATTAACAGGTGCCTGTGTCGGCCCATTTCAAAAGGGAACAGACGGCCTGGGAAAGGAATATTGATATTAAAATAAGAGGTTGGATCGTACACTGTAAGGACAGCTTGGGAAAATAAACATGGGCGAATAGGAGAGAGTGAAAGTTTTGATAAAATGAGAAGATTGGTTAAAACCTGGAACCAGGCGGTTCTCAATATAGGGGCGGTGAACAAAATGTGAGCGAAAGGAGGGAGACACATGACAGTGGAGGTTTTTTGTCGTGTTAGAAAATATGAGTTAGGACAGGGCACAGATTTCAGTTTTTGTGGGTGTTAGTGAGAAAATGATTTAGTAAGACTCAGAGCTGAGTTTTTCTTGGTGTTTTTAATATGATTTAGGAATGGACACAGAGTTGAGTTTTTGTTTGTGTTTTTAATATGAGTTAGAAATTAGACAAAGTTGAGGTATTTGTCGGAGTTAGTTAATACGAGTTAGAAAAGGACGAAGTTGAGATATTTGTCAGAGTTGGTGAGAGAGAGAGAGATGCCCTGTGAAGTTTTATTCTTGTGAATGAGTTTTTTTAAAAAAGATGGAGCAGAGAAAACGAGGAATTAGTAGCTCAATGAGAAGGAGCGAAAACGCGGAATTAGTAGCTCGATAGAAGGAGCGAAACCGCGGAATTAGTAGCTCGATATGAAAGAGAGAAGCAGCGAATGGAATGTAGCCCGATCAGATGGGGACCGGCTTCAGAAGGAAGATAGAGGTCCCGTAACGACGGAGTATGGTTGTACGACAAAGTGCCAGCCCAGCCCAGATGGAGCAGTGAGTTTAAGCAGATTAGCAGAACCGTGATTCTCAAGAAAATCCTCTAGAATTCCGGAGATGAATGCCCTTGGCAAACGATGATGCCAGTCCCAAACAAGGAGCTGAAGGCCCCAAGACGGAGAAATCCGATTCGTAAAATGAAGTAAGTGACTAGTTATATAGTAATCTCACTTGCCCCTAAAGGAATGTAGGAACCCTAATACCAGATTAGTAGAAGTTTAGAAAGATACTAAGGGAAGGATGTACAAAAATATAAATATGTATACATAAATATAGAGATAATATAGAGATAATAATATAGATAATATAGGTTAAGATAATATAGAGATAAGTTAATAATTGTAGTTTGACAGGTATAACTACGTGAGTTGAGAAAGGAAATAAAGGGGAGGAAACGGGTGCTTAACGATAGTAATGGCTTTGATTATTGTATAATTAGATATATGTAGAAAGGCAAAAGAGAGAAATTGGATATTTGTTATTAGTTATTGTCTAACGTGTATGTATGATAAATTTTGGAAGGGAAGGGTAGAGAAATACAGAGATAGAAATAGCCTTCTGAACGTCGCTAACCCTTGGGGCAAGCATTAGCCCAGAAATTGATGTCAAATGTACGATTTATCTTGATGATAGAAAGTTTGTAAAATTATATTCCCCAAGATAAAAAAGGGACACTAAATAAATCAGAAGTTAAGAGTGAAATTCCTAAATCAATTTATAAAGTAAGAATTTGATTTACATAGGAGAAAGGGTGTTAACTAAAGTATTTATTGTTCTCTTAAGTATTTATTCTTAAGTATTTATCTCTTAAGTATTTATTGTTCATGCGTGAAAAAGAAGAAACTATAGTAGTTTTCTGTAAGGATATTGATTATGTTGTATAGAAAGAAATAACCCTCCTGGTGTAAAATCAATATACTTAATTGCATATATATCTGATGCTACATGGGCAAATTTGGATAATATTAGTATGTGCCTGAGTTTTGATCACTTTATCATGTTGTATATATATATGTAAATAAACTGTGTTATGTTATAAATTAATGTGTGTTTTTGTCATTCTTGAACATTCAGCCTTTCTGAAGGGAATTATACGTAATTGAGAAGTTCCCTTGAACCTGAATTCTCCTGTTAAGCCAAAGTCAGATGTGTAATTGGGAGTATAAGAAAAGAGGTCTATATAAGATATAAGGGAACAAAATTAGGAATATTTAATAAAGATATTAAATAAATAAAATTCACAAATAAAAATTAAAAAGACTCATCTCTTTTCTCCCCCCCCCCCACCACACAGTTCCTTGTAATTGGCATGGATCACTGAATCAAAAACTTCATCAATTTGGGCTTATAAATACAGTCCATTCCGATTATTTGGGACACATCGGGACTAGTGCATTTTTGCCCGATTAAGCGGCTGCCCCAATTATCCGAAGTTTCACGTAAATAGTTAAAAATACAATGTACCCTTCCCCCCTTTAGAATTGTTTCACTGTACAATCAAATCAACGTTACGACAGAGTCACCATAGTAAAGTACCGTTCACTATACGATGTGCAGTAAGCGCCAGTCACTGTGATCACGTTTCTGAATTGAATTTTAATTCTATTAAACAGCGATTCTAATTAGCGAAAATAGGAATATTACCCACAGGCTATAAAAACAACGATATTTTAAGCAACAATTTACCCTTTATTATCTTACCAATTAAAAAAATTAAATGATACGTGAAAATCGGAAGAATATACGTGATAATCGGAATAATTAATACGTACTGCAATATGTACATACGAACTAGTTGACATTTCTGTTTACTGACATTTGTGGGTGGGGATTAAAATTTAAAACAGTAAAAAGAAAAGCAATCAACAACAAAGAACAAGCGCACACAAATTGCAAGTAACACGATGCGCGCAAGTTGGAACGGAGTACCGAGTTACAAAGCTTTCAAAATAAGAATGAAGGGATCTGAAAATTAATTTTTTTATATGATTGAAGATTTCATGGAAGTGTAAACACATTTCACCACAATAACCCACAGAATTTTTTGTGCGCTTAAGCGAATGGTTATGGTTGTGCTGTGTTTGTGCTCCTGCAAAAGTGAGCTAAATGAATGTTTTCTGATGAATCTGTTCCAACATATTTATACTGTTTGAATCAGCAAGTTATGTTCGTCACATCAAGAACGAAGAGGTTTTGGAAAGATAATTTTTCATGCTATAACGAATGAAATTTATGTTTCCTTTCTACAAGGCACCTCAGATCGTTTCCGTAAACACCCCAGAAGCTGGGAAGTATCAGCGAAAGGATTACTCCCTCGCAGTATTACCAAGGTCAGTCACTTTACTGTTTTTGTCCGATAATAGCACGCAAGGTCACCTGGCATTGTTCTTACGAAGAGGACTGAGCCTTTCAAAAGACCCTCTGCTAGTTAATCTGCAGTGGTGTGAAACCCAGATCTGTTGTTTAAATTTAGGAACGTTGTTAGGAATGCCTGTTGCTTAAATTAGGAATCTACTAAGTATATCTTTAAAATTCGCTCTTTGAATGAATTGTAATTAAATTCTGATGAATTTTAACTAACATTTACGGATATGTTTTGTAGAAAATTATTTCAGATAGCAATAATTCTGTGTGTTGTATATCTCATACTTTGTATATTCATATTTTGTATGTTGTATATTTTAATCTCAAAAGAAATTCTGTGTACTTATTGTTAATTACAATGGATCCGCAAGTGCATATTATTTGCCAATTGTGTAAAAAGAAATGCAAAGACTTCCTTCAATGCAATGCGAAATGCGGTCTTGTGTACTGCATCAAATGCATAGATATGTCAACTGCCAACTGGAAAAAGATGTCACAGGCAGCGATCGACTCGTGGAAGGGCCCTTTTGTATAAATCACAGACAATCAAAGAAAAAGCAGTCGAAACATGAAAATAAATTAGGCTCCAGCCCAACTGTTCCCTCAAGGCCTCCTGACGATGAACCTAAGTGTTTCACCTGTCCTTCATCGTCAGTGGATACTCGGCAGATTGGGCTACCCGAGGCCTTACCTCGTGACGTGGCACCAGAGCAGACAAATCGCTCCTTCTCTCACCTCCTTAACCAAGAAGTTTCACAAGATGAAAACCCAAATGAGCTAACCACAAAACTCATTTTTCAAATCTTGGACACTCACAAATCCATGATGGTCTCTGTTCTTTATGAAACTAAAAAAATCAGATTGGAAAACGCGCAATTGCGTGAATTTAATTATATTTTACTAAAGAAACTTTCGGATTTGACAGATCTTATTCAAAACTCCAGCAGGTCATTAAGTCCTACATACAATTGGACGAAACCCATGGAAAATTCCACTTTCCAACCAACCGTTGCTACTGTTGCAGAAGCCACTTATGCATCTATTATAAAGCAACCTCCATTCCCTCCAGTAAATGCTCCTATCCCCAGTCAGTCTCAGAAAACATCTAAGGACGCTAATCGAACTGCAAATCCACTCCTAGAAGATATCATTTCCTCTAGGCGGCGGAGAGAGATCTCATCGGAAGACAGCGGAACCTATCTGCCTCTAATCACACAGGCAGACGTCGACATCCTCCTCCTGTTGTAGGAACAGCTGCCAAATCTACAATCAGAGCAATCCCCAGAACCAAAAGTTCGACCAAGTGTATTTTTGTCTCGACATTCGAACCCCAACTCTGCCATAGAGAAGTAGAGCAGCACATCAGAACGGAGCTGCAGATAGAAACAAAGGCAATAAAAATGATTTCTAAACATGAGTCCTACAGCTCTTTCTACATTCAATGCAAGCAAACAGACTTTGATGAATTACTGAAGGACCACTGTTGGCCTGTGGGAAGTATCATTCGGCCTTTCTACGGACGACCCCCTGTCTCTGCCCTAGGTTACCAGCTAGTGACTTAGCTATTGAAACAAATGATCATAAATGACAATCCGTGCGTTTTTCAGATATTCTGGAATCTCTGCAGGAAATAACGTCTACAAATGATTCATCTGTCTCTTCAGCCTACAAGAATTTGAATGATACTAACTCTTGGGAAAACATCTTTCTACCCTGTCACTTGCCAACAATTAAACCAAACAACTTATGCCTTACTGCAGCATCAAAAAATGCAATTACTGTAGTTTATATGAATGCACGCAGTCTTGTAAAACATAACGATGAAATCCTCGCTCAACTGACATCATGGAATCTGCATCCAGACCTGATGGTTTTTATTGACACCTGGTTCCCTGCTGAGGTTTCAATCCAAATTCCAGACTACTTTCTTTTTCAAAGCTGCAGAGATTATTCAAAAGGTGGTGGAGTTGCTATTTATGTTCATAGTCATCTGCGATGCTCGGCCTTTCCTATATCAAATGTGCCTGATCAAGCTTGTGAACTCACTTTTATCCGCATTGCCTCTTTGGTGATCGGGTGTCTATACCGACCTCCCTCAGCTTTAGTTAACAGCTTCGTTGTAACTCTTGACAATACTCTATCTCATTTCACAAGCAAATCCCTAAGCCTTGTACTGACTGGTGACTTTAATATGAACATTCTTCAAAGCTCTTTCTCTCAAGTGCAAGACCTCCTAGATGTCATTACTTCGAATGGTTTCTCTGTTTTTACTGATGAAGATATCCCGACTAGAATGGGAGAATCTCACAATGCCCTTCTTGACTTCGCATTTGGGGAATTCTCTCTCACCTATACAATACTTGATACAACTATTTCGGATCATCGTCCCATCTTAATGGTAATCGAAAATGAAATAAGTGAAGCAGAGATCATGCACACTTTAAAATCTGTCACTCCAGACTCTCTCAATCAGCTTTGTCACGACCTGCAACAGTCAACGTGGATGGAGGGCTTGCTACAAGTGACCTGAAATTGCAACTAACTACTTTTTTAAGCATATCTTAAATAGCTATGAAAAATACGTGTCATATATCAGGAGACTAGGGAATAAAAAGGCCACCACGCCAAGAGGGAAAATATGCCCGTTCATCTCAAACAAGATTTGTAATATGTTAAAGAAAAGAGACAACCTTTTTTATTTATTAATTATTATTATTTAGTTATTTATTTTATTTTATTTTATTTATTTTATTTTTTTTTTGTTTTTATCATTGTTTTGTTCGGTTTTTTTTTTTTTTTTTTTGGCTGGTGCAGCATAAGCCATAGGCTTTCTTGCACCATGCGGCCGTTATTAATACTAATACTACTGCTAAAAGAATTGCTAGAGCAACAGGAATCGAGGCAGATAAAATGAAATACACAAAGTACAGAAACAAAGTTATTGTCTGCATTCGGTCAGAGAAAAGAAAATACTATAGTTCTCAACTTATAGGTATCATAACAAGTAAAAAAAAATGGACAGTTTTGAACAAACTATTCCCGGGAAGGAAACTGAAATCACGGAGCTACGTTGCAGATGTACTTGAACACGAGGTACTCATTTCAGATGACGAGCTAAAAGCTACTGCCTTCTGTAACCACTTTAATTCATTCAAGTGTGATTAACCTCTTTCAAGACGAACTTGACTTCGGAGACAATGAAATGAGAGAATCTACCAAGTACTCAATCAGAAACTCTTTTTTCTCTCGTTCCTCTCGCCGATCAAGAGATTTTTGAAGCAGGGAACACCAATTGAAAGAAAAGGGAGCTCATGGCTTTGATGAAATATCTCTGTTTCTGTTGATAAAGGTCCTTAGCTCAATTCTTATGCCACTGAAGTAGATATTCAATCTCTCCTTTAAATCTGGTAAATTTCCTTCTCAATTCAAAAAAGCAATAATCATTCCTGTTCCAAAGGGAAACCGTTGTAACTCCAAAAACAACTTTCGCCCAATAGCTCTACTCTCAGTTTTTGCAAAATTGTTCGAAAAAATTCTTCATAGCAGACTCATGGGTTTGCTTGAAGAAAATCGGCTCATCCATCAACAACATGCTTATCGCTCTAAAAGATCCACTGATCTTGCAATTGTTGACTTCTGTTCAAGGACCATTAATAGTCTTGAAAAAGGTCATTATGCTATAGCACTGTTTCTTGAATAATCTAAAGCTTTTCATTGCATAAACCATACTATTGTACTTAACAAACTAAATAACCTTGGCTTGAGAGGGAAAATTAACCTTCTCCTTGAAGACTACCTTACCGATCGGCCGTTTGTTGTAAGAACAAATCAATCATACTAGGACATCTGTTATTTCTCCAGGGAAGTACCTCAAGGCTCACTTCTTGGACCTATCCTATTTGTTCTTTACATCGATGAATTTCTCTCTCTTCTTCCATCTTCCCACCTAGTAGGGATGCCGATGATATTTCCATCCTAATCACAGATGAAGACCCTAATGAGCTTCAACTCATTATCAAGAGAGGCTTAAGTTCTGCAAATTGCAGTGGCTGGAGACAAGGCACCTACGCGGTGATCTGATTGAGGTGTATAAGGCCTTGAATGGGTTGAGCACGCTGAATTCTGATGGGATCCTTCCACTTGTTCAGATTACGAACCTAAGGGTGCATAAATTCAAATTGAGACAAGATGTAGAAAAGATGTGCGGAAATTTGCCTTTAGCCAGCGGGTGGTTAATTGCTGGAACAAACTTCCGTCTGTCGTTGTGGAAGTTGATAGGTTGAATAAATTTAAGGAGGAACTGGACAGGCATTTGGAGGGAATGGTGTGATTTTTTTTTTTTTTGGCTGATGCTGCATAAGCTCATACACTTGCTTTCTTGCATCACATGCCACTACTACCATTACTACTACTACTACTACTACTACTACTACTAACTCAAAATCTCTGCCTTGCTTTCTGTGATGCATAATTGGCTTTAAAAGAAGCAGCTTATACTGAATCCAGAAAAATCAAAATATATGATGTTTAGAACGAAAAACAAACCACGAAATATTGATTTAGTCGCAACGTACAAAGAAAAACAACTTGAAAGGGTGAATGAAACCAAGTTTCTCGGAATCTGGCTAGATGATAAGCTAAGTTGGGCAAAACAAATGATAACCCTACGAAAGAAAACTTCGTCACTAGCGGGAATACTCGCCAGGGCCTCTGCCTGGGTATCTCCTTCTCTTCTCAGACAAATATTCCTTTCTTTAATTGAGCCGCACCTCACTTATGGAATCATCTCATGGGGTACCACCAGCCAAGAAAACCTCGCGAGAATCAACTCCATTCTCTATCGATGCGTTCGTTCAAATTTGGGTCTTCCCTTGAACACATCGGTTAGTTCGAGATATGAGGAAGTGAGACTTCTCTCCATCTACCAACTATTGCAGAAAGCCGTGGCAATCCTCGTTTACAATGCTATGAAGACAGCAGACTTTCCCCCCTCTCTTCAGATCCATTTTCATAACCACAGACGAAGAAAAAATATTGTACAATCTAAGCAATGAAGCCAACCTGAAGATTTCTCTTTTAAGAAAAGCCATAGGTCAGAAAAGCGTAAAATACAGAGGTGCTAAAACGTGGAACAAACTTCCTGCAAAAATTAAAAATATCACTTCACTAAATCAATTGAAGAAACTACTAATGGAAAACATCACCAGGGATGTCTGATTCAAATTACCTTCCACTCAACTCCTGGATTTTAAAAATACCAACATGGAAATAATGTACAAATGTTAAAGGAAGCAGTTTGCAAATAGTTTGTAAATTTCTGTGCATGTATCTCATCATTTTTCTTTTCTCTCCTCACTTAATTGTAAAAATTTTCAAAATGATGTTACAAGTGGTGATGCTTTTTGAAGTCTTCTGTAAAGAAATGTACAAAAACTCCAGTTTATTTAGGTTTTTCCTACCCACCGGGCTAGACTGGGGTTCAAGTACTTGCCTCCCAACCTAAAGGTCGCGGGTTCGATTCCCGCCTCGGGCTTGGATCAAACTATTTGGAAATCCTTGGGAGGTGCATTAGGGCCCCAGAAACCTATGTGCCAACATCTGCCAAAAAAAAAATGTCTTTACTATACAATTTCAGAACTGCACATTTTTGCAATTGTATATTCAAAATTTTTAAGGGAACACCCCCAAAAAGCCATTGGCTTATGTGTTCTCCCTCCCTTTTTGCTGTTATCTCCCAAAAAAACAGTGAAACATAGGGTTCAAGAATATTTGCTGATGCTATCGAGGCAGTGTTAGGTGAGTAGGAAAACTGCTAGCTTGGGGGGAGACAAAGACCAAAAGATTGACAGTAGCCACTTGCAGAGGTGAAAGAGATTCTTGCACTGCTTCTATTAGAATGAGCAGAAGCTTGAAAAACAAGATGCAGGATATTTCAGAGACTGCTGGGAATCATTGGGGTACAAGTAAACACATGGGTTGTGTTAGGATGGCTAAGAGGAAGAGCAGATGCATGTATACTTGCGTGTACACCAATGCTAGGAGTCTAATAAATAAATTTGATGAATTTGAGGTATTGCTCAAAACATCAAAGGCAGATATTGTTGGGATATCAGAGACGTGGTGTCACACAGATATAAGGAATGCAGAACTGGAATTTGGGGAGTACAACGTCTACAGAAAGGATAGACTGGAGAGGAAGGAGGAGGGATTATGCTATTAGTTAAGAAATACATAAAATCCAAGGAAGTGAAGCCAGTCGACATCGCTGAAGTGCAGTGTCGAGTCAGTTTGGTGTGATATAAGCATTGGGAGATCAAAATTGAGAGTAGGAGTGTGCTATAGGCCTAATGACTCTGATGAGTATAATAAGGAACTGTACAGGGAAATAGAGGGGGCCAGTAAATCAGAGAGTCTTATAATGGGGGATTTTAATTTCCCAGATATTGACTGGATTTTGGGGGCTGGTTACTCACACACTAGCAGGGCTTTTGTGGATTTATTGGATGATTGTTTTCTACATCAGCATGTTCGGGAGGCAACTAGAGGGAGTAATACTCTTGATTTGATTATCAGCAGTGATTCTTCATGCATTAAGAATCTGCAGACAAATGAACCACTAGGTGGCAGTGATCACAGTGTGCTGAAGTGAGATTTACTCAAAGAGGTAACTACCATTAGGGGTAAAGGGAAGGGTTATTGCTTCCGTAAAGGCGACTAGGAGGGACTGAGACAGTATTTAAATTCTATACAGTGGGATCAACTGATGATGTTACCAACAGCAAATTCAAAATGGGAAGCATTCAAGGAACTAATCTTGGAAGCTACCAGGCTTTACATACCAACTAAGAAATATTGTTCAAGGTTTAGGCCAAAATGGATGTCAGATGAACTAATGAGGCATATGGCAGAGAAGAAAAATGCATGGGATACTTACAAATTAACATTTGACACAGACGCCTATGATAGATACAAGTTGATATGCAACCAAGTTACAAAGGAGGTTAGGCAGGCGAAGGCAGATTACGAGAAATCCTTGGCAAGGGATGCAAAGAAAAACAGCAAAGAGTTCTTTACTTATGTAAACTCTAGAAGGAAGGGGATGAATCAGATTGGTCCACTTGATATTGATGGGTCAACTGTTGATGATCCTGCTCAGGTAGCTAACAAACTAAATGAATATTTTGCATCGACATTCACACATGAGGAGTTATTCAGCGAGGGGAATGCCAGAGGTGTATTCAACTCTAGCAGTAAGCTACAGAATCTTGAAATAACTGGGAGTAAAGTGGAGGAGAAACTGTTGAAGATAAACACAAGAGAGGCACCCGGGGTGGATGGGATCTATCCAGTTATATTAAAGGAGGCAGCAAAGGAAGTAAGCAAACCCTTATCCATAATTATGAGAGCTTCCCTGGACTCAAGGGAGGTACCCATAGACTGGAAATATGCAAATGTGACCCCAATTCACAAAGGCTGACACAAGTAATTATAGACCTGTGAGCTTAACTTCTGTTCCAGGAAAATTAATCGAGGCAGTGGTTAAAGAAGCACTTCAGGATCATTTAGACAAGACTTCAGTTATAGCTCGGACACAGAATGGTTTTGTTAAGGGGAAGTCTTGCCTGACCAATTTGATTGGATACTATGATGCAGTCACAAAAGAATTGGATGCAAGGAATAGCTTTGATATTATATACTTGGATCTTAAAAAGGCTTTTGATACTGTTGCAGATGGAAGACTGCTACACAAATTGGAGCAGTGTGACATTGGAGGCAAATTGCTGCTATGGATAAAGGGTTGGTTGAGGGGGAGAAGACAGAGAGTGGTAATCAATGGACACTGCTCGTCGTGGACTAATTATTATTAGTGGAGTCCCTCAGGGCTCAGTGTTGGGTCCATTATTGTTTTCCGTATTTATAAATGATATTGATGATGGTATATCAAGCTTAATGTCCAAGTTTGCAGACGATACAGAGGTTGGCAGGGTTGTCAAGGACACTACTGACACTATGCTGCTGCAACAAGATCTGGAAAGGTTGAGCAGATGGGCTGAGAGGTGGCAAATGAAGTTTAACATTGAGAAATGTAAAGTACTACACATGGGAAACAGCAACCCCAGAGCAACGTATCAACTCTGTGGTACTACACTGACAGTGGTAGAGAATGAAAGGGACTTGGGGGTGGTTGTGCAGGCAGATATGAAGTTCTCTGAGCAGTGCAGACGGGCAGCAAGAGTAGCTCATGGAGTATTGTCAATGATATACAGGAATTTTTTCAGCAGGGATAAGGAGGTGATTATTCCCTTGTATATGGTCAGGCAATGGTCAGGCCACACCTAGAGTACTGTATACAGGTCTGGAGGCCTCATTTCAAGGATGTAGAGCTGCTGGAACGAGTACAGAGATGGGCAACAAGATTAGTGAATGGAACAAAGGGGTGCTCTTACGAAGAAAGGCTTAAGTTTTGCAAATTACAGTGTCTGGAGAATAGGCACCAGCGAGGTGATCTGATAGAGGTGTATAAAGCCTTGAATGGTTTGAGCATGCTCAATGCTGATGAGATTCTTCCTCTAGCTCAGAATAATCACCTGAGAGGGCATAAATTCAAATTCCGGAAAGACAGATGTAGGATAGACGTGCGGAAATTTGCCTTTAGCCAGCGAGCGGTTGGTTGGTGGAACAGACTTCCATCCCTTGTAGTGGAGGTTGATAGCCTAAATAAGTTTAAGGCTCAGCTGGACAGGTATTTTGAACGAACAGAGGGGTGAAGTGGAAGTGGTTATTTTTTATTTATTTATTTTACTTTATTTTTATTTTTTTTTTTGGCTGATGCTGCATAAACTTGCTTTCTTGCATCAAATGCCTCTACTAATGCTAATGCTAATACTCTGGGGTGCCTCCTTCCCATATGCAATACTTTACATTTGTCAATGTTAAAGTTCAGTTACCACCTCTCAACCCAACCTATTCAACTTTTCTAGATCCTGTTGCAGCAGTGTACTGTCATTAGTGTCATTATCAACTCTGCCAATCTTCGTATCGTCTGTAAACTTGGACATTAAGCTTGATATACTAATAATATCACTATCACTAATAAATACAGAAATATCACTAATAAATACAGAAACAACAATGGATCCGACACTGAACCCTAGGGGACTCAATTAGGGTTCAGTGTATATAGCAGCAATTTGCCTCCAATGCTGCACTGCTCCAATTTGTGCAGCAGTATCGAAAGCCTTTCTAAGATTCTTTGTGAATTGGGTTCACATTTGCACAGCTCCAGTGCATGGGTACCTCCGCTATGTCCAAGGAAGCCCTCATAATTAAGGCGAAATCTAATTTCCTTTACTGCCTCCTTTAATATAACTGGATAGATCCCATCCACCACAGGTGCCTTTGTTATGCTTATCTTCAAAAGTTCTCCTCCACTTTACTCTCAGTTATTACTCCCAGAGTTTAACTCACCTCTGGCATTCCCCATGAATAACTCCTCATATGTGAATGTGGATGCAAAATATTCATTTAGTTTGTTAGCTACCTGAGCAGGATCATCAACAGTTCACCCATCGATATCAAGTGGACCAATCTGATTCATCCCCTTCTTCCTAGAGTTTACATAAGTAAAGAACTCTTTGCTGTTTTTCTTTGCATCCCTTGCAAAAGATTTCTCATAATCTGCCTTTGCCTGCCTAACCTCCTTTGTAACTTGGTTACAGATCAACTTGTATCTTCATAGGCTTCTGTGTCACGTGTTAATTTATATGTATCCCATGCATTTTTCTTCTCTGCCATATGTCTTAAATAATTCATCTGACATCCATTTAGGCCTAAACCTTGAACAATATTTCTTAGTTGGAATTATAAGCCTAGTAGCTTCCAAGATTAGTTCTTTGAATGCTTCCCATTTTGAATTTGCTGTTGATAACATCGTCAGTTCGTCCCCCCGTATAGAAATTAAATACTGTCTGAGACCACCGTAGTCACCTTGTTTTTTCTTGTAGAAGGGTTTTAGCAGCATTAGTCACTAAGGCCATATTGCTCCGCATATACTGTCTGTAAACTGCGTGTGTTCTGTGGTCTTTCGGAAAAACCCCCCTTTCCTTGCTGCCATGCTAACCTCGCCTCAGACCGACTGAATCAGTCACGTTATGAAAAAAAAAAAAAAAACCTCTTAAAATTCCTCAGGCAACGACGGGACCAGAACTCCTGGATTATTCACCCGGTGTGGAGAGGACGGCAATTTTTCTAACATTGCTGTCCACGAGGGACTCTATCGTGCGCAGGTTTATTTCCGGTTCTGTCTTTACCTACTATGCGGTAATTGGATTTGTGGCTCACCACAATAGGCTTGCTCTCAGTGGCAGAATCCTCCCCAAGCAGATGCTCGCCACCGTGAACTGTCTGGACGCTGACTTTGACAGTCTAATAAGTAAGAAGAAGGACAGATACAACTTTATCAAAGCTTTCGAAGCCCTTATCCTTGATCTACAAAAACAGATCACGATGCTCCCGTTTCCCACCCCAGGTTTAAATTTGTCATCACTGGAGTATTGCTGAATTATTGATAAGTCGTGTTCTGTTTTCTGCATTTATGTTCTGTTTTCTGTATTTTTATTTTGTTTTCTGTATTTTTATTTTGTTTTTGTATGCTTATTATGTATCCTCTTTTTGTATATGTACGCTGTATTTGTACCCCTTTGTTATATTTAGTATGCTGTATTTGGGGTTTGTGGGTCTTTCAGACGGCTTTTGAAATGCTGTTATTTCGCTTTTTCATTCTTGGATTTATTCTTTTTAGGTACGTTTGGAGGTTGCCAGGTGTCTATATCTTCGGTTGCAAAAAGTTTTAAGACTCGTCTGCCTTCGTTTACTTCACTTCTATCTCCATGTTTTCATTTGTTGAGATCAGCGAGACAGGTGTTTTTAGTTTTCTCCATATTATTTTGTTTAGTTAGAGATGGCGCAGTAGGAAGTGTCGATATGGGAGTTATAGCTGATTCAGTGGTTTGGACTGGATTTTGAGTGTTCAATAAGTAGCGGAAACAAAAGATTGTTTTTAGTGGGTTTGTTATATACGTTTGAGTACCAACAGATTGCTTCCCTGCAGCCTTCTTAGAATTTCTGGGCTCATTGCTGCTTATTGGCATTGCCAGTTTTCTCACATCCTGTCATGGAATATCTAGTTCTGTTTTGCGTCGCCGAAGCAGTGGAATAATGCAATCATAGTTTTGCTGCATAAGAAAGGAGATAAATCAGAAATTGGAAATTATAGACCAATTAGCTTGTTATTCCACATCTCAAGTTGTTCACAAGGGTCATTACTAACAGATTAGAAAGAATACTTGATGAGAATCAACCGAAAGAGCAAGCTGGCTTTAGGACAGGATTCTTAACTACGGATCACCTTCACGTAATATCACAGCTAATGGAGAAAGCAAATGAATATAAAACACCATTATGCCTGGCATTTGTGGATTATGAAAAGGCATTTGACTCCATACAGCATAAGGCAATGTTCCGGGCACTGGAAAGACAAGGCATAGATACTCCACATACTATGATTTTGAAGAAAATATATGAGAGTGCTACCTCCTTTATTAGACTAGACAAAGACAGTAGGAAATTTAAAATTGAGAAAAGAGTTCGACAAGCAGACCAATATCTCCGAAGCTGTTTACTGCTGCCCTTGAGGAAGCTTTCAGAAGATGAGACTGGTCGCAGAAAGGAGTCAATGTGAACGGAGAGTACCTAAACCATTTACGATTTGCAGATGACATTGTGGTCATAAGCCATGATCCCAAAGAATTAGAGGAAAATCTTAATCAGTTATGCACAGTTAGTAAGTATTTTGGACTAAAGGTGAATATGGCTAAAACAAAAGTAATGATGAACAAGTATGCCACAGAAAGGGAAATAATGATTGAAGGAGCAGTAATTGAAAAGGTGGAGTCATATACTTATCTGGGACAAGTCATTAGCTGTAATAATGATAAATGGCTGGAAGTCAAGAGAAGAATAAATTTTGGATGGATAGCATTCAGGAAATATAGTCACATACTGAAGAGCAATATCCCAGTTTGTCTGAAACGTAAAATAATGAATCAATGTATACTCCCCACCATGACTTATGGAAGTGAAACTTGGGCACTCACCTAAAGAATGGAAGTAAAGTTAAGAACTACACTGCGAAGAATTAAATGAATTATATTGGGAATCAGACTGTTAGATAAGAAGAGAAACACATGGATTAGGCAGCAAACTCAAGTAAAGGACATTCTTATCAAAACTAAAGAAATAAAATAAAGGTCTTGGGCAGGACACATAGCTCGAAGACATGATGACAGATGGACTAAGAAAATAACAGAATGGTACCCAAGAGGAGCTAGAAGAAAACCTGGGAGACAAAGGCGGAGATGGATAGATGAAATTCATGAGTTTTTGGGTAGTAAATGGATGGCCTATGCTCAAAACAGAAGGAAGTGGAAAGTTGCTGGAGAGGCCTCCATCCTGCAGTGGATTGAAAATGGCTGATGATGATGATTATGATGATGATTTGGGATATACGACCAAACTGTGCTGTTATTACATCCCACCCTCTTCCTATCTCCCCTCAAAAAAAAAAAAAAAAAAAAAATATATATATATATATATATGTATTTATTTATTTTAATATATTTATCTTAAATATATATTTTAATATATTTAAATATATTTATCTTCTTGGACGCATAAGCTACCATAGGGTTCTCCCTGCCAGAGTTTTCTTCTCTTCTAATGTGTCCTGGCCCGCCTTCTCGGAGTAGTGACAGAAACTGAGGTGTTAGTGGCTCATCACATACCCCCTAGACTAAGTGACCAGAGGAACCACAGAACCCACACGAATACTTCACAAATCATACTGGAAAAATATACCTTCTGTATGAATTATGTAAATATGTAAGTTATATATTGAATTATTAGTGAATTGTAAATTTGTATTTGTAGAATTGTGATTTGTATAATGTATGTACACAATCATTAATACATGAAATACTGTATATATTAAACATAAAATGTGTATATAATATTTCGGGACGAGACTACGTGTTCAGTATATGTTACCCACTGCCCGGAAGAGTATCTCGTACCCTGATATGTACTTAGCACCATCCTGGCACTTTGCCGTCCCGGCTTGGTTTCCTTATGGAAATAAACAGATAATTAATAATAATAATAATAATAATAATAATAATAATAATAATAATACAATACAATACAATACAATACAATTTTATTTATCAAGAGAATTCGTTTACAATAAATAATATTATTGTTAAATAATGTTAAATAATAATAATAATAATAATAACACACACTCTGGCCTCTTTCAGACTATTGCATTCTACACAGAGCAAAAACGCGGAGTTGGGAGACCCCCGGTGCCGCGGGACAAAAACCACTTGTAAGCACTTCACACGAGTTGCTTTAAAATTGCATTTGGTGTGAGTGCATGTGTAATGCGAAAGATACAGAGGCATCAGCGAGTTGTGCCTGTAAATTGCATTCTCGAATCGGTTTGCTCCTTCGGAGCAGAGCTTCGGGGAGAAAAAGCCCAATTTCAGCAGATTCAAGAAATTCAATCAAACTCGGGCGTTTTCCTGGTGTGGAGGGATGGTGATTGTAAACAAAGTGAGGGTATTATACCACGAACGTTTAATAGCGGCAGCAGACTTCTCATAGTAGAGATGAAACAAACGCACATTAGGAAATCTCAGCAGCTAATTTCACAGACCGCGTGTTTCAGTAGTCGCCTCGAGAAATATTTAAAAAAACACAAAAACAGAATTAAACACCTAATAAAGCGCGAGAGCATTCATCGTTTTTACTTTGTGGCAGTTCCTTATTACAGTCTTCTCTTGGAGTTTCGAATTTGGGAGACCACTCTCTGAAATGGGTTGGGTCCAAAAAAAAAAAAAAAATGAAAGAGGAAAGAAGTGCGCATATTCCCCCCGAAACCTTTCTTCTTTGGTGAAAAGTATGAACACTAAAAGGAGTTGAGGGAATGCAGATTGGGACACAAATCTTGAAACAGTTTATAAATCAGATTTAGACTATTTTATGTTTAAATATAAAGATTGGTGTAAAAGTTTTAATCTTCCCATGTTAAGTGTCAGAAGGAATATGTTTGATTGCTTCCTTCTACATTCGATTATTCAAAAATGCAAAATAGATGCTCAATTGCTAATCTCGTGTTTTAACTTCAATTGTATCCCTAGGCCTTTGGGGGAACATAAATTATTTCACATCTCCAAATTTAGGACAAACCATCTTAAATTTGAATTTTTCAACGGAATAGCTGTTTTATTAAATGAAAATAAAATAATTTATATTTTTTATTTATATTTAGCGTTAAAAATGAATTTCGCAAATTGTTGTTTTAGCCCATTCGTGTTCTGTATTAATTCCCTATATTTTAACTTTATTGAAGTTTATTTGTTTTACTTTTATTTTTATACGTTATTATCATATTTCAAACTGTTTTTCACAAATGTATGGCTTTTTGCTGTTTTTGTGATTAATAAAAAAAAAAAAAACGATATACCTAAAATATCACCTGCCGACTTCACCCGGGCGAAAGCTAATGAAATAATTTATGCAAGTCGCTTAATCGGACACTTTCCTCTCCTGGACGTGTTAACAAAAGTTTCGCGCATTGACTCGACGCCGTTGAGGTTCTTTTTTTGTATATTTATATATCTTGTTCAAATTTTCAATCGTGAATAAAATACTTTTTATTCATCCACTCAAGTCGAAATAATTTTTTTTAAACTTGTAGTGGATGACACTCGATGTTAATACAGTTTTTTCAAATATTAATTCATTAATTAAATTTAATTAATTAATTTTAGATTTATATGGGATAAAAAAATTTCTCTTATATAAGATATTTAGCAGGAATAAATAACGTCAGTGGCGAAGCGTGTAGATCGCTGGAAAAAAATTTCTTTTTCAGATTCTTTTTTCATTCTGGGTTCTAGTCATTCTGGATTCTAATGGAAAATGAAACATGTGAATAAAAATAATAGTCCAACACCATATATAGAAAGGAAAATGGAAAATTGCAAGGAAATTCGCTTTCTATTTTGCCACTTAATATTGTGATTCTGTCATATGTATATACATATTTATATTAATTGTAATTATTTAATAAAAAGCAACTAAAATAAAATTTTTCTTTGTTGACCTAAGTAGGAATTGACTTTAAATTTTTTTTTTATATTACTTGTTTTTAATGACCTGGAAGACAGTTTCCGATTTTAAACCTCTGAACCTTAAGTTGTCTTGGTCTTGCAGACTTCTTAAAGAGAAGGATTTTCGAGCCTCAGTTTCAAAACTCCAGTTGCACTCAGGAAACAACCGAGTAACCAGTTACAAATATCGAATCTGTGGGAGCAAGGAGAGGGACAAATTGTTAGCGCTGTTTGTTTTCTTAAAAAAAAACGACTTGGGCCAGAGGAGTCGGCATTTGGGGTTCCGCCTTCAATGCTACCCTCGGTTTCCTGTTTTTTTTTTTTTTTTTTTTCATTAAAGCCCAGATGATTTCCTGTAAGATATTCCTACGAACTCTTATAAAGAGGAACACCTCGAGGACCGAAGCCCTCTGCCTAAATGAATACTCGCGTTCCTCTTTAACTGATGACTGAACTTCCACAAACAATGGTAAAAGAGAGAGAACAAATTTCGGTGAAAATGAATTAAAATACGAGTTGTGGGGGGGGGGGGGGTGGAAAAACAAGAAATGCTTATATACAATTTTTTTGTTTCTTATATTTTTACTTTTATTTCGTTTTGTTCCCTTTTAATGTTTATCCACTTTATTCTTATTTCCCCCACTTACGCATCTGACTTTTACTTCCTAGGAGAATTCCAAATTCAAGGGAACTTCTCGATTAATTATAATTCCCTTCCGAAGAGATGGGTGTTCCAGGATGACAAACTACAAACACAAATATATAACATAACATAGTTTATTCATATATATATAAAACATAAAAAAATGAACAAACTGAGGCATGTACTATTAATATTCAACTTTGTCTACTTAGTATTAGTTATATATATAACTAAGTACATTGGTTATACTCTATTAACGTTATCCCTTCCTTTACAACACAAACAATATTAGTACAGCAACTGTTATAGTTTCTTCCTTGCACATCATCCATAAATTTCCTTACATGCTCCATAATTCTTACCTTATACACTGGTCTCGGACTTGATCCTCCCCTTCCAAAAAAAAAAAAGGCTAATCATACCTACATTTTTCAGGAAACAACTTATGACAAATATTCCCTTTCTCTCCTTTGCTTATAACATAACATATGTTTGATTATTAATCAAAGCCACTACTATCATTAACACTCTTTTTCTTCTTCTTTAGCTCCTTTCACTAATTACAAAGTTATACTTGTCAAATTTCTATTATTATTACCTAAATTATCTCTCTCTACATTACGTATATATTTTTATACATGTATATATCTCTCAGTATCTTAAATCTCCACTAATCTGTTATTAGGGTCCTAAAGTCCTTTAAGGTAACGAGAATACTATGTTAGTCACTTACTTAATTTCCTCTTAGTCGGGCTTCGCTGTTTTGGATCCTCCCACTCTTAGTTGGAAATGTCAGCATCGTATATCAGGGCATTCATTCTAGAACTCCTAGCGAATTTTCTAATGAGGATCACAATTCTGGTATTCTGCTGGACTCACTGTACACTTTAACTGGGCTGGCACGTTGCATACTATCATACTCCGTCGATATGTGGACTGCTATCTTCATCCTGAGGCCTTTTTTCAACTTACACGGGCTACTTCCATTCGCCACTTTATCGAGCTGCTAATTCCGAGTTTTCACCCCTTTCTCTCGAGCTACTGATTCTGCAGATTTCCCTCCCTTTCTCTCCACCTTTCACAAGGAAAAACTCATAGGGTGCTACCCTCGTTTTCCCGCTCCACCTATTAAAAAACACTTTCAAGAAGTGTTTTTTAATAGGTGGAGCGGGAATTTAATAGGTGGTTCGTGGTGGGCAAAGAGCAGGGTAGCGCCCTCAGAGGGCGCTACCCTGCTCTTTGCCCACCACGACCAAACACTCAACTGTTAACTGACACATATTTCCTGCCGCAACAGAACCCTCAACTGCCCATGTTATTAACTCATCTTCGCAAAACACTCCTAAATTCTCAACTGTGTGTTGTGTCCAAACTATCTCACCCAACTATCAAACACCGACAAAAAAAAATTCAACTTAGTATAACATTAACCCATTTCCATTAATACCCACATCACTGAGGGATCTGTCCCTAACTCACATTTTTACAAAACCACCACAAGAAGGCTCAACCCCACATACTCAACTCGGGGTTCTCTCTGTTTCTAACTCATCTTCATAACCACCCACATAAAGCTCAACTTACGGATCTGTTTCTTTTCCCCTGTTCACTCCTTTTTGTCATTTCAAGCACGTACCGCCCTAGTATGTCAGGGCTACCCCTTTTTTGTTCTATAACCAACCTTCTCCTTTTCTTCGACTTTCTTTCTGCCCTGTTCGTCCTTCGACCTTTCTCAAGCTAATTTTACTATGTACAATTCAACCTCTTATTTTAATAAATCTGCCCTGTTCGTCCTTCGACCTTTCTCAAGCTAATTTTACTATGTACAATTCAACCTCTTATTTTAATAAATCTGCCCTGTTCGTCCTTCGACCTTTCTCAAGCTAATTTTACTATGTACAATTCAACCTCTTATTTTAATAAATTATAATTTTCCCAAATTGTCTGTTCCTTTGAAGCGCGCCGCTATTTTGTTTGTGCTTTTAACGAATTTGTTTTTCGCTATCTTCTAACCTTGAGATCGCCGACAGGCGGACACCAATTTTAAAATCTCACTTGAGCATTTGACCCCTGTTTACTACCTGGCTGGTCTCCGGGGGTCCTCGATCAAAAGGAATGTCCGACCGATTGTGTCCTTCACTTATTGTTCTGTCCTAGCCTAAATTGTTCGCACCTCCTCGTCAGAAGCTCTGGCTACGTTCGGCCAGTAGTCTCCCACGCTAACCTTTGCTCGTTACTTTGTCTACATTTAATCACCTTGCCTGTGACCCATTATCTAATTAGTATTTGTGACCAGTACTATTCCGCTGCCCCATTTTGCCATTTCCTAAACTTTATTTTAAATAAATCTCACTCTTTTTTCTAAAATATTAAAGATGTAAGATTTTACATCTTACAGAGTGTCACTGATGAGCATGTCTGATTCCCCGAGCTGCGAACTCCTCGTTCCTTTTGTTTCAGCCGACAAAAATAATAAAATAAAATATCATGTTAGGGTCACTCGTAAATCACAACTTAAACCAGTATTAGTGTCTGTCCTCTGGTCGATTTTCTTGATCTTCTGGGCGAAAAAATCCCAGAAACTGGGTGAAAACCTTCCTATCTACGCCTGTGACCGACTAACTCGGCCACGGAGCGAAAAAAAGCCCAAAAAGTTCCTTGCGTCATTGACGGGATTCGAACCCGGGCCTTTTCCAGCACACCAGTATTTCAGTTCAGAAGTGCAGTGGTCGTCTCGTTCGACCTTCAATCCGACAAATTAGCCGCAATTTGCGTCCGTTGTGCGAGTCGTAATTCGCACAACGGACGCGTTACCCGCCTTCTACTTAAACAGCACTTAAGAACAAGGTTAATCACAAGCTGCTAATAATTCCCTGTGCTTTAGGGCAAGCGAGCTTACCTGTGTCCTGGGAGTAGACGACAAATACGGGGAATGGGTGGTCTCCTTGGACGATTTCCGCTATCTTCCACACGGCTGAGCACTTCCACCGCTGCTGCTGCTGCACAAGCCCGCGAGATGCCCCACCTGAAAGACATAAAAGAAGAAGAAAAATGAAACAAAATGCGGAGTTCTGCTTTTACTGACCTGACCTGACCTGGAAAGTGAACGGATTAGTAAAGCCGTAGGATGGAGGAAGCGGACTTTTTCTACATCTGATAGAAAGTCAAATAAAACAGAATTGCGCTGTTCCCATTCTCACAAAGTAATCATTCAGTTTTTCTTTAAACTTAGTTTCACTGCCTCCACCACACTGGGATTCGAATGTTCGACCACACTTGGCCCATATTTTATGGATAGTGTGTTGTCACGGTTTTTTTGTTCTCTTATTCTCTAATTTTCTGTTCTCTCCCTCACGAGGTAGAATAGTCCTCCTTCGTTCACTTTACTCATTCCTCCGGTGCCTCATACGCCTCAATCAGGTCTCCCCTCAGGTGTCCAATTTTCAAACTCCTTTTCAGTCCACAACGTTTTATCCGGTACTTGCATGTGCATCGCTTGGCATTCGTTACAAACCAGGTCGCTCTCCTCTGAGCTCACCCTAAGGTCTATTTTCAGGTGCCTCGTCGAGACTCCAATGCGGTCTTCCATATGCGGTTTTACCACTACCCCCTTGTAAAGAGGAGTGATGACGTCCTTCTCACTACTAGATGCACTACTTGTTGTTGTTATTCTAATGTTTCAGGAACATCAGAGATTTTGGCCATATTGCTCCGTATATACATATATTGCTCAAAGTTGCTCTGTAAATTGCTTGTATTCTATGGCCGATTTTCTGTTTATGAACAGAAAAAAGACCTCTCGGATTTCCGAAAGAAAAATAATGATTTTACTCCCGGTGAAAAAAAAAAACTACGCATTCCTCGCTTGAGACCGACTAAGTCAGCCACGTTGTGAAAAAGATCCATAAAAATTCCTCACGTCATCGAGGGAACTAGAAATCTGATCTTTTGCATCCGCTGGAAAGGACGGCGAGTATACCAACTGCGCCACCCACGAGGGCTTCCAACTAGAAAGGTCCTTTAATTCGCAGAGTTCAGTCAGCTGACACAGTCCGACGAAACCTGTTCGTGCACGGAAAGAAGATTCATTCCGCCAGGTCCCACTTCGCCATTGAATTAATTTCCGCTTCTCTCGTTTTTCGCTGAATTTTCAACGGAAGTCGTTTTCGTTTGTAAAATAAATAAATAAGATCTTTATTGTACAGTACATCGGTACACGCAGGTACCACGACCATACAATACCCTTCACGGCACCATGCCAGGGGTTAACAAACGGCAGAGATAACCTCGACGGAATTATAAAGATTAATTTTTAAAAAAATTAATTAAAATTAAAAAATTAAAATATTAATTAAAATTAAAAGATTAATTAATAAAAAAAAAAGAAAAAAAAAGTACTCATAGCAGATAACATTCACTTGAAAGGAAAACTAATACAAAAATAACAAGTTGTGATAACAAAAGATTTTCCTCGAGTCCAGTTTTCTGAGAGTCTCTTGCCCCGCCATACCGATCTGAGATCAGTTGGTAGTTGTGGAGACCACGTGCAGATCTAGGATGATCCGTCTATACTTTTTATCATCTATGATTTTAAATAAGTCAGCATCCAAGGATTGAACCAGATGGAGCTTCTGATAAGGGAGGAACCGATCTTTCAAATGTAGTCTCGAAGGAAGAGCAAGAAGCTTGGGAGTGGAGCGGAGACCTGGTTGGGGAATCCGCCAGCACACGGTGTCCCAAACGTTGGGTGCTGAGACTCTCCCGGCAATCATTTTTACGGTGAAGATGAGTCTTCTCTCGTGCATTAATGCTGAAAACCTGGTTAAATTCAGCGCGTCGGCCATCGGTGTTGTGCGCTGCTGTGGTGGGAGATGACACTTCCAGGTTGCCCACTTCAGGAGCCAGTATTCAGCGGCTTTTAATGGTTTAATTGTGGTGTCTGCAGCTGAGCCCACAACTCTACTCCATACAGTATACTTCCAAAAACCATCATCCTGATATACATTTTTATCAGGTTTGTGTTGTCAATGTGTAGCAAGTGCTGCTTGGCAACCCACCGTTTCTTGTTGAATTTAGCACAGAGTTCGTCTATATGATGATGGAATCGTAATTTTCTGTCGAAGATTACACCCAGATCTCTTTGCTTTTCAACGCAGGGGATCGGGACTCCGTCAATCGCAGGCTGAATTATGGTTGGTATGGGTTTAAGAGAGAATACCATGATGGCAGATTTCTCAGGATTCACTTGCAGGTCAAAATTCGTGAGGTACTGCCGTACTTCTGATAACGTCTTGTTGATGGTTACTGTGGCATTTTTGGCTTCATCGGTCAAATTTATTTTTGTGAAGATCTTTAAATCATCTGCATATGATATCATATCTGTTCTATTGTGTATTAGTGGGTAGATGATAGCAGTGAAAAGAATTCCGGACAGGACTCCTCCTTGTGGAACGCCTGTTTGTATTTGTCTAGTATACCTTTGTTTTCCTATGTACATTTGGATGATTCTATTCTGAAGAAGGGATGTCAGAAACTTCAATACTGGGCCTGTGATGTGATAGTAATTTCGAAGTAGTTTGAGCAAGGCTGGGATGTGAACACTATCGAACGCAGCTTGTAGATCAAGATATGTGATTGCCATTTCTTCTTTCTCCTCAAATGATCCAAGGATTGCATTAGTAGTCATAATCAGGTTACTAACTGTTGATCTGTTTTGCAACGAATAATGAATTTGCTGGGGCCTGTGCGGGAGAATGTGCGTGGTAAGTGTTTTCAGTACTGTTTTTTCAAGTAATTTCAATAGACACGAGGAACGAGAGATGGGTCTAAAGTGCCTGGCTTCAGTTGGCTGGGAAACTTTTGGGAGTGGCCTAACAGAATATAAATTCCATATTGGAGGAAAAAATTCTCCTTTTAATATGCTATTGAAAATTATTAGGAGGGGATCACTTAGAAATGGGCTCAAACATTTAATGATAAATTGTGGTACTTTGTCGATTCCCGCTGTACCAGTTGCAGGCAACTTATTAATCGCAGATAAAAGGTCTTGTCTTGTTAATTCAATGGTTTCAAGTGCATCTATGGGCATATCATCATCAGACATGGGAATATCACTGGGCTCATGTTGGTTTCGCTGAACTCGTGCAATAAAGTCCATCCACCTTTCGGGATCAAACTGTGGAGGGAGTTCGCAGTATTTCTGTCGGTATGATGGACAGCCCTTATGAAGTGTGGTTTCAATGTGATGTTTTATGGCTTGAGACTTGAGGCGGTTGAAGTTTGCTCGTCCTTTGGAGTACGCAATTCGGTCCGGAACTAGTCCTGTCATTTTCCACTGTTTGTACAGTACCTGTTTAAGCTTAAAACTGTTGCTCAGCTCAGGAGTCCACCATCCTCTCGTACGTTCAGAGATCCTTATTTTCTTTGAGGCTGCATAATTAGAAATTGTGATGAGCCAGCGAGTTAAAAGGTCTAAGGCAAGTTGATTATCACATTGCTCAAGTGCATTCCAAGGAATTGCAGTGGCTGCTTCTAGACATTTAGTAATGTTGAGTAATTTTGGGCTCGTTATTATCTTGGTGTGGACCCGAGTCGGGACGTTGTAATTTGGAGTCGGAAAATATAAGTTAATTAAAATTGGCATGTGATTAGATTGAAAAGCTATTTCTGTTGTAGAATCAAGTTCACAATTGCTTGATGATAGCACAAGATCAAGATGGTGATCACCTCTGGTCGGGAGATTATTAATCAGATGGATTCCTAATGGGTGAAGGTTATTTAGCAATCTGGACTGAAGATGAACAAGTTGAGGGGAGAAGTTAAAGTCTCCACAGATAACATGCCTTGCTGAGTGATGGAGCCCATGAATGAGCCAATTAGTTATCTCGTCGACGGTTTCAGCATCGGGTCCTGGAGAGGTGTATATAACTGTCTCAGGGGTGTATAACTGTCTGAGGGGTGTATATAATTGTCTCGAACCAAAGAGTACAAAAAGCCAAGCTGAACGGCATTGCAAGGGCCAGATTTTACAACAGTTCTCGGCCCCGCTGTATAACACTAACAGGGTTGAGAAAAGTTGTAAATCCACAAAAAAGAAAAAAAAATTTAAAAAATGTCACACGCAACTTACCCAGTGTGGAGGTCAAGGAATGGGTAGACGTTGACGACTCACGAAAAGAAATTTCGAAAAACAATAGGCAGAAGGTGAACATTCGGAGCAGGGAACGGGGGACCATCTCGAAACTTCACTCTTCCGGTAGAATGTCGTTCCCAATTTGATTGCGCCCACTTGTGGAAGGGAAGTGTTCAGGAGCAGGAGTGCACACTGTTTGAGTAGACCTGGGATCAAGCCCCTGGCTGCTAAATATGGTCGATCTGCCAACCCACACTGCACCAGCGTGGCAGATTATGTTCCATCTCCCTTATTATTAACAGTTGAGGAGGATTCTACCCTGCAGTGGATTGATAAATGCAGCAGCTTACCTTACCTTACGTTACCTTACTTGTGCGCGAGGTGGGTGACATTTCCAACGCGCGCGTCGCACTGCTGTCAGCCTAGATCCGTTAGTTCGTGCCCAAGCAGTGACAGGTTCGTCTTCGTTAAGAGATTGGTAAATATTTAATGACCCCCGTAACGACAGAAGAGGACCCAATTACGGGGAGGACTGCTCCGCCCTCTCGTAATCATTTGCGAGGATCGCGTTTCGAAAAACGAAACGAACTCCTCGAAATGATGGGTTGCGATGGTTCTGGTTTCAGTTCTGAAGTGCAGTGGTCGTCTCGTTCGACCTTCAATCCGAGAAATTAGCCGAAATTTGCGTCCATTTTGCGAATCGTAATTCGACGTTACCCGCCTTCCACTTTAACAGCACTTAAGAACAAGGTTAATCACGAGCTGCTAATAATTCCCTGTGCTTTAGGACGCTGACGATGGCGCTTACTAACATCATCCTCTCTCTCTCTCTCTCTCTCTCTCTCTCTCTCTCTCTCTCTCTCTCTCTCTCTCTCTCTCTCTCTCTCGGCAATGCAAAATTACGGAAAACATTCGCCATTTGCAAACCTTTCGTTTATTTGTTTATCTGTAGAGTTGTTGAAGACTTTGCCTCTGCGAATTGCCTCCCCCATCCAGTGCAGCACACTTTCTTTCTGAATATGAGTTTCGCGATAAGATTGAAAGCGCGCACGAAACAAAATAATTTAACTCTCAGTTCGAGAAAAAGAAGAGACGGCGATACAGAGGAGCCTTCGAGATTGAAGATACCGCGCCTACCTTCAGTCATTTAAAAAATGGCAGAGGGAACACCCCGGTTGTGCCCGAAGTTGTCTCATTTATGAATGAGGCTGATTACTGGCGAACAGCTTCCAAGTACTGTACTATACAAAAGAAAGAATCTGACCGAAATAAAGAGGGAGTTCCTGTAAAGCATATTTCCTGCAAATTGCATTATAAATAAATATAATCTTTATCGTGTACAAAAGGATGTATAGAAGGTACCCTTCACGCAGGAATCTTAGGAGCTTCACATTGGCTGGTGGAGAAAGGCCTTGAGGACGGGGCCCACATCATTTCGGGTTCATCCCCCAGGGCCAACAATATAATAAGTTTCAGTTAAATTATTCACAAAATATTCATAAAGATATTATACAGTATTTTTGACATTATATACAATATTATACGGACATCCTTTTTAAATTTATTATACTGCGACATTACTGTGCAGTTTCCCTTCTTGAGTGTAGGTCATTAAGCATCTCTCTCTCTCTTACTGGTATTTGCGATCCTTGACAAATTTGTAGAGGTTGTCGTCGATTGCTTGGACTGTGATAAGCATCTGCTTGTGGAGAAAGCGGTCGCTAAGGGCTAGTATATTATGGTTGGCTATATGTGTTGGAGCTGACCTCAGTACGGGTTGAGGGCCTCTCCAGCTGCAGAGTTCCCATATGTTTCGCTCCGATATTATTCCAGTGGTCATTTTGGCAGTTAAAGTGAAGCATCTTTCCATTATAAGGTTTGGAAGTCGGGCAAACTTCAGTGCAGTTGCCATCGCAGTTGTTCTTTGCTGGGGTAGACGATTATGTTTATGTGTGATCCAACGTTGGAGCCAGTATTCGGAGGAGTACATTTGTTTTTGTTTTTTTTTTTTTAAATGTGGGGCTTGAAGATCAGTTTGCAGTCGAAGACGACTCCCAATTCCCTATGTATATTTACCACAGGAAGGAGAATGCCATCTAGAGAAGCTTGGACTTCAGTGGGTTGGTGTTTCAAAGAAAAGACAATTTGGGCAGATTTTGCAGGATTAATAAATAGCCCAATTGATGGGGATAGGATCCTAAGTCACGTAACTTTTGATTGATCTTTCCATTAATCTTTGAAATACGTTCGTCGAGATTAATCTGGGGGTGTAGCTTAATATCTTTAGCATAGCAGATTATGTCTTTTCTCTCTCTCTCTTGCACAAACGGAATAATGACTGCAGTAAATAATGTTCTGGAGAGGACTCCGCCTTGGGGAATTCACGCAGTGATTTTTATTGAGATTATATCTTGATCCGCTGTAAGAAGAATGATTCTGTCAGAGAGCGGTGTTATGATAAACCACAACATGTCACCTTTTATATAGAAGTCATTTTCTAGGAGGTGAACGAGCGAGGAAATGCTGATTGATTTGAAGGCAGCTTCCAGGTCCACGTACGTGACGGCAAGTTCTGCTCTAGCTTCTAGTGCTTTGAGAATGGTGCTGGTTATGGATGTTAAATTAGTCACTGTGGATCTTCCGGGAATGGCATAGTGAATTTGTGGGGGTTTGTGAGGCATGATTTGATTGGTGATGGTCGAAAGTAAAGCCTTCTCCATATTTTTCAAGGGGCTGGAAGAGCGAGAGATTGGCCTGAACTGTTTAATGAGGGATGCAGATTGGCATTTAGGGTGCGGCCTCACAGCACATCTGTTCCACAGAGGGGGAAAGTACTGCTGCATCAATACACAGTTAAATATTGAGAGTAGTGGATCGATGATAAACGTGCTGAGATACTTGATCATGAATTGTGGCACAAGGTCGGGGTTTGCGGTTCCGGTGGGTGGCAATCCATTTATAGCAGTTATACGCTGCTTCCTGGTGATGCAAACGGAGGCGAGGATATCCGTTGGGACGTTGTTAACAGATAAGTTTCCTGGATATGTCGGGGCCACATTGTTCGAGAACCGTGAAATGTGATCCATCCACAGTTCGAGGTTATCTTAGATGATAAGTTATTGTTTTCCCAACATTTGCATTATTTAAGTAGGAAAATAAAATATTACACTGCTTCTATAGTTAGGGTTACCAGAAAAGATTGTCGATTAGGTAAACGCATTTTGTATCTACAGGGTGTCTCAAAAATATTGGTACAAACGTTTAGAGAAGGTAGGTAGCATCTAAAGGAATCACAATCGCATAGGAACCCATAACCGGAAACGTCACCGTAAGTCGGTAGACGGCGCTGTTCATCAGTTCGCGAGACTGAAATTTTATGGTTGACTCATTCAAGCAGTACTCGCCGCGCGAAGAGTATGCCAGCTCACAGTTCGATATACGAACTGTGAGCTGGCAGACATGCACCTAGTAGGGCATGCCCCACTGATTTTTAATGGGGTCATCTTCTCGATTAACCCCATTTCTTCTGTCTTTCTCCCCCAAGTCTTCAGTCTCCTCTCCCTCTCTATCTGCTCGCCAACGTATACCCCACAGGTCAAAATTTAATAGTTCCAAATTAAGTTCGCTCACATTTCGGTCTTTCAATCTAGCAATCAAGCCACGCAATAGTTTTTTTTTTTTTTTTTTTTTTTTAGGTCCTAGCCACTGAAATCTCAGGAAACTAGGTGGCAGGACCTGCCAGAGTAAACTACAACTACTGGGTACCTGGTCTTCCTCCACGGGGCGAAGTGTGGGCAACGTCGGGCCTCAGCAGGGGCTAAATGGCCAGAATAAGAACGGTACACGACATCACACACCTCAAGATCCCTATACTTTTAAATCTCTGGCCTTTACAGTGAACTGTGTCACACCGCGATGTAAACTACGCGGAGATGGGGGAAACCCCTGGTGCCGTTCGACCCTAAACACACTTTACACTTTACATTTTACACTTTACATGCACCTAGTGTACGGATAAGCAGAGGGCAATGGACGAGCCGCTCAAAGAATTTAAGAAGAACGCTTCCCAGACAGACATGTACCGGACCACTTTTGATGCACACGCGCATTTTAATGCGCGTGTGCATCAAAATTTTTTGTGTGATTATAGGTCATTTAGAGTAGTGCGGGCAGACCACGTTCGACCCGAACTCCCTCCATGCAAGAAAGTGTGTTCAATGCCGTCCAGAATAATCCTACTACCAGCACACGTGCCGTTGCCTCTGCCTTAGGAGTGTCGCGTTGCAGGGTACAGCATATCTGGCACCACGAGTCCTTACACCCATTTCAACTCCAAAGGGTTCAGTTATTGCTCCCCCCAGATCATCCTGCACGTGTGGCTTTTGCGCAGCGGTTTCTCCAAGAAAGTATTCAAAACTTGAAATTTCCAGCCTATGTTTTTTCATGGATGAGACTTATTTCATTCGGGAAGGCTTATTCAATCAGCAAAATGCTCATGTGTGGGCTCACGACAATCCAAACGGTGTTCGCCCCCATGCGGCACAATATCGCTTCGCAATAAATGTGTGGGCAGGTATGGTCGGTGACTGCTTAGTCGGCCCATACCTGTTACCATCCTGCATGAACTCCACTAAATATCGGATCTTTCTTGAACAAGTTTTACCAGGGTTACATGACGATGTTCCAGCAAATGTGAGACGCAACATTTGGTTTCAACATGACGGGGCGTCTGCCCATTATGGAAGGTGTGTTCGTGACCATTTGAACAGGCGTTTTAGGCGTCGATGGATTGGCCGTGGTGGACCCGTTGACTGGCCCCCACGCTCACCTGATTTATCGAGCCTTGATTTCTTTCTGTGAGGGCCCTCAAATCTATATTATAAATCTATTTTTATTCCGATTGTGTCGTCTGCTGCATCAATCTGGTACGTTCGTAGGCAATGTAAAATTTAAACAAAAACTATTATCAATAAAAAGAATAATGTTGGTAACTATTTTGCGTGTTTGTAAGACCGTTTCGACTAATGCTCTACATGTGATTGCGGAGGAGGGGTTGCCTTTTGATTTAGCAGTCGTGTTTAGAGTTTTTTGTTATTTTATACGTAAGGGAAAACAAATTACATTTATGGGGATTACTAATGACGTTTCTTCTGCAGTTAGCAAAGAGAAGAAAGAAATTAATTAAATTATGGCAGAACCGTTGGGATTCCAATAGTACTGGTAGAGTAACTTATTTATTTATTCCTAGTGGCATTGCTACTGTAAAGGGTCTATTGTATATACCACGTTTGTATACAATAAAGATTATATATATATATATATATATATATATATATATATATATATATATATATATATATATATATATATATATAGTGTCGAATTTAATTTTAATAACAAATTGCATTGCTGGTTTTATCCTTTATGCAATGCTCATATTTGAATACATTGCATGGTTCCTTAAAAAGTAAGTTGCATCAGTTTGGTTTAGTGGAAGATCCTTACTGGTTTGTGGAAGGTTGTAAACATGGGATCATATCTTATATGAATGCAATTTGTATGACGAATTTAGATTAGACTTATTTAATTTGGTACCTATTTTATTAGAGGTTCTGAATTAAATTGGCTGTCCAATGAAAGGAATTTTGTGGAATTTCAACAGATTTGCAGGTTGAAATTTAATAAAAGGAGGAGTATACCTGTGGTTACTAAAACTGATTAAAGACCTGTACCCTTTTTTTTTTCTTCTTTTTTCACCTTCTCTGGATTTCTCTGAACACATTGCACCTAGATCCGCACCCACCAGTAAGCGTGCAAGACTGGTGCGTGCCATGAGGCGGGATTGTTGCACTAACTAGTAAAAAGTATTCTCCTAGTTGGTGCATGTTTTTTTTTTTTTTGCTGGCTCTTGGGTGTAAAGTGTAAAGTGTATTGATGTGTAACGGCACCAGGGTTTATCCCATCTCCGCGATGCTTTCATTGTGGGTGTACCAGTTCACTGGGAACGCCAGAGATTTAAAAGTGTATGGAATTTGTATAAGTGTAATGTTATGTATCGTTGTTCATCTAGCCATTTAGTCGTTGGACGCCTACTGAGGCCCAACGTTGCTCACACTTGGCCCCGTGGAGGCAGACCAGGTACACAGTAGTATGGAGCTTTACTCTGGCAGGCCCTGCCACCTAGTTTTCTGAGATTTCAGTGGCTAGGGCCTATGTAAAGGCGCCTCCGTTGCCAGGTGGGCAGGAGCAGCAGTGCGTAGCACACACGCTTCTTGATTACACCTGGGTTCGAGCCCGTTACCGCCAAATACGTAGGATGTGGAAAGGTCAGGAAATGACCACCGCATATCCTGGAGCAATATGGCCTTAGTTCCTAATGCTCCTAAAAACCAAATAACAAACCTATGTAAAAAAAAAAAAATTGTACTGCAACACGTGGCGATTTTCATTGTATGACGCTAAACAGATTATTAGAGGCCAAAAGGGCATGCGTGACTTGATTTGAACAATTGAAATTTTGGTAGTGTGGGGCATACACTATGACATTTAGTCAGAGTGGGGAGGAGACTGAAGGCTTGGGGGGAAGTCAGAAATATGGAGTCAATAGGGAAGACGGCCCCAGAGAAGGTCAGTGGGGCATGCCCATGCCCCACCAGGAGGAAAAGAGGGGTGGGCGAGGGGGAGAGAAAATGGGGAGAGAGGGGACGGAAGAGAGCCGTCCCCTCTCTCCCCGCTCAGGAATTGGAGTAAAAGTCCTGTGCAAGTGAGCACAGTTGTAGGATCGCCTTATGGCGTCAGCAGCAAAGCTGCGTGTAGTCACAGCAGTTGAATTGTCCAAGCCGTGAAAGTTCGTCATTCCTGGGACAGTCCCGACCTGTCTAGCAGTTAGTATATCCATTTTTGTGCAGGCGATGCATGAGTGGGTATCCTCACACTCGTCATTCATATTTCCGCGTCTCTATCAGGTAGGTCGTTGTGCTAAGAGTCCGCGCGGTCCCTCCTTATTGAAGGTTCTTATATTCAGAAGTTGTGTTTTGGGCTGGAGGGGTAAAAGTGTAAAGTGTATTCGTGTCTAGTGGCACCGGAGGTTTTCCCCCAACTCCGCATTGCTTTCATTGTATGTGTAACAGTTCACTGTAAAGGCCAGTATGGATTTTGTAAATGTAGTGTTGTGTATCGTTGTTCTTCTGGCCATTTAGCCGCTAGACCCCTGCTGGGGCCCAACGTTGTCCACACTTAGCCTCGTGGAGGCAGACCAGGTACCCAGTAGTTGATATTTTACTCTGGCAGGCCCTGCCACCTAGTTTCCTGAGATTTCAGTGGCTAGGGCCTTAAAAAAAAAAAAAAAAAAAAATTTAAATAAAAAAATAAAATAATCGCTGAAAAAGGTTTAAGCCGAAAGAGTTTTGCGTGCTCGGTTTGAATTTGGACATATTTAAATTTTATTTAGCATTGTGTGGGACATAGAGTAGGTGTCCCCAAAACAGTGGGGCAGGCCCATGCCCCACCAGAGGTAGAGAAGCGGGGAGTGGCAGGAGGAAACAGAAAACCGTCTCCCCCTTGCTGGGGATTGGGAATTAAGGTGAATAGGACTAGGGAGTCCTATTCAGACCGCCATATGGCGTAATGCAAGTAGTTCCTGCATTTAAGTCCAGTCCGGGTTTTTTGTCACTTGGTTTGTTTGCATGTACTCATCTTCGTCGGTTAGTTCCTATGGCTGTGTCTGACCAGGTTCCTTGTCACTTTGCTATTTTCTTGATCTTTGTAGTGTCCAATTGGGTCCTTTGATCCATTTATGGCCTCACTTTGGTCGGGATTGTCTTTTTCCACGCTCATTTTGATTTCCCTCTTACTCTTTGCAGTCTTGTGGGGTGGTCGATTTTCTTCGAGCATGTAATTTGCTTTCATTCATTGTGGATGGCAATTTCCGTTCTTCTTCGGTCGAAGACTTCTCGTGCAAATTGGCTGAAAGCCACGTAGTCGTCTTCTGTGTCCAACAGATGGTGTTCTTTGTTTTTTGATATGTACTGTATTTTAGTTATTAGCATGCTTCTGCGTTCCTCATAGCACTCACAGTCGTGCATTATATGATGCCATGTTTCAGGCTCACCACAGGTGCAAGTTAGCTCCTCCGTGTTACCCAGCATGTTGAATTTTGCCTTGAATGGGCCATGGCCCGTTAGTAAGTACGTTTCATTTAACCCCGGGTTAAACCACGGGGGGGGGCTTTTGGATACGTCTTGGCAACCAATGGTATTAATCTCTTCGTCACTTCGCCTTTGTTTGATGCTGTCCATCTGTCCTGCCACAGCTGTAGCAGGTGAGCCACGATTCTATGCTTTTCTGCTTTGCGGTTGTTGTTTGGTTCTAGGGTGAGTCCATAGATAGCAGTGGGTGTTCCCTTAGACAGGTGGTACATGAGGCCGCAGCGAGTCACCTCTAGGTCCAGTGGCAGGACTCCTGTCAAGACCTGGAGGGCGTGCGTGCTCACTGTTCTGCATGCACAAGAGATGATGAGCATAATGCTACGCTGGATTGTGTCCAGGTGTCTTTTATTTACTACTGTTCCTGCTTTTTTGTACCATAACGGGGATGCGTAGGTAATGGCTGGGATGAAAATTGCTTTGTAATACAGGGACAGGGTTTTTCTCCTTAATCCCCAGTCCCTGCGTGAGACTCTTGCTATTAATGCTGCGTAATTCCTTAGTTTTTCTTTCAGGTGGATGATGTCAGGGGTGAAGGATAAATTTCTGTCGATTGTAATTCCTAAGTATCGTATTTGTTTTGCAAGTTTCATGGTTGCTCCTGCTATCTTTATTTGCGGTGGTCTGTGGATGTCAAGCACTCCTTTCAGTAGAACAGAGTTCGTCTTGGTGGGCAGTAGAACAGAGTTCGTCTTGGTGGGTGAGACCTTCAACATGTGTAGCTTTGCCCAATCCTGTAACACCTGTATTGCCTGATTTGCATGAGTCTCCAGGCCCGATCTGGAGTCCGCCTCCACCATCAGGACCAAATCGTCAGCAAAGGCCTGGCAGCTCACTTCGCCCAAGTCCTGAGCCAGGAAGTCGTCAAAGACAATGTTCCACATGAGTGGCCCCAGGACCGAGCCCTGGGGGCGTCCCCTGCGGACCCAGAGAGCCACTTTTTGAAAAGGTGATACCACCTCAGTTCTTCGGTCAGTTAGGTAATCCTTTATACACTTGTAGAGGTTTGTTGGGAGCGCTGCCTCCTGGAGCCGGCTGAGGACGCTCGGCCACCACAGGGTGTCGAACGCCCTTGCAAAGTCCACTGCAATGACTAGGAAGTATTTCCTGTCCCATTGGGTTGCTTTGAATATAAGGTTTTGGACTGCTTCTATGGTTGATAATCCCGGTTTGAATTCATATTGTTTTGGTGATTCTAGGTTTGCAGCTTTGTAGTGGTTCATAATGAGTTTATCCGGTTGTTCCGGTGGCTTGTTAGGTTCTTTAGGATGAGTTTCAGATTTGCGGTTTCCAGGAGGTCGGAAATTTCCCCGCTTGCAGGCAGCAGTTTAGAAGTTTGAGGAGGACATGTGGACATGTGGACATGTGCATATGTAAGGGCGGCACGTAGAACGTTTGTTCAACTCCGCCTCGTGTCTCTGTGAAGAACAGTATCACTACAAATGGGCCAGATATGTGTGTGACGTACGTTTGTGTGTATTATGTGTGTGTTCTGTTGTTATGTTCTGGCCACTTGGCTACCCAGAAGCATCAGTTGCCTGGACAGATGATTCTGGGTAATCGTCCACACCACGGGAACGTGGGCCAGTCCCAGAAAAACACGTACTGTCTCAAGAGAGACTCTGACCCACCTAGTGTTGCCAGAAGGTGGAACAGATTCCTCTGGGGGCCCATTCCAGAGGGAGGAGATAAAGACAGAAGAGCCCAAAAAAAAAAAAAAAACCACCCGTGGTGCAGTTAGGAAAAAAAAAAAAAAAGTAAAATAATAATAATAAATAAATTAATAAAATATATATATATATATATATTAAATAATAATGATAAATAATAATAATAATAAGGAAATAATAATAATAAGAAGAAGAAGAAGAAGAAGAAAAAACAATTTAAATAAATTGGCTGCACTAGAGTGGGAACTCAAGGCAGAGCGCGTGAAAAAAAAAATAAATAAAAAAATAATTAAAAATATATATATATATATATATTTATATAATAAAAAAAGGAATAAAAATAATAAAATAAAAAATATATATATATATATATTTATATAATTAAAAAATAGGAATAAAAATAATAAAATAAAAAATATATATATATATTTATATAATAAAAAAATAGGAATAAAAATAATAAAATAAAAAATAAAAATAGAAATAAAAAGAATAAAATAAAATAAATAAATAAATTGGCTGCACTAGAGTAGGAACGCAAAGCAGAGCGCGTGAAAAAAAAATAGATATAAAATAATAAAATAAGTAAATAAATCGGCTGCGCTAGAGTGGGATCTCAAGACAGAGCGCGTGAAGAACAAATTAAATAAATAAGAACAATAATAATTTAATAAAAATAAAGAAAAGAATAATTTGATTTAGAAAATAAAGGAGAGAAAGATAAATAAAATAAATAAATAAATGAAATGAAATGAAAATGAATGAATAATAAACTGGCTGCACTAGAGTGGGAACTCCAGACAGCACGTGGAGAAGAAAAAAAAAAAAATGAAGAAGATGGTGGCATGCGAATATAGAACTCTTTAAGTCACTGAAGAGGTATTGTTAGGTGCAGTAACAACTATGTAGCTCTGCTTCCTGCGCTCAAAGACTTGGGATGCATAGGATTGGAATGCCTTTAGATTGTCAGGTGTTTGGAGTAGAGGCTCTGGTTGCTGTTCTGAGATACCTGGCACAGCCTGCAGCAGGGTCCTTCTTAAGTCATCGTACAACCTGCATTCGAAAAGAAGATGTTTCCAATTCTCTGAACTGCCGCAGAAATAGCAATCTGTTGGTAGCAAACCCAGCAGATGTAACTTTTCGTTGAGGGACCCGTGTCCGGTAACCAAGTAGGAGGTTTCCAAGGTGAGAGAAAGCCAGGTCTTTACCGTTTTCAGGGTTGTGAAAATGACATCAGGGAGGAATTTTCTGGTAACGGAGCCTGTGTGTGAGGTGTTCCATCTAGACTGCCAAATGTTGACGAGTTCCTTATAACAGAGAGCTCTTTCTGCTTTGAGGTCAGTATTGAGTTTTCGTTCTAGGCCCTGTATCTTCGTTGGTATTTTCTTTTTAATTCTGAAGTTAAGCCCTCTGAAGATAACAAATACATCAAGCGGCAGAGTTCCAGCTATCACCTGGATGGCAGCTGTAGACACTGTTCGGCATAATCTGTGAGTGGCCAAGAGCATAGCACGTTGAATGGAGTTGACCTTGACTTTCATATGTACTCGTTGAACCCGGTGAAACCACGCTCCTGCTGCGTAGGTCACAATGGGGATGAAAACAGCTTTATAATACAGAGAGAGAGAGTGTTTTATTGGAGAGTCCCCAGTTGCTCTTGGAGATCCTCATGATTGCAGCAGAAAATCTTTTCGTTTTGACCCTTAGGTATTGTAGATGTGGAAGGAAGCTCAGCTTATGGTCAATGATCACCCCTAGGACTTTAGCCTTTGTCACAATAGGAAGCTGTTTTCCGGAGATCTTGATTTGTGGTGGGCGACGTAGGTCAAGCTTTGATTTAAAAAGCATCATTTTTGTTTTGCTGGTACTGATTTGAAGCTTGTTGAGAACTGTCCAGGAGTTTGAGCAGGAGGCCAGGTATGTGTTCCACAGCCTTTTCGATCAGCTGCGGCTCCAGGAGGTCCGGTCCCGGGTATTTCCTATTTCGCATTGTGCCGCAGCATTTTGTAGTTCCTCCATGGTGAAGGGCGGCTCCATTTGTTGCGATGCGTATGCCTCGTTAGCCTGGGAGATTTCTTCTTGCTTGTCACTGAGGTTGCCTGGGGGTTCTAGAATGATTGTATATTTTGAATGTTATTAATTGAATCATCCCATGTTTTAGTGAGGGATCTTTGAGGGGTTTTTTGTTGCCGTCGTTATTTCCCCCCTGGGGAGATTATTTGTGGTTATTTTGTATACAATCCCCCAGGGGTTCTCATTTCCGGTCGCAGAGACTAGTCGCTCCCAGGAGGCTTTCTTATTTTTCTTTAATTTTTTTCAGTGTAGGCATTGCGTGGCTGCTGGTATTGCTGTCTTAGATAGGCTACCTCTGCGGGTGGCCAGGTTCTCCGCACCCTCTGGTATTCTTTTCTCTTTATTTGAATTTGCTTTCGTAGTCTTTGTAACTCTGGGGTCCACCACGGCATGGCTCCTACGGAGGGTGTGTTCCTTTCCATCGCCATTTCCGCTGCAGTCTTTATAATGTGGGTGACTTTCTCCTTCATCCTGTCTACGTTTTCCATCCTGTCACTCTCCCATTCGGTCACTTCCTCTTGTGCTTTGCGGATCAATTGTTCTCGAAAGAGCTCCCAGTTTGCCTTTCTGATGGCGAACCTGCTTGCCATGTATTTGCCATTTGTTGGTCTTGGCTTCGTTCTCTTGATATTGAAGGTGATTGTGCGGTGATCCGATGTGGTCCAGGCGTTTTGCACAGTCCAATCGGTCACATGAGCTGTTATGTTTCTTGTGGTTAGCGTGATGTCTATGGTTGATTCCCATAAGGTATTGCAGTAGGTCGGTAGATTGATGGGTTGATTCTTTACAGTGAAGATGCTAGGAATTCCTCAAGCCTCTGTCCATTCCTGGTACCTCGTCGGTCTGGTGTAGTGCCGTTCCAGACAGGGGAGCGGCAGTTCACATCAGCGCCGATTACGACTCTTTGTCCTGCTAGGGTTTCTTGCACTGTTTGTAGGTAAGCTGGAGGGGTAAGCAGCTCTTGCCCGAGTTTCTCCTTATTATTATGGTTCCCTGTGGACAGCAATTCGTGTTTTGCGCCGGGTGAACAACTCCTGCGCGAATTTGGCTAGTGCCTTGTACTCTTCACATGAATCTAGTAGGTGCGACTCAAGATGTCTTCGGACGTATGTGGTTGCTGTCATAAGTCTGCAGCGTAGGTTTTCATAGTTGGTACATTCATACATTATGTGTGTACAGGTCTCTGGCTCCCCACAGGAGCAACGCGGTTCCTCCCGGATTCTAAAAGATGCTAATTTCGCGTTGAACGCTCCGTGGCCTGTCAGCAAATAGGTTTTGAAGAGACCCAGTTGAAACCAGGGTGGGGTACACCCTGTCTATGGTGGGCAGAAATTTCTTTGTAATTTCGCCTTTTGTTGTGGCAGTCCATCGATCCTGCCATACCTGCTGTAAGTGCCTTTGTAGTCTGCTTTTTTTTCTTCTTTCTTATTCGCAGCTATGTTTATTGTGAAGCCAAGGAAGGTACAGGGTTGTCCTTTTGCAATGTTGTGAGCGATGCCGCAGCGAATAGCCTCTAAGTCCAGGGGAAGGGCCCCCGTTAATACCTGTAGGGCGGGAGTGCTGGTGGTACAGCAGGCACGGGTGATAGTCAGCAGTACTGTCCGTTGAGTGGAGTCCAGTGTCCGTCGATTTATGGCAGTTACGGCTCTTTGAAACCAGGTCCTGAGAGGCGCAGGTTATTGCTGGTAGGAAGGTTGTTTTATATTACAGTGACAGGGTGCGTTTGTTGAACCCCCAATCTCGTCTTGTGATTCTGGCCACAAGTGCAGAGTATCTCTTAATATTTGCTCTGATGTATCTCAGATGGTACTGGAATGATAGTTTAGAGTCAAGTATAAGGCCGAGGTGTTTTAGTTGGTCCACTAGTTTGATAGTCTTATTTTCTACTTTGATTTGTGGTGGCCTGCGTAGGTCTAGTGTTCCTTTGAGGAAAATCGAGGAAGTTTTGGTCGATGATATCTTCAGTAGATGAGTCTGTGTGCACTCCTGAAGTATCCTCAGGGCCTGGTTGGCCTTGTACTCCAATTGGGCCCTGCTGTCTGCAGCGACCGTCAAGATTAAGTCATCTGCGAAAGCCTGGGAGTGGACTTCGCCCAGGTCCATGGCCAGGAATTCATCAAGGATCATGTTCCATAGGAGCGGGCAAAGAATAGAGTCCTGGGGGCAGCCCATGTGAACAGGTCGCCTAGTTTCCTCATAAGGTGCGATGACGCTTATTATCATCTGTGAAAGATATGATTTGATAGTCTTGTAGAGGTTTTCTGGCACGTGGGCCCGCCATAATCTCGCCAGGACGCTCGGCCACCAAATTGTGTCGAATGTGGGTATCCCAGGAGCGGGACTGCTGGCACCCACCAGTCTTGCACACTTACTGGTGGGTGCGGGATCTAGGTGCAATATGCACCGCCAGAGTTAATAGACCCAGGCTTAACCCCCTCGTGGCAGGGATGGGCACCAGGTGGTAATTGCCCGATGGACTGTTTCACTTTACAACACATTACACACAAGTGTACACACACTTACACGAACAGGGCCATTATGAGAATATGGTATTATATGCTAAATTGGTGGAGACGGATGTATGCCGGTGCAATCCTTCGACAGTTAAATACATACATACACAGTACATGGTTCAGTGTTTTAGTCCTACATGCAACTTGGCGAAACCCATGGAAAATGGTAGCTTTTCCCAGAACAGGAGGGATATGTCGTTGTCTTCCTGTCTGATTAGAGGCAGATTCATTCCGTTGTCTTCCGATGTGATCTGCTTGCCTCCTGGAGGAAATGATATCTTTTAGAAGTGGATGGACTTATCGATTGCCAAATTTACACACTTTCTGAGATTGACTAGTAAGCGGAGCATATACTGGAGGATGTGTGTGTGTGTGTGTGTGTGTGTGTGTGTGTGTGTGTGTGTGTGTGTGTGTGTGTGTGTGTGTGTGTGTGTGTGTGTGTGTGTGTGTGTGTGTGTGTTCTGGTATCAAGGGTGGCCCCTAGGCATAGCCCATCTCCACCTAGTGGATCTGGGGGATATGGATGTTGGTTTACAATATATGCGTAAGTGGCTTCAGCTATAGGAGCAGGAGTTGGTTGAAATATCGGATTTTCCATGGGTTTCGCCAAGTTGCATGTAGGACTGAAGGACCTACTGGAGTTTTGAATAAGATCTGTTAAGTCCAGAATTTTCTGTTCTAAAACAATTTATTTCGCGAAGTTGGGCGTTTTCTGACGAGATTTTTTTTTTTTTTTTTTTTGTTTCGTCAAGAAGAGAGGCCATCATGGATTTCTGAGTGTCCAAGATTTGAAAGATCATTTTAGTGGTCATCTCATTTGGCTTTTTGACTGGTGACACTTCGTGGTTAAGATGGAGAAGAAGCAATTTGTCTCTTCTGATACTATGTCATGAGTTATGCCCTCGGATAGCCCACTCTGTTGAGTGCCATCTGAACTAATTTTACAGTAAACTTAGCACAGAATTATGGTTGAAATACTTTAGAATTCTTTAAAATAAATTCAAAGGGTTAAGTGAGATTTTAGAGATAAGCTTATAACAGTCCTAATTTGAACTACACGCAGTACTTAAAGTCACACCACTGCAGGTTAAACAGGAGTGTTTTGAAAGGCACGGTCCTCTCTTTAAGAACAATGACAGGTGACCTTGCGGGCTATTATCAGACAAAAACGCTAAAGTCACTGACCTTGGTTAACCTGATTCTTCTCTCTCTGACATCTATGTTCATTCTGTGTACTTCTGCAAACAATGGCCTTAATGCTGCTGCCTGGTTTAGTTGCCGGTTCCAGTCGAGATATAAAGATTTGTCCACGAATCTGTACCGCTGTGATGTGTACGAATTAGAATGAATCCCCTTCGAGGAAATTTCGGGGCATCTTTATTGCCCTGTTGTCCTCCATGTTCCATTTTTTTGATATGTTGAATATATCAACCAGGTTTCTTTTGAGTGATCCTGTTGATCGGTGAGAGATCCCTTAGCTGGGAGCTGCCTATAAGCCTTGCTGGTGGAATCTTTGACCATACCGGAAATTTAAGTATTTACCTGCTCATATGCAATTAAAGACGAACAAAAGCAAAGAGAATGATTTCGTGTGCCTGTGGAATACTATCGCAATTACCTGTACATACAATTTCAAACACATAAATGGACACTGTTGTCGAATAATGTTTTTCAAATGATGAACAGACGGACATGCGCACGCGCGTCCGGCTGTTTGTATGATGTGCTCCGTAAACTTTTCTTGATTTGTGTGTGTGTTTTTTTTTTTTTAATTAAAGTATTAATTTCCTATTAGTGCCATCACATAAAGATAGGCCCTTGGATTGCCAGGTGCAAGTACTTTATTATTTGAGCAGACAATAGATAAGTATTAAATGAATTTTTGCACGTTCATTCTGCTTCTTTATACAAGCACTTTCATTATCTTGTAGTTCAACTTATACATGTGTCCAACAGACACTTGACCTTCATCCGGCATTAGAGTTTCCCAAAGACGCTCTGCTCTCCCCTCCCTACTTAGTACCCTGCTACCTGTGGATTTCACTGCGGGACAACTAAGGCGACTGGCTGGTCACAGTGCCAATTGTCAGCAAAACCACAACTGGTGGTGATATTAAATTGTCTATTTAATATCACCACCAGTTGTGGTTTTGCAGACGCTACAGTATCTGAATTCAATATGACAAATACTACCTTCTGTCAAGATTCTAGCATCTGCACCATCTGTGGGACCAGCTCTGTCTACATCATCTTCCAGCGGTCTCAATACTCCTACTTCTGCAAATATTAATTTGCCAAAGTCTGCTAACATTAACGATTCAAGTCATTCAACAGAGCAATTTATTGCCAAAAGTCTCTGTCAGATGATTCTTCTGATATAAATCGAACCACTCCTACCACCTGCTCTCCTTTGCGGAACAGTTCTGTCTGTACCTCTATTTTCAAGCTCAGAGTAACCAATGTATGGAGTGTAAGCAATTAATATGCAATGACCATACCCACTATGACCTGAAAAAAACTAGATAAAAGTCGTCGGAAATCATTCTGTTGGGATAGATGTCGACTCAGAAATTCTCAGAAAAGCCCTATAACTGTTCCAACGCAAAACAGCACGGAACCTGAGACACTTTCCTCCTTTTCCGCTACAGTTGCAAAGTTGAAATGCTCTAGTCTAGTTCACTTGAGACAAATATCATGCCGATAACTAGAAATACTGACTCTGAATCGTACGCGGATGAAGCCTCTAATCCTTCTTTGTTGTCTCCGGGGTCGCATACAACTTTCAGATGCATCAACTCAAACACATATATCTGTGCTTTCAGTAGATCTCAGCGCTAACTCCCTCTCTTCTGAAACTCGGAATCCAACCTTTTCAAATGAATTCCAAGAAATACTCTTTAAAACTATGAAGAAAATCCTCAGTCAAACTCAGCTAATCAGCGTACCTCATACTGCAAAATCTGATGTTCCCCTGGAGTCTAATACACTCAATGAAGGAAACTGGGAGCTATCCACGGAGATTCGTGGTATAAAAACAATATTAACTAATCAACAGGCTGAAATTTCTCACATTAATGCCCTAAAATTCTCAAGTCAGTTATGTCTCGCCACTTAAGGGAAGCTAAGAAGAATTCTGAACCAACTCTTGAAACGAATGGGCTCAAAGTGAATAAGAATTTTTCATTACCTGACGATGCCCTAATATTGAAACCAGATCTGCATCTTCCAGCGACCTCAATACTCCTACTTCTGCAAATATTAATTTGCCAAAGTCTGCTAACATTAATGATTCAAGTCATTCAACAGAGCAATTTATTGCCAAAAATCCTTTGTCAGATGTTTCTTCTGATGTAAATCGAACCACTCCTACCACCTGGTCTCCTTTACGGAATAGTTCCGTCTGTACCTCTATTTTACAAGCTCAGCGTCACCAAGTGGGAGCCTCTTCAACATCACTTAAGGCAACATATGCAAAAATATGTTAAGATATAACTGCTACATCTAATGAGGTCTGCAAACCTGTCTGTAGGGCTGCCACCACAATAAGTAAACCTGTTTCTGATTGCCAGTCTCAAAGATCAAAACAGAACAAACCTTCAGAAAATGCTGAAGCCTCTATATTTCAAGCTACTTACTCAAAGCTTCCAGTCAAAATTCATCAAACACAGAATGTAACTAATGCAGTTAAATCTAAGTTACTCAAACAAAAGTACAATATCACAATTATTCCTACTAAAGACAGAATTTTTGTTTCTAGGCTTGGACCCGCCACTAAATCTGAAGATCTTATCAACTTAATTAAAGAAGAATATGGATTCGGTGTAGATGTCCGTTCTCTGAAGACACGGTATCCTGCCTACTCATCTTTTATAATAACATGCCTTCCATCACAAACTGAAAAAGTGCTGAATCTAAGATCCCTCTTATCAGGGGCTCTAGTAAAACGCTTCACGGACAGAGCACCAAGTAAGTCCAAAATCTCTTCTCCACAGGCATGCCAAACAGTGGCCCTGCTATCTACACATACTAAATTCCCCTTCTCGTCATAGAATCCTCAGATTTCAATTGTTCAGTGTTTACGTTCAGAATTGCAGGAGTATAATTAGCAACCTAAACCACTTTAGAGCAATCCATGGCTCACATATTTACGACATTTACCTGTTCACTGAAACCTGGCTCTCCATAGATATTGATGATCAGGAGATTATAGATGGGCAATATACAATCCATAGAAAGGACAGAGGATCTCGTGGAGGCGGAGTAGCTATTATACAATCTAACCATATACTCTGTGAAATTGCATCAAATTTCACAAATATTGAATCAGTATACTGCCTTCTTCATCTTGGCAAGTTAAAAGTTTTAATAGCATTGCTTTATTTTCCACACCCTTAACTAATATCGACCTTCGGTACTTAGAAAGCTCGTTGGAATCTATATTCTCACTAATTCAATCTTCCGACATAGCAATGGTTTTGGGTGACTTTAACTGTCAACGGGCCAATTTAGTATCTTCTTTTCCATCACTGCAGACTAGGACTCTCTTTAATATGCTTCACAGCTATGGTCTTGAACAAGTTTGTAATATTCCAAACAGAGAAAATGCCTAGCTTGACCTAATATTCTCCTCTACTCATATACAATGAGGGTTCACAATGACAACCCTATATTTCACTCGGATCATTCGCCAATTATTTTTGACATCACTATGACTTCTCATAACTTCAAATACACCTCCCGTTCTCCGCGATTCAATTTCAGAATGGCTGACTGGCCTCTGCTCAACCTAGCTCTCAGCAACATAGACAAGCAGCTCTTTGACCCTATGGATGGCATCGATGTGCTCACCAATAACCTGATAAACTGTGTCCACTCAGTTATATCTGACATTGTTCCTCAACCAATCTGACCGCACGATCTACCTACCCACACTGGTATAACAGAGAACTAATACATAAAATTAAATCCAAAGAATTGTATAGAAACAGATATAAGCAACCAGGTGACAGTTGATACTACGAAATATTCAGCCAACTCCGCAAAGAAGTGAAAACGCTCATATTAAACTCTTGCAATATTTATACAGAGTCAGATCAGGATAGTCTGCTTTCTCACAGAGATATCAAACAATTCTGGAATTACATGACGCATAAGAATATAACGAGTAGAAAGTTACAACTTCATAACGCAGATGGAATTCTCCTATCAGACGAATTAAGTATTGCTCAACAGTTTGCCAAACATTTTTCCAGAATTCAAAAAAATAATAATTGAGACCTGCCTCATTTCCTGACTTCACACGTGTTAAAGATGATATCCTCATTAGCCGCTTTATCACTGATGAAGATTTAAATTCGGCATTAAAAAGCATGAGAAATGAATATACTAGCAGTCCAGATGACATTCCAGGCTTATTTTGGAAAATTACTGTCACTACCTTAAAACCCCTCATACTGCGGATCTTCAACTTGTCTCTCAGGCTGGGGAAAATCCTAAGCAATTTAAGCAGGTCAAGATAGTTCCTATTTTCAAAAAAGGTGATAAAAAATGATGTAACTGATTAGAGACCCATATCCTTGCAAAACAGCCTGGCTAAACTCTTCGACACAGCAGTATACAAACATCTCTTCGAATTCTTGAGGCTTTTCATTGATCAGAATAACATGGTTTCTGCAGTGGCAAGTCAGTAATCACAAATTTGATTCCTTTCTGGCGATACACTTCTGAAGTCTTGATAAGCACCTTCAAGTTGATGCAGTCTACACAGGCATTTGATGAAATCCCGCACGAACAACTAATGGAAAAACTTAAGCTATATGGTATCCGTGACCCTTTGCTCTCATGGGTATGCAGCTATATTACGCATCGTTCCTTGAGCGTTATCATCTATCAAGTGAATTCAGACAGTTTCTGTTTTTCAAGTGAATTCAGACTAAGTGTAGTACCGCAAGGTTCCCCCTCAGGTCCTCTTCTGTTCATTGTTTTCGCAAATGATCTGCCTTCTTTCATCTACACCTCCAATGTTCAAGTTGCTCTCTACGCAGATGATCTTAAGATCTGTTCAGCAGTGAAGGAGATTACCGATTCTCAACAGCTTCAATGTGCTCTCAATAAATTCTCTCTGTGGCTATCTCTGAATGGATTGTCTGCCAACCCATCGAAATGCAAAGTAATCTCTTTCTCATCCTGCAGATCTCCACAACTAATAAATACGGAGTACAGTATTAACTCTGTGATCATCGAAAGGTGTGACCAAGTTAACGACTTGGGGACTGTCTTCTCCAGCAGTGATAAATTCGATTCCCATGTCTTTTACCAGCGAAGCATTCAAAACACTGGGATTCATCAAACGAAACACTTACAAGTTTAAAAAATACAGATATGCGGTTATCCTTTATAAAACTATTGTTTTGCCCATCCTTGAATTCAGCTCACCCATTTGGAATCCTCACACAAAGACTTTAACTAACAAAATTGAAGGAGTCCAAAAACTTTTGTCCGTTACCTTACGTAACGCAATCCTCTATTCTAAGATCACTCCGTGTATTATGAATCGTTGTGTGATTACTTTCATCTGAGGCCTCTGTGCACTAGAAGAGTTACTGCTGACATCACCCTTCTAGCCAAAGTACTCACTGGAACTTATGAAGCATCTGATATCCTTAGCAAAATAAACTTCGATGCTCCTTGTAGATAAGTCAGGAACCTTAGACCGTTTCGCCTTGACTCTGCCTTCACGGACTTCATGAATTTCAGTCCACTGAACGGAATCAGATAATAAGTAAATGACACTCTCTCCTTGACTTCTTTGACAACTCCAATCACTGAAGAACTCCATCCACAAGTTTGCTCTTCTCTTAAACTGCAAAGTGACTAGAGCTTATCTAATTATTGTAGTTTTTTATTATTTCTAAAAAATTATTTTTCTATTCTCTAGCAGCGAGTGCCTAGCTAATTAATTTATTATTTATTTTACCGGTAACTTAACTTAATGCAATGCACTTTTGTACATAGGTTTTTAATGTTGAATTTATATAATGTTTATTTCTGATTTTATTTTTATGTATAACAAGATACACAACAGGTAACCATTAACAGTGTATCTGATTAATGGTTACCTGTTGTGTATCTTGTTATTAATAAAAATAAAATAAAATAAATATAAAATATAAAAACCTTATTACCTTTTGTACCTCTGTACCCAATTGACCACAGTTTGGTACAACCGTCTCAAGCGCCTCTGTCCGCAGCTTCTCTTTTCAATTTTTGTCCGGTGTGTTTTTGTTATAAAGTGCGGATCTTTTTGGGACTTCAATAATCAGTTTTTCTCTATCAATATAACCGGAATCAAGGGCCATTTTAAATAAGCGTATATGTCACTCGGTGGGTTTGTGCGCTCACATATGAAACACAGCGTGTAAGAATTGGAGCTGCAAATTGGAACGAGTTGCGTTACCCCGAAGTTAGAAGAATAACCTTCAAACCAATATTATTATTATTATTATCTGTTTATTTCCATAAGGAAACCACCCCGGGACGGCAAAGTGCCAGGACGGTGCTAGGTACATATCAGGGTACGAGATACTACTTGCAGAGAGTTACATGTACTCAACACGTAGTCTCGTCCCGAAATAATTTATACACATTTTATGTTTAATATATACAGTATTTACACATTAATGATTCTGTACATACATTGTACAAATCCTAAATTTACAATTCACTAATAATTCCATCTGTAACTTACATATTTACGCAACCGTTAGGAATTTTACCAGTCAATAGTGTATCAAATTTTTATTGTTCTCAAAGCAGAAAGTTTCACTTTTACTCATTTCCTTGGAAATTGTCACTTTGCAGCTGATTCATATTTCGGTAAGTCTATAAGAACCCTGGAAGATCTCTTTCTGGTATGCTGCATCCCCACACAGTTTTTCGGCATCTTTGTGCTTCTAGGGAGTTAAATATTTTCGCTGCATTTCATGGGAACAATCTTTGCAGGCTACTAAGATTTTTCAGGACTGGATGCAGTGGATTATTAATATCTTTATTGCAGGCAGTGATTGGATATATGATCGCCTGATGCAATAATACCCACAACAGCGACAATACCAGGGGTTTAACATGAAATAACTAATACAGGAAAAATTACATATATTAAAACATAAAACGTATAATTACATATTTTAAATATAAAATTAATATTAACAAGAGAAATGAAAAGCGATGAAAAGACGATGGCAGTCACTCGGTTGAAGACGAAAGCTGGTCCCTGATGATGATGCGTCTTCTGTGCGATTTGTCCTCAATGAACTTTTTGTAGTCCAAATTTATCTCCTGGACATTCTGGAGCATCTCCATGGGCAGGAATCTATCCCCTATTCTGAGCCTCCACGCCACAGACTGAAAAGAGAGGAGGGCTCTTAAGGGTTTCGGGGGGATCTTCAAATTGCACATCTGCCAAAAATTTGGCGTATTGACTTCACCCGCTATGATTTTAATTGACACGAGCAAGCGGAGGGCAAATATCCGTTTGGAGACTTTTCGGTAATTTAGAAGTTGGGTGATATCTGAAGTATGTATGAGTGGTGGCAGTTTATGCTTGAAGAGGACCCACCGAAGAAGCCAGTACTCATTGGATGCAATGGTTTTTAGAGTGGTTTTCGTTGCCAACGCCCAGATTTTTGAACCTTAGGGGTTGGCTGGCTGCAGAAACCGGTATATGTATTGGAGCGTGTACTCAGGCGGCTCTGTGACACGAAGGAGGTGTTGTTTGGCAGGCCAACTTGCTCTGCAGACTTTGTAGTGAATGACTGAAACATGGTGTTTGAAACTGTGTTTATGGTCGAATATAACGCCGAGATCTTTGTGCTTGATGACTGGGGTGATGGGGGTTCCGTAGATTTCCAGGTATAGTTCCGTTGGATTTGATTTGAGTGAAAATACAATTTGTGCAGATTTTTTTGGATTTATCTTAAGAGAAAACTGTGCCAAGTATGTAATCAGATTCTTAAGGCTATTGATAATGGTTTCAGAAACAGAATCAGGTCGGGCGGTTCCGTTGATCCGATAGAGGAGCTTCAAGTCGTCTGCATAACTGATAAATTCTGTTTGCTGGCAGAGGAATGGGTGAATGGCAGTCATAGAGAGGAGCCCTCAGAGAACTCCACCCTGGGGTACACCTACACAAACTTTCCTTCTGTAAGATTTTTTTATTCACAGTCAAGTGAAGGACCCTGGTCGTAAGTAGCGACTTCACGAATTCCAGTATATTGCCTTTTATCTTGTATCAATCCTCACAAAGTTGAAGGAGGGGCTGGATGTCTATACTGTCCAATAGATTGTCGAATGCAGACTGGATATCCAAATAAACAATTGCCATCTCAGCCCTACTTGTAGAGCCCCCAGAATGTTGTTGGTGGTTTCCAGTAGGTTGGTAATGGTGGACCTGCGTTTCAAGGCATAGTGAATGTATGGTGATTCGCATGGCAGAACCTGGTTGATTAGGATGGGAAGAAGGCACTTCTCCATGACTTTGAGGAGACATGAGGCTTTATTATTGACCTGAATTGTGAAATTGATGTTGCTCCTTGTGTTTTGGGGATGGTTTACTCCTCCGCAACGTCTAGCAGTGGCACTTGGTTTGACTAGAATATTATCCAAGGCTGGAGCATCCATTCTCCCTGTGAGAATTTATTCGAGAGTGTGTATGTTCCTGTTAATTGTCCGCTGCATCCAGGGTCTGATGTTAAGGTTTGAGAAGAGAATTGCCTTGAGATAGTAAAAGGGTGGCCAACAACTCTGTTAAGCCATCGCAAGAACCAGTACTCGATTCCAAGGACTGACTTATAATGTGGATCTGGAGCTGAAGATCAGATTTACGAGGCATACATTGCATTTGGCAGGACACATTTTAAAATGTACTTGGTCGTTAACTGGGGATCTCTAATTCCTACCAGTTCTTGTCCAGTATCCCATAAAGCAGCGAATATTTTTGTCTTCATATGGGAGAAGCGTTGAGCAAAGGTGAGTCTGTCATCTCACTTTACAACCAGGTCCAGGTGAGAGTGCACTTTTTCCACACTAGACCCGTTCACAGAGATCGAGATGTCATTTTTATTCTGCTTAGACGTTATGGTCATTTGGGCAGACTTCTGCGCATTAATACTGGGCTCGATGCAATCAAGTTCTCGGATTGTGCTATTCGCTATCTGCTGATTCATAGTCTTTGGAAGTGATGAAGAATTTTACATCGTCAGCATATGTTATAAAATTTTAGTACCGTGCAAGAAACGGCTCCAGGGCGGCCGCGAAGAGGGTAGCCGAAAGAACTCCCTCCTGTCGCACTTTTCGCGAGATGGTAAAGCAAGATTGTAGCTTTTGGTGCTTAACAGTAAGTTTTCTGTGTTCTACCAGGCTGCTTATTATAATTAACAAATTTCCTCTTACATTAAAGTAATTCCTTACAATCACAATGAGCGCTGGAATTGAGACGTTGTCGTATGCTGCGGAGATATCCAAAAAAATAATATCAATTTGCTTTTTCTCAATTAGTGCTTTCTGCACGCGAAAAAGGGTTTCCAGTAAGTTTGTTATCGTTGATCTCCCCGAAATGACTGACTACAAATGTGGTTAGAGCAGTGTTGGTTGATGGCAAGAAGCAGTGCTTTTTGAAATACCTTCTGTAGGGTGCAACTAACAGAAATTGGTCTGTAATCCTTAGCCAATTATGGGTGTTTAATCTTTGATATTGGGGTTACAATGTAATTTTTCCAAATTTGCTGGAACGCTCCTGACCTGACGATTTCCTGATAGATGTGCAGTAATAGATCTATTGTAAATGGGCTACTTATTTTAAAGATGAACATTGGAAATTTGTCTGGTCCAACTGGGTAGATCGTTAATTGCTTTCATTAAGCTCTCTTTGGTGATTTGTATTTCACTCAATGGAGGTCTTGTTGGTTCCTCTCTTGTCGAATAGTTTCGCTTGTTTAAATCTTCCAGGAGGTCCAAAATTTTGTTACTATTATCAATTATGATTAAGTCCAGGCAGGTTACCAAAAGTGTTATTAGCCCATTCCTTGAAAATGCATTCAGTCATATTCTCTGTGCTATTTGTATTGCTAGTAATTCTTTTTTGCTTGTTTTAAATTGTTATGAACAACATTGGAGTGTGCCTGTCTTTTTGCTTTGATGAAATGTGCTCTCTCCTTCTTATAACGAATGTGATCGTCGGGATGACCCATCCTTTGCCATTTTCTTTACAGTTTTTGCTTCCTGAGGAAAGTTTCTTTCAGTTGTGAGTTGAACCATTCTTTTGTTCTCTCAGATATTTTGATTTCTTTTGCTGCTCTTTCCAATGCTGTTTGGTATAGCTTTATTTGAGAGATCATTTCTAAAGCTTCGTATACTGGCTGTTCTTGCAGGTCATTCCAGTTGTAACTAGTTAGATGATTGAGGATGACTTCTGCAATAATATACTTCACTGAGAAAACATACTTTGCTTTTCCCAGTTCGTGTGCTTACTCTGCATGTATTTATGGATCTTCAGTGCTGCTTCTATTTCAATGGGATTGTGGTCCGACTTAAATTTTGTGAAGTTTTTCGCTAGCCTTATATCTAAGGAACTATGGTACAACAGGTCAAGTTTCTGCATTCCCCTTGTCACTGGTGTCGGAAGCTGCATTAAGTGCAATTGCACCCAATGTAGAATCCAGCTCTTTCTTGGCCTCCCTGTGTTTCGAAAGAGGCAAATTAAAATCTCCCGCTATTATTGTGTCGACTGATGGCTTTAGATTTGTAGCAAGCCAAGCATAGAGTTCGTTTCTTGTCTCCTTTGTGTGCTCAGGTGGGAGGTATATGATGCATAACTGTATTTTCATATGCTCTTTTGAAAAGGTACCGCAAATCCCTTCAAAATTATTTGAATTGGTTGTTGGTTCTCTTATAGGCTGGTATTTATTTTCCTATCAAATTAAAACTCCCCCTCCTCGTCTATCTGTTCTTCCTCTTCCCACACATTTGTAGTTTACTGCCGCAGTTAGCCGATCTAACTGTTTTCCATTTCCCAACCAGGTTTCGATTAGGCAAATGAAATCCAGGTCCTCGTACATCATCATTGTTTGTAGGGTGTGGAGCTTATTTGAGATACTCCTCACGTTTTGTACAAACAGGTGGATGTGATGTTCTGCATCCCCAGCTGGGGGTAGTTTTCTTGATTGCTATTGAGCCCGATTCCTTGCATCATTTTTAAACAGTGGTCTGGCCCATCTGTCTCTGTAGGGCTTGACTAGGGTACCTACTGGCCGGGCACTTACGTCTTGTAGGCGAGTTGCTTTATTTGGTGGATAAGAGATTATAAAGGAGCAGTAAGCTGGGTGTCGTGTTTTCACTTGTTTTACGTCCACACTTACCCCACGTGTTCACCCTCACATATGGCGTTAATGTTTGTGGGCTGTGTTGTGGGCCCCAGCCTTGATACAAAAAATTTGCTCTCTGGTTGCAGCGGAAGTAATGTTGTAGATTTCAGAAAACCGTTTGTTTGTTTCAGATGTGTTACAGGAAGACATGTTAATACTTTGTCTGTAAGCTGGATTACCTTCTCGGCCATCCTTGGCGAGAGTAGGAATGAAATTTTGGGATGGGCGGGTTTTTCTACCCTCAAATGCTTTTAGGTAGCTTAGCGATGTGCGTATAAGTGAATGGGTTTGCAGGAACATGATCTGAGGGGGAAGATGTAACTCTGGCGTTAGTACTCTCGGAATACATGCATGCCCCAATCACTTCCGTGTGTAAGATATAAAATCTTGCAAGAAAAATATTTTTTACACAGGAGAGATTAATTAAAAGTAAAGCTTCTAGTATAACAATTAGGGCGGCGAATCTTACCAGTCACAAATATTATTTAATATAATGGGTCACTCGCTAGGGATTAAATTAGACAAAGTTACAAGAAGGGAGGGGTAAGCGTGAGAAAAGACTTGTAGCAGATGGGTTACACTTCAGCTTCGAGCACACGGGAATAAACCAAAACAAAGGGAACAGGTAGCAGCGGCTGTTGGTAAATATGTGTGAAATTTTGGGCTCTGAAAGAACAATAGGGCAGGGGACTGAGTTTTTCAGAACATGCGTTTGATCGGTAACACCAGGAGACGTGACGGGAACTAAATACTTGACAAATGCCCGGATTAGAATTAAGACTGGCGCGTCTGGCTGTCAGTGATAGCAAGTTTTGTGGATCTTTTGAAGTAAAGCTGCTAAGAATAACCAGGTGGTTGCTGAAATGGCGATCAACTTCAAAAAGAGCAGACAGCCTGGGAAATTTACAAATTTATTAAAATGAGAGGTTGGATCGAGCACTGAAGGGACAGCTTGGGAAAGGATAACATGAGCGAATAGGGCAGAGAGAAAGGTTTGATGAAATGAGAAGATTGGTTAAGACCGGGAACTAGGGCAGGCCTGAATTAGGAGAGGTACAGAATTGAGATGAACAAAATGAGAGAACCGGGGGAGAGAAAAAACACAGAGTTGAGTTTTTGACGGCGTTGGTGGAAATGGTTTAGAATGAGACAAAGTTCAGATATTTGTCGGAGTTAGTTAATATGAGTTAGAAAAAGACAAAGTTGAGATATTTGTCGGAGTTAGTGAGAGAAGCGCCCTGTGAAATTTTTTTGTGGATCAGTTTTTAATAAAAAGATGGAGCAAGGTCGTAAGTGGAATTAGCAGCCTGATCAGAAGGACCAAGCGGCGGAATTAGTAGCCAGATCACATGGACAAAGTGGCGAATGGAAGTTGCCCGATCAGGTGGAGAAAGGCCGCAGAAGGAAAGATAGCAGTCCCAGTAACGAGGGAGTAGGACCGTATGTCAAAAGCTAGCCCAAACCAGATGGAACAGTGAGTTTCAGCAGAGTAGCAAAACTGTGACTCACACAAAAATCCTCTAGAAGTCCCAAGATGAATGCCCTTGGCAAAGGATGATGCCAGTCCTAAATAAGGAGCGGAAGGCCCTAAAACAGAGAAGTCCGATTCGTAAAATTAAATAAGTGACTATTTATATAGTATTCTCACTTACCTATAAAGGACTGTAGGAACCCTAATATCAGATTAGTAGAAGTATAGAAAGATTCTAAGGGATGGATGTATATATATATATATATATATATATATATATATTAAGGATAATATAAAGAACCATTGGAATAAGTAAATCAATCCAATAATAATACCATCAGGGATCCAAGAAAACGCAAAAAAAAAATATATATATATATATACAGTATATATATTATCGCTTTTTACCGACAATCTAGATGACTTCAACTGGGGCCACCCACCCAGAATGAAGGCAAAAAACGACAAGAAGTTCTCTGTTTCTGTGATGATCAATATATGCTAAGTAATTTAAATCTAACCAAATATAAACCAGTATAGGCCGGATGTAAATCGAATATAAATAAATCGAAAGAAGATAATAAAAGTTTAAAAAATTTAGAAATATTAGAATCAAAGGTAAGAAATATAAGTAAAATATAAATGTAAGCATATGTTAATCATCCTTGACCCGACAGAGAACGTAATTTAATGATTACAATAAGATTAAATATATAATACATACTACATTTGACCGTATCTAGGACATCATGTAATAGTCGTCAAAATAATATGTGGTGCCCCCTATGTGATGGATACGGTAAAAATAAATAATTAAATTAATTAACCATAGAGAAACATGCAGATAGTAAGAAGAAAAACGAAAGGAGTAGGAATAATAGAACCTGAACTCCACAAAGGCGAAAAATAGTGGTATAGATAAAAAATAGTTTCTCCTACGTCCTCGGATTGCCCTAATAATTTCGGAGAAATAAAAATAAAGAGTGTAGGACAGCTTAAAGGCATTACAAGATATAAGTTGTGGCTCGGGTATGCCCGGGATCGCAAACCCGTTCCTATAGTAGGACCCTGAGCTGAATTTGCATGTTATTTCAGCGTGAACTTAAGTAAATTTAAATGAATTTAACTATATATTAACTATATATTAAAAAAAAAAAATGATACACTGTAAATTGCAAGCCGGTGGGTACAAGTTATCTACGCCGTGCAAAGTGTATCCCATTTACATATATACATGGTACTAAATATAACGATTATATTGAAAATTATATTAAAAATTATATTAAACATTATATTAAAAATTATATTAATATATATATTTATATATATATTAATTTATATTTATATATATATTAATTTATATTTATATATATATTAATTTATATTTATATATATATATATTTACTTTTTCTAATAATATTCTATAGACATTATGGGTGTATTGCATGATTGCTTGCAACTGCATTAACCCATAAATATTAGTTATTGTCTTTTTAACTTTCTTTCTTTCCTTTTTTATCACTAATATAACTATTAATATATATATATATATATATATATATATAAGTCAGATGATAATTATGAGTTTTGATTAATGTACAATTAGACATATGTAAAAAGGCAAAGGAAAGAAATTCGATATTTGTTACTAGTTATTGTCTAACATACAGGGTGATTCACTGCCAGTGCGACAAACTTGCAAGAGGTGTAGGGGGCAAAAAGACGAATCGGAATCAAATAGCATTGCAGGGTCCGAAATTCCTTCGTCATGCGGTAGTGGACGTTGAACAGGAGGGCGCGGAACAGCGATCCCGCTGGGAGTCAGCATTTGCGAACCGGTTCCCGAGGTTCCAGTAGGATGGACGAGTATTGAAACGTTGAACTGGCCGACATGCACCTCGCGTATGGAGCTGCGGACTGTAACGGGCGCGTCGCTCTGCGCTTGTACCAGGAACGTTTCCCGCACAGGCGTGCTCCTCATCATACGATTTTCGCACGTGTGCACAGAAGGTGACGTCAGACTGGTTGTGTCACGAGAGGTACCATGAATCGAGAGCGAACGACGAGGACAATGAGGAGAATGTCCTACGTCTTGCAGAAGGCAATCCGAGTACGAGTACTCGAGCGATAGGCCAACGATTGGGTATTTCCCAATCCACTGTATGGAGGATATTGTCAACAAACCAAATGAGTTCATACCATCTGCAACGCGTCCAATCATTGGAGCCTGCGGATTATCCACTCCGGCGGACTTTTGCTACTTGGTTTCTTCAACAGCAACGGTTCGCAAATGCTGACTTCCAGCGGGATCGCTGTTCACGCGAACTCCCGTTCAATGTCTTCTACCGCATGACGAAGGCATTTCGGACCCTGCAATGCTATGTGATTCCGATTCGTCTTGGAGCCCCCTACACCTCCTGCAAATTTGTCGCACTTGTAGTGAATCATCCTGTATATGTATGATAAATTTTGAAAGGGAAGAATAAAGAAATACAGAGAAAGAAATAGCCTTCTGAATGTAGCTAACCCTTGGGACAAGCATTAGACCAGAAACTGATGTGAAATGTACTATCTGTCTTGATTAGAGAAAGTTTGTTAAATTATATTCCCCAAGACAAAATGGGGCACTAAATAAATCGGAAGTTAAAAGTGAGATTCCTAAATCAATTTATAAAGTAAGAATTTCACGTACATGGGAAAAAGGGTAAACCTCTTAAGAATTTATTGATCATGTGTGAAGAAAGAAGAAACTATAGCAGTTTTCTGTAAGGATATTGATTATGTTGTGTAGAAAGAAATAACCGTTCTAGTGTAAAACCAATGTACTTAATCGAATAATATATCTGATGCTACATGGGCAAATTTGGATAATATTAGTATGTGCCTGAGTTTTGATCACTTTATCATGTTGTATATGTAAATAAACTATGTTATTTATTAATTAGTGAGTCTGTTATTTTTGAACACTCAGCCTTTCCGGAGGGAATTATACATAATTGAGAAGTTCCCTTGAACCCGAATTCTCCTGTGAATCCAAAGTCAGATGTGTTAGTGGGGTTATAAGACAAGGGGTCTATATATCTATTAGGGAACAAAACAAAGATATTTTATATTAATATTAAATAAATTAAAGAAAAAGTAAAGGTAAACCCCCACCCATACGTGGATTCCTGGTGTCCTAATATTTCTGAGACTTCTTTATTTTGGTTTTTACTTTTCCTAGTGGAATGTGGGAAGTCATTTCCTTGTGCTGCCCCTAAAGTTTCACTGCATTTGGTGCTATTGCTTGCGAGGTTCTGCCGCAAACAGACAGTTCGTAGCTGGGCTCGAAATTCACATATTTTTTGGCTCTCTTTTAGATTTGCTATTCTTTCTGTTGTGTTTTTCCCCGAATTCCATTCGTTTCTTGTCTTCTGTTTGTGATTTTCATTACTTTCTATCCTCATATGCAATCCATGCATTCCACTTCTGCTTTTCTTTGGGTAGCTCTGCCTCGTATAGCACGATTCGTCGGTTACGCGGGCCGCTGAGGCACGTTATGCAACGAGGACGGATTCAAAGCATCCTAGCTTTACGTCCAGTCGTTTAAAGGTGGGCAATATTCTACTGTTTTGTTCGTTGAGTAGAAAGTTCTCTTCCTGTAGCTCCTGTAGTATTTTATGTATTATTAGGTATTAGGTACATCGGGGTCTGACGGCACCTGGGATTTCTCCCATCTCCACGTATGTTGTCTGTATCGGACAAGCCAGAGATTTAAAAATGTGTGGGATATTTATTATTATTACTATTATTATTATTATTATTATTATTATTATTATTATTTTAGGTTTCCCCGTAATTAAATACATTAACAGTGTGTGGGATATGTACTGTGTAGTTTGTTGGCCCATTGTTCGTCCGGCCTGTTAGCCGCCGGGTCCCTAGTGAGACCCGACGTTACCAATACCCGCCACAGGGAGGCCGGCCGGGTGTTACCAATATTTGTACTCTGGCTGGTCTTGCCACTTACCTTCCTGGGATTTCGGTGGCTAGGATCAAAAAAAAAAAAAAAAAATCGAGGTTGATATTAGTGATACTTAACAAGTTAGTATTAATAGTATCCGACGTGGGGCTGTGCGGTGAAATTGAGTTTTAAAAACCAAATAGGTTCGGGCAAGAATTTTGATGTTTTCTTTTGATTTTGAAATGTAGGCCTAAACGCTGTGCAAGACAAAAGTTTGTGGGGAGGATGAAGCCTGGGGGGGAGAAGAAATTGGAAATCAAGGGGCCGACAGAGTAGTGGCCCCTGCAGGTAGTGAGGCATGCCGGTGCCCCACCACAGTGAGAAAATTGGGGAGGCAAGGAGAGGCAAGCCTCTCCTCCCCAGGAGTTTGGAAAGAAATATCCGCTCAAGAGAGTGCGGATTTGGGTCGCCAATAGGCTCTTCCGGCGGGAGAGTGCCACCGTACGTCGTCTCCATCAGTTTGCAGGCCCTAAAAAGCTGGCCGTTGAGTCTCATATAGGTGGGACACTAATAGGGGGTTAAATCTGGGATGTCATCCTTCCAGACTGCATGTGGTCTGGGTCCTATTTTCAGGTCATTATCTTGGGGTCATAATCAAGTCTACTGGCTGTCATTATGTAGTGGGTCTATGCTGCAAGGTCTTGGGACAGTGTCCCTATTTTATTTACATTATTTTTATGTACAGGGATGAAATTGCTTGCGAGATTTTCAGCGTATTCTGCATCGAAAAGGATCTGATGCAGTCTGCAAGGATATCCTTTAATTCCGCAGGCGAAACATATTCTTTACGGTTCTCTTCCTGCCTTTCATTCGGGCTATGATTGCTCCTTTGTCTAGCGGAATCCCCTTCAGAGTGCTCGCAGTCTTCCGGGCAAATATCGCATCCCAAGGTTTCAAAAATTGATCCTTCAGGATGGCCCAAGATGCCATTTCCAAGGTCAGTCTGCGACAGGATTTCTCTTGTTGCTTGTTCAAGGTCGTTAATCTGTTCTTCGCAAGTATCTTCACAAATGACTTCATTAGGTAATTCTTCATTATTTTTCCCTGTTTGTTGCTTACAAGCGTTACATTCAAACTTGCGTTTTCTAGTTTTATTTAATCTCTTGATATCTACAGAAGTACAATCAGGCTTATTGCAATAGTTTTTGTTACAAGTAACGCATTTAATTATGAAGTCATCATTGGTCAGACATATGCAGCAAGTAAGCGGCACGGCTGATGCGCTGAAATCTGTCATTCTGAAATGCAAACGGGAGCCGGAATTTCAGTAATTTCGTGGGAGCACAAAAAGAGAGCGCACTTCTATCGTTCAATGACTAGCCGATTAAGTATGCAGGTGGAATAGGGGAGGTATAAAACCAAACTTTGTTACCACTTGACCTTGTCCAGAGCTTAAGTGCTGTATTGCCTTAAGCAGAATATTTCTATGTTCCTCTGCACTGAATCACTATAAACCGACGGTTCGTTTCAACTATTATCAGAAGTATGCATACTTAAAATCAAGGTTAACCATATTACCTGTTCAAGATTCCATTAATAGACACTACATCCAGATTCCACTTCTCATAAACTCTCTGTAAATATGCAATCCATGTATGATCCTTTCAGGTTAATATTTGATATTTGATATTTGTATATTTTTAGGAGCACATAATTCAGTAACTCACTGACCTTCGCCACCTAGTGGTAACCCTCCAATGCAAACACAATGTATGTACTAAAGTGCCACTTCTCCTTCCAGAAATCCAGAAACATTGGTATCATTTGTATCAATTTTGATGCACACTTTTTTTTTTTTTTGCTGCTACGTACAGTTTGAGCAGCTGTGGGCACGGGATTTGCTGGAACCGACTGGTACAGCTCTTCATCCAGTGGGTGCAAACTCTGTCCTTTTTAAGGCTGACAAAGATTGCAGTGTCGCACTTCCTTGTGGGTAGGCAGGAACACCTAGTTGTGGCCCGCTAACCCGTGTTACAGATCAACACTGGGCAGGCTTTCCAAGTGATCGCCTTCCTTGTGAAAATGTGGCCATAAACAGGTGAACAACCACAAACTGCCCAAATATAACAATAGACACTCTGCTGGTCGTTTAACAGAGTTCGGGGACATCACAAAATACCTGGGCGCAGTTGAATCGAACCAACGTTTTGAAGTTGTCGTACATTATACCCTGTAGTTGTTTACCGGCAGCTCTTAGGTGAACCCTGAAAGCATTTCAGCATGCGCATCCTGCCATGTTGAAAATTTTCGAGGAATACAGTGAAGATATCACCCATATCGATTAGCCTCGAAATTCGCTGGCCTCAATCCAAATGACCACCTGTGGGATGTTTTCGAACGGTGCCATTAACTGTTCCAACACTGTGGAAAGCTTTGTGGCGCCATAACCGCAGATCCCTAGCAACGTCTTCAGGCATCTAGCGGAGTCAATGCCGAAGAAAACAGCGGTTATTATCCTTGAAAATGGCGGCTCAACATGGCATTATGTATATGGCCACAATTCAGAGATTACTGTGTGTGTGTGTGTGTGTGTGTGTGTGTGTGTGTGTGTGTGTGTGTGTGTGTGTGTGTGTGTGTGTGTGTGTGTGTGTGTGTGTGCGTGCGTGCGTGCGTGCGTGCGTGCGTGCGTGCGTGCGTGCGTGAGTGCGTGCGTTTATCTCCAGACGATTCAACTTGTGGCATTTGGAAATCTTCAGACTTAATTGCCTGAAGATTTTCTCTCTTCAGGCAATTAAAAGTTTATTTATGTATTTCTAGTGCAAACAACTCTTCTGAAATTTCTTTCCATTCTGAAAACTCACCTTGATGTCTTCCAAGACTGAGCTATCATCAATAGTCCCGCGGGAGGTTTCTTTGGTTTCCAGCGCCGTCAGTAGCTGTTCCACGTTCGAGATCGTCTTGTCCTTGCGAGGAAGCCGCATGGACGCCAAAAGACGACCGCTGTAGGCAGCCACCATGACAACTGCAAACAACCACCAGAACGCCGCGAACACCCGAAATGCAGGAGAGCGAAACACAGACTTCCTCATCCCTGGAAGAGAGAAAGAAAAAGGAATACAGATGGAGTGGGTAATTCAGAAACACAAAAACTGCAGTCACATGTGTTGTTAACAAAGGAGATGATCTCTTTTCATTTGTTGTTGTTGTAAAGGATTTTAGGAGCATATTGCTCCTAAAATCCTCTACAACAGACTAAGGCCATATTGCTCCGTCTGTTTCCATTTAGCCAAGACGAGGGTTTGTTTGTATGCTGAAATATCAAAGTGTAGTGTTGTTCCCGTGCTATGCACCCTGCGCGAGTAATACAGTGGAATCGTCACCGTCCTCCCCACACCGGGTGGTAAAGGCCCGGGTTTGAATCCCGTCGATGACACGAGGAACTTTAATGTGCTTTTTTCACTCAGTGGCTGAGTTAGTCGGTCTCAGGCCTATATAGCAAGATTTTGCTGGAAGAAGAAACTCGGGTTTTTTCGTCCAGCAAAACAGACAAATCGACCAGAGAACGCACGCTGTGTACAGACTCAAATAAGCGTTTATGTAATAAATTACGGGAAATGCTAATATAACAATTTGATTTTTTGTGCTATGCACCTTTTCAAGGAAATCAACAAATTAACATTTTGTACCATCCTCCTTTCGAAGACCACGGGAGGAATTTGCTGTACAAGGTACGGTAAGAGGGTAATTGCCCACAGTCACCGATAGACATAAGGCTTATGAGGAAAAGTACAATGCTAATAGTGAACTCCATCTTTAGCTGAGGATGAAATAGAAGCTGATGGCTCTATTGTTAGTAATAGTAATAGTAATTGTGGTATGCAATGCAAGAAAGCAAGCGTATGAGCTTATGTCGCATCAGCGAAAAATAAATAATAATACTTTTTTTTTTAAACAAAAAATAAATAAAATATTCACACAACCATTTCCACTAAAAGTTTGTGCAGCTCCTCCTTCAATTTATTTAAGCTATCGACTTCCACAACGACAGATGGAATTTTGTTCCAGCATTCAACTACCTGCTGGCTAAAGGCAAATTTCCACACATCAATTCCACAACTGCCTTTCCTCAAGTTGAACTTATGCCCCCTTAGGTTCGCAATCTGAGAGAGTGAAGAACCCCATCAGAATTCAGCCTGCTCAAACCCATTCAAGGCCTTATATACCTTAATCAGATCACCTCGCAGATGGCTAGTACCCAGCCGCTGCAATTTGCAGAACTTAAGCCTCTCTGGTAACGGGATCCCTTCATTCCCCTCACCAATCTTGTTGCCCTTCTAGGTACGGTAGCAGGTGAGACATCCGGATATATAGATGGGCAGAAGATGCGATTAACAACTTTGGCGAGAGACAGAAAGCTGGAATACCGTTTGGATAGAAAGCAAGTTTTCAACGGTTGGCATGTTTAAAATCTAGTTTGGACTGATTAAAATCGCTCTACAGTTGTTGCGAGATTTGGTGTAGGCAGAAAAATCAACCTAGAGATTTGAATACAAACTAATTGCAACGTGAAGCATTCTTATCTCGAAGAGCCTTAGCACATTTATTGTGAAACCAAATTTAGATAAAGGACCTCATTTTAAGGTGAAATATGGAATAAAGGACTACAAGAATATATTTTCTTTTCTCACACGATCTGAACAAACCTTGACATCAGAAGATTTAAAACTGCAGTCCAACCAAGGAAAAGAAGAACGGAAATCCCATTGATCATCCTGTTTCGCATTTTTGTAACGCCAAATGACACGAGGTTGAGAATGGATAAGCGAGAAAGGCTCCATTGGAGAAGAGACCACCACCAAGCTGTGAACTGAGTTGCCTAGAGGCCCACTAGAGGGTCACAGCGGGGTACTTGAGGGTGTACAGTGTTTGGAAACGCAGATCTAATAACAATAGCCATAATAGATGATATGACGACCATACTGGTCATTCCACGTAATAGTATTCTATGTATGACAATCATTAACACAAAATTCTTCAGCGTGCACCGAGTTTCTTCCTCATTGCAATTATTCTGACCAATGTGTAACAGCGCTGTAACCCAGGCATTTTTTCCACAAACAGCAACCATTTCTTCGTAGGTTGTTCTGGGTTTCCTCCCTTGTAAAAAGAAAAACAGAATCACTGATCAGGATTTCACTATTTCCACTGTGAGATCTGACCTCATTCAATGCTGGAAAAAAAAAAAAAAACTGAAACGCCAGATTGGAACCAAAATTTCTGTGGTTTCTATAGAGATATCAAGGAATAATAAGAAAAATATTTCACCTTTCTATCGCAACTAGTTCTGGCTGAAAACAAATACCCACTCCCACTCGTACAATTATACATAACTCTTACATAGCTTTAAAATTCCAGCGCACCGCATCTTCCCTGTCCATTCAGAGAGATTTGTGTACTTATTTACAATGTCTTTTAGAAATCTCAAAAGTTTACAAGTTGCTGTTCTGTTGGGGAATCTCTAATTACTGGCTTGTAGCCGTGAAGGGTATTGTGTACGGCATGTGCGTTTTGTATACAATAAAGAGTTCTTCTTCTTCTTCTTCTTCAATTCAAACTATTTTATTCGCAATAGAGTTACACTAGCACCAGACTAGAAGCTGGAATCCATCAGATATTCTGCATTGGCTTGCCGATAGATATTTTCAAGTGTTTGTAGTCTTTTAAATCCTTGCCATTGGTAAACTTATTCGGCTTTATTCCAAGGCAGTTGAAGTGTTGTGGGGAATTCCCTGGAACATACATGATCTTTGGACCCGAGAGGTCTGTCAGTGTCATCTAGAGCGGGAAGTGCCATTTTGATTGGTTATTATTCCTGTTCTTCTGCCTGAAATAATGGCGTCAACAGAGAGGAGCGAATTCGCTCAGACAGCTTAGAATTATTTATTATCTCTTAACTGACTATTAATTAGGAAATAATAATAGTAATAATAATAATAATAATAATAATAATAATAATAATGCAATACAATACAATACAATTTATTTTTCATGAAGAGAATTTGTTTACCGTAAATGAGCTTAAAAGAATATTAACGTATTTTCCAGTAAATAAATATCTATTTATATATAATAATAATTTATATTATATATATATTATATATTTATAATAAATAAATAACTAAATCATATATCTATTTAACTATAAATACATAGGAGCTTTCGAAGCATTCGTGTTTCTTTATCAACTAAATTTCTTTTGAACGTAACGTATACTGTTATGCGTGCAATGGGGCGAGTGAAGACACGCCCCATTGCACGCATTCATTAAACTGGTTTCTCTTGAGGCCGCACGGACTTGCGCCGTTTTACTCCAGCGTTTGTCCAGGCTTAAAATGGTTGTCTCTAAGATGGGGTGCAATGTCATGCCTTTGCAGCGGTTTATGGCTTTTGACCTGTTCAATATATTGAGTGACTGTAACCATAGACGGTGGCGAAAGAGTCGTGAGTGGTATAATATTTCGTAGTCATGTTTTGGATTGAGATTGTGGTGGGTAGTCCAAAAATGATCCACGACTGCAGACTGGTCCGCCTCAGCAAGGCGGATTGCTTTGTCATATTCGGTAAAGCGGTCTTGAAGACGTCTTGATATCTCGCCTATGTAGCAGCTGTCACAGTCTCTGCAAGTTATGCGGTATACTTCAAAGGAAGGAAGCGAGTTAAGGCTGCCTTATCTTGTGCTCCCCAAGTTTACAGTGTTTTCATGTGTTTATTATGCGAGTTATACCAACTTTTTTGTATAGTGACCTGGCTGATTATACTGTGCACCTCCTGTGGAAGACTGTGTCCCTAAACTTTTAGGTAATTATGATTTTTTTCATGATCTGTGTCTTACATATACAGTATTTACATATACAATATTTACCGTCTTTGCTTGTTTGAAGGCCCGAATCTATACTTTCGCATTTGCTGACCTTCACTGCTCCCCAACTTCCCCACTGCCTTCGGGCTATATCACAAGGTCAAGCAGTCCCACCACGTTGTGTGTTTGCCGTCAGTTAATCACTTCAAATGTGCAAATTTTACAATACTGACCTATTTCTGGATCAGTTTGGCTTACGAGACTGGCCTGCCCATCACGCTGCTAACCTGACAATTTGCTTCAAGACTGTTGCTCCTTCCTTCTTCTCTTCACCGGATACTGCTTTCTCGACGCAAAAAAGAGGAAAATAAAATAAAATAACTCGTGTGTGTGCCATTAACTGAGTGTTTACAGAAAATAAGCAAACGATTCTCCGGAATATGTGTGGAGTTTTTTAGACAAGGTACAGCCCAGAACTAGACTTACAGAATTATTATTGATTCAGTTTGATTTTTATTGTTTGTGCAAATAATGACGTCTAATGACAGCTCTTCTTCATCCGGTGAGGATGGATCTGAAAATTTTCCTTCTCTTCCGCCTAAGGCGCCACAGCGGACTCCCCACCCCTCACATAAGAAAAAAAAGAATAAGAGCAAGAAGAAACTGAAGCTCCTTTTGTCTCGGTCTGAGACTGCTGCTTCCGCAGATGAACAAGTTAAGCTAAAGTCTTTAGATGCAGTGGAAAGTCCTCCTGGACGCCCTGATGCTGACTCTCCTGGTATTAACCTTGTTGCTTCCAAGGATACCCCTCCAGCTGCTCCTGTTACGGCATCTGTTTTGGACCGCACATATGCTTCTGGCCTCAGTTCTTCCTCCAGGCTGGGGACTCCTTCCTATTCTGGAATTGCAGAAAATAAGAGTCTTGAGGATGCTCCACAGCGTCACCAAATCATCTCTAAGCTGCATAAAGAACTGATATCTTTTATTAATTGCAATACAAACGGATTCACAGAAACAGCAGCGAACTACATCCATGACCTGTGGTCAAGCCTGGAGATAATTGCCACAGAGCTGCTAATTGACAACGAGAAGCTACGCGCGGTCAACGATGAGCTACGATCCAGAGCGATCATCCTCGAAAAAGTCTTTGACACTTTCACTTTAAACCCACCTACACCTTCACATATCCCAGATCCCACTCCATTTGCAGAAGTTCTGAAGAAGGACATCTCCCCACTTTCTTGTGGTTCCAACAAACCACCTACACCTTCACATATCCCAGATCCCACTCCATTTGCAGAAGTTCTGAAGAAGGACATCTCCCCACTTTCTTGTGGTTCCAACAAACCTTCCACATCCTCGGCTCCAAACAGTCTTCAACTTGGTCCCAAAACCCAACCACCACAGAATGTCCTTCTCCTGAGAGCCAATGACACCAGCGAACTGAAAACTAGCCATGAGGTAAAGGAATTTGTATCCAAAACGCTCAAAAGCGATTTCAAGATGGTTAAAATAAAATCCCTCAGAGCGATAAGAAATCGCGGAGTCATCGTGGAAACCGCGTCCAAGCAAGATCTCAATACTATCTCCTCCTCTGAGTCACTCTCTGTTGCTGGCGTCGCCACTTCTGCTCCAAAAAGATCAGATCCTGCCATTATATTCTACGGCGTTCCCAAAAACTACGCAAATGAGGACTTCTTAGAGGACCTTTACTTTAAAAATCTTATTGATTTAGGGTTCTCATACGAGGAAATAAAGGAGGGCACTACGTTCCGGTTCAACACCAAATCAAACTCATCCTCGACTAATCATATGGTGATCAGCTTTGCACCAAAGATTTATAAAGAAGTACTATCCTGTGAACGGGTGTTCCTTGGCTGTGGCTCCCATAAGTTTAAAGCATTTACGATAGTAACCAAATGCTTTCTTTGCCTAGGCTACGGGCACACCACACAACATTGCACTCACAGCTCTCCAACCTATAGTCACTGTGCCCGTAGTGGGCACGTCATTACAGAGTGTCCACACAAAGAGGAACAGCCTGTCTGCATTAATTGTAAGAGGCGCAAGAGGCCTTCCCAACACTCGGTAAGAGATACAACCTGCTCTGTATACCAACTTGCCCTGGAAATGATACGGTTCAGAACTGCTGATGGAGAGTAACCCGAACAACTCCGCATTTCAGATGAATCAGAATAAAACATCTCCTGATGACGTTCACTCTCATTCTTTCCCCAGCACTCCACAAAACCTTAAACTTAAAGTTCTTCAAATCAATGGACATAGGTCGCGAATCGTCGCGGATGAATTCGGCTGGCTGCAGAGCAAAACGCCGTGGATGTGATCTCTATCCAGGAGCCATACTTCTCAAAGGGTCAGTTTGGGCATATCTCCAAGATTATGGGCTATTCCATTTATGCTCGAGTGGTACAACCTGTGCCCCAAGACCCTAAAACATGCATCATCATCTTAAACAGAGATTTAGATGTTGTTGTTGTTCATGGTCTCTGTAACAAACTGGCAACTTGTGTGCAAATCACATTCTCATCTCTCTCCTTCTATCTTCTGTCAATCTACTGTCCCCCTTCTGCAGACTTCAACGATTCATTAAACTTCTTGGAGTTTGCGCTCAACTTCCTTGGCTCTAGGAACATCCTGATCACTTCGGATGTCAATGCAAAGTCCCATTTCTGGTTCAGTGCTGTTTCTGACGCCCGAGGTCTTCTTCTTGAGGACTTTATTATAAGTCACAACCTAGCAGTCCATAATCGACCAGGCCAGCTCTCCACCTATTGCAGCTCAACTGGGGAGTCGAACATTGACGTTACACTCACCACCAGTGACTTAAATTCACGCATCAGTGACTGGGTTACAATTCCAGATTGGACACTCAGTGATCACAGAGCCATTGTGTTCCACATCTCTGTCGATGTGCCTAACAGCCGCAACTCACCTAGAACACCAGATTTCGTCAGATTCTGCACAAAAATTGTTGACTGGGACTCTTTTGATGCCTCCATCACTAATGACTTTCCATCAAACCCTCCAGACAGCTTCAGCTTAACTTCTGCAGAAAATCTAGCCCAACTTATCCAACAATCTCTTATAAAAGCCTCCTATAAATCAGCAAAGAAGAAGACCATCCGCTCTAAAGTCCGCTCCTGGTGGTCCCAGGACCTTACTACTCTTCGCAAATCAGTTCACCGAGCTCGACGGTTATATCAGAGACACCGTAACTGGCCTGCTGATGATGTTATTTTATTACATAATGACTACATTTCAAAAAAAAATGCCTTCTGTAAAGCAATTGCAACGAGAAAAAGAGAAACCTGGACCACCTTTGTAAAAGAATCCAACAGCAAAAACCCATGGGGCCTCATGTACAAGATAGCTCGGGAGAGAACATTTACCTCTGATGTCCTTGGTACTGTTACCACTGAGACTCATGAAACCTCTGGCTGGACAGACTCTATCAACCAAATTCTTGATAAACTATTCCCTGTGGATAATCCTTCTGAAGATTCTCCAGAGCATATGGCAATTCGTGAGGCAAATAACAAGTACACCATTGAGGAACGTACCGAGCCATTTACTTTAGAGGAACTTACCTCGGTGGTCAAGACGATCAATGTGAAGAAGTGTCCGGGAATGGATATGATTGAGTATGTGTTCATTCTCCGGCTGTTAAAATTAAGACCCCTCCACTTGCTCTTGCTCTTCAATAAATGCCTCATGGAAGGCATCTTTCCTTCTGTTTGGAAGGTTTCTTTGCTCCGTCTTATCAAAAAGCCAGATAAGCCTGCCTCAAATCCACGTGCCTACAGACCAATTGCGCTGCTTGCTAATCTAGGGAAGATCTTGGAGCGGCTTATGGCTCTTCGACTAACAGCTCTGCTTCAATAACAAAATCTCTTTTCTCCCTGTCAATATGGCTTCACCCCAGGTCATTCTTGCGAGGAGGCCTTGTCTGACTTTGTCTGGCACATTATAAATTCTAAATCCAAGTTTGAACTAGCTATTATGGTCGACTTCGAGGGTGCCTTTGACACTGTCTGGTGGGACAGCGCCCTTGAACGTCTCTGGTCTGCCAGATGCTCCTTTCATATGTACAAATTATTTCAAAACTATTTCTCTGACCGCTCAATAATTGTCAAATCCAAATTCCTCCAAGTCTCTAGGAAGGTTTTTCGAGGGTGTCCCCAAGGTTCAGTCCTGGGGCCCCTTATCTGGAACATTGTGCTTCAAGACTGGCTGGGCCACTCTCTCCAGAATTGCAAAATTTTTGCTTTCGCCGATGATCTGACAATTGTGGTCTCAGGCAGTTCTCGTGCAGTGTTGGAGGTGAATGCAAACCAGATTTTAACTGACCTTTCCACCTGGTCATTGGCTAACAAACTTAAAATTAATCCATCGAAAACAAAAATGATGCTTTTTAAATCCAAATTAGATCTCAGGCGGCCTCCCCAAGTCAAAAGTTTTGGCAAGCGGCTTCCTATAGTCACTGAAGCAAAACTCCTTGGGGTCATTATTGACCATAAGCTTTCCTTCTATCCTCATCTGATTCATATATGTACCAAAATCAAAAAGTTCACAGGGTCAATTATTCGAATTTCCAGAGGGGAGTGGAGTCTCTCTTGGAAGTCACTCTTTCTCTACTATAATGCTGTTTTCCTGCCCATAGTCACTTATGCAGCAGGAGCTTGGGTTCATCGGGCCACTAATTCCAAAATGAGGTTAAAACTGAATTCCATCCAGCGGAGCATTCTCCTCTCTATTCTCAGAGTCTGTAGAACTGTTTCCACCGCTGCAGTGCACGTTATTGTGGGGTCCCTCCCATTGGATCTATTTGTCCTCTATCGTGGCCTCTGCTTTCGACACAAAAAACAAATACCTTCAGAATTACTTGGAATCCAGCTAAATTTAAATGAAGATCCTAAAAAAGAGAAATCCAGATGGTTTAACGAGCTGATTAGCATCTGGCAGACCAGATGGGACACCACTGCACTTGGAGCGACGACAAGAAAATTTCTGCCTGATGTGACCTTCTTACTCTCTAAATCAGTTAAAACCTGGTGCTCTTTAACTATGCAAACTTCCTTTCTGATAACAGGACATGGCTCTATCAATCGAAAACTCTTTCAGTTTCGCTTGCATCACACATCTCTGCAGCTGCGGGAATACAGAAGATTGGAGTCACCTGCTCTATAACTGCGCAATCTACGACGATCTTAGGGTGAAGCTCCGAACTGACGTTCCAGATCTCTCTCCGGGGAATGAGGAAAGGCTTCTGCATAATAAGAATAATCTCTCAGCACTTCAGAACTTTGCCTCCGAGGTGTTTGCTCGCAGAAAAAGAATCAACGCCAGATTAGCGCACCAGAACAATCCACCAAATACAACTGTGTAAGCAAGTGGGACAATAGTTTTCTTCTATGGTTCATGTCTGAATGAATTGTCACTGCACTGATCCTAAAGGTCATCATTCCACATCTGAATTATTCTGGATACAAGAGTATTTATTGAAGACTACCCTTTTTTTTTTTTTTTTTTCTTCTCTCACCAGCACCAGTCTGTGTGTGTGTGTTTTTTTTTTTTTTACTATTAGTTTATTATTATTTTATTTTATTCTTTTATTTATTTATTATTATTATCTTTTTTTTTTATTATCACGTGTCCTTTTTTCTTTTTTTTTTTTTTCTTCTTCTTTTTATTTTTTTTTTTTTACCAGCACCACGGGTTGTGTTTACTTTATTATTATCATTATTATTTTCTTTTTCTTTTTTCTTCTTTTTTTTTTTCTTTCTTCTCTTTTTTTTTTTTTCTCCTTCTTTATTACTATTATTTTTATTATTTTTTTTATTATTATTTATTTATTTATTTATTTTTCCCTCTCTCGCTCCTTTCTTTTTCCTCTGGAATGGGCCCCCGGAGGAATCTGGCCCACCTTTTGGCAACATCAGGTGGGTCAGAGTCTCTTTTGAGGCGTTACGTGCTCTACTGGAACTGGCCCACCTTCCCGTGGTGTGGACGAGTACCCAGAATCATCTGTCCAGGTGACTGATGCTTCTGGGTAGCCAAGTGGCCAGAACATAACAACAGAACACACACATAAAACACACAAACGTACGTCACACACATCTGGCCCATTTGTAGTGATGCTGCTCTTCACAGAGACACGAGGCGGAGTTGAACAGACGTTCTAGGTGCCGCCCATTACATATACACATGTCCACATGTCCACATATGCGGTATACTACATTGCTGCGTAAAAGAGGTGTGACAGGAGTCTTTACACTGGAGACAAGAGAACGTAGACTTCTGCACGGTAACTGTACACATTTTATGCGGTATTCTTTGAGGATTTTTGAGATCCGTCCTGACACACACCTGGATAGTAAGGAACGTAGGCGGTCGGTGTATTATCCTGGTTCGGAATTCTTGGGGGGGACTCTGAGCTCCTGTGCTTGCAAAAGGCACCTGTCTAGCACGTGAGTTGGATAGCCACAGTTGATTAAGTCCACACACGAGAAATCTCGCTGCGTCTAGTTGCATCAGTGTTGGAATGACTCCAAGCTCTGGAGAATAGAGTGCGTGCAGTGCTGTCGAAATGGCTGGGTGCATGGCCGGATCTGTAGTTTGTAAACTGACCGCACCACATAGCTTTACGGTATACCGAGGTCTCCAGACGTGGAACTACGCGTTGTACTAGGACATCCAGGAATGGGAGTGACCCGTTAACCTCTAACTCTAGAGTAAACTGCATGAATTCAGACAGGGAACTGAGATATTCAAGTAATGTTGTCTCAGAGCCAGTGGGATGACGGTGAAAATAACGTCCACATATCTGCACCACGTTGTAATAAGCACAGGTGGGTTCAGGAATATCTGTTCTTCGAGATCTTCCACGGCGATGTCTACGACGGAACTAACAGGGACACCCATTGCGGTGCCATATATTTGCTGGTATACGGAACCCTAGAAGTTGAAGATGCTGCTTGACAAGCATAGGTTGAGGGCGGTGCAGATATCAGCGGTCGATAGTAATGTTCTGGTTGAAAGGTTCAAGTCATTCTCAAGGAGCCTCCTTGTGCAGTGTACAGCCTGTTGGACAGAGATTGATGTCCCTGTGCATCAGAGCTCTTCATCCCTGACAGCACCGTTATGGCATCATTTGGTGTAGTGTCATTAATTACATCAATTTTGGCAATAATGAATATAAAATTTGTTGAGATCTAATACAGCTTTGGCAAACCTATTTGCAGCCTCATATTGTTCGTTTGTACCAGAAATCTGTTCTAATAGTGTTTTAATTTGATTTCTCCTTGATAATTTCTTCCTTGTACTTACTAGGTTATTTATAACGTTCCATTTTTACTTCTGTGTTATCTGCTTATCCATAAAAAGTTGATTGTAATAAGTGCATTTTTTTGTTTTCTAATCACACCTGTCAATTTATTTCTCAGTGTTTTAAACTGTGATAATGTTCTATCTTTGATGGACAATTTCTATACTGCCTGAAGTATTTATCACTTTGTTTCATTAATTCTTCTATTACTTTAGTCATCCAAGGTTTCTTAAGCTTTATCCTGCTACTCCTAGAACTTATGTTGCAATCTGAGTGATTTACTTTTCACTCCGAATTTAACCTTGAATTGTTTATCATTTGTACTATCTTATTTGAAAAGTCATTTACATTTGTTGTGTAGGATATTTGCTCTTGTATTAACACAAGTTTTCCATGTTCTGTTTCAGTTTACCTGTTGAGAGATTATTTTTCTTCATAGCATTTGTTAATTTTATATCTTCACATGGATGTTGTTTTGAGTACATATCCAGTATTAGTATACATGTTCTGTGATTTGAAAGTTGATTTAATAGTATGTAGAAATTTGCATACTTCAAATTTATATTTGTTATAATGTGATCGAAGCTAGAGCGTACTGTTCTATCTCCCTCCATCCTTTGTTGCCTGGTTATTCCAAATAAGCTATGTTTAAATCCATAATTGTTTAAGATTGCAGAGTATCTGGGTATCACATTATCAGTTTCATCTGTTAGTTAAAAAGGTAAAGTGCAGCCATTATGAACCCATTGCAGGATGGAAGCCTCCTCAACAATTCATGCTGAAGGAAATGGATCATAATCTGCCACGCTGGTCCAGTGCGGGTTGCCAGTTCGACCGTATTCAGCAGTCAGGGGCTTGAACCCCAGTCTACTCAAAGAGCGCGTGCTACTACACTCCCGCTCCTGACCACTCGGCTACGGAGGCCTCATCTTTTAGTAAATTAACATTAAAATCTCCCACTAGTATGGCCTTATCAGCCTGTATGTCAACCCATCGCAAAATTGTGTTATCTAATTCTATTAGGAAGCCGTTTATTGAATCGGATGGTGGCCTATAAAAAGCACAAATCATGAGTGTGTTTTCTGAATCTTCTCCTAATGACACAGCAGTTTGCACAAGACTGTTAAGTGGTAAACCTGTACTGCCTTAAAGCATGTTCTATAGTATATTATTATTATTCCTTCACCCCTTTTCAAATCTCTCAAAAAATAGACCTTGTCATAACCTTTGTATGTTTTAATTTGAAATTGCATCCCCTTTTATGTTACCTCTGTCAAAACTACACACAAAATAAATTATTTCATTGCATTTATATTTTCAAGTTAAACCAAGTTTTCTTAATCACCTGATATTTAGAGCTACCAGAAAGAACTGATTTTTATCAATTATAAGAGCATTCGGATTATTTAAAAAATATAAAGGTGAATTGAAAATCTGTAATTCCTCAAAAAGCATACCTGATGTCTTAATTTTACCTTAGCTCTCGATTTCAAGAAATTTCAATTATGCACAATATAAGGGTCTATTTTATTTATAAGGGTCTATTATTTATAAGGGTCTACAGATCTTTTGAACTCAAAATACTTAGGCTCTTGAAGATTCATTCTTCTTCACATAGATCCTTCCATGTTTCAACCATAAAAATTTGTAATTGTGAGTTTTCACTAATTGTTTTGTTTCCCAAAATAATTGCTTGAGGTAAGTTGTCAAGAGGATATTTATGTAGATTGGAATATTGCTGTTGTTCTGAAAAATATCATTTATTATGAGTCGAATTTCCTTTGCCTTTCTCATCCATTTCTCCTTTACCACATGATTTGAAATTTTCGCAATTATTTTGGCTTTTCATTTTTTTTTTCTTATAGTTAAGTATGTAAGAGTGTGCTACTTCTTCTTTATTGTGCTGTAGCAGCTACAAGCTACAGTGTATTATTATTAGTATTAGTATTAGTAATGGCCCCATGGTGCAAGAAAGCTTATGGCTTATGCTGCATCAGCCAAAAGAAAAAAAAAACCGAACAAAACAATGATAAAAAAAAAATAATAAATAAATAATAATAATTAATAATAAAAAAAGGAAATTAAACTTATCATCCTATGCGCTTTCATTACCTGAAGGTACTATCCAGATGGCCTTTGCATTTCCCCAAACTGTACTATCCAGATGACCTTTGAATTTCCCCAAACTGTCAGCCTCTCCCACCCATGAAGGCAATTTATTCCAGTAATTTATAACTCGCTGGCTAAAACAAAACTTCCTGCAGTCCAATCTAAACATTTCCCGCCGTAACTTGAATTTATGTCCCCTAGTTCTAGCATCATTTATAATCTTGAAAATTTCGTCCTCATTCATTTTACTGATGCCTCTCAGAGCCTTAAACACCTCAATCAAATCTCCTCTAACGTGTCTAGTTTCCAAACTCTGCAACCGACATATTCGAAGTCTTTCTTCATAAGGACGCCCTTTTGCCGATCTCACCAGGCGAGTTACCCTTCTTTGCACCCTTTCAAGGAGCTCGATGTTTTTCTTTAGGTGTGGTCTCCGTATTCCAAGTGTGGTCTAACAGAAGCCTTATATAATGGGATTATCACGTCCCTATCTCTACTTGCAAAAGTTCGATAGATCATCGATAGGACACCATGGGCCTTCCTTGCAACCTGTTTACAATGCTCAGAGAATTTCATGTCTGACCGTATCGTAACACCCAAGTCCCTTTCCTCCACTACCTGCTTTACTTCAACTACGCCAAGTGTATAAGTTATTTTGGGATTACTGTTCCCCAGGTGTAATACCTTACACTTTGTTGGATTAAAGCACAGCTGCCATTTTTCTGATCATTCCTGAAGTCTATCTAGATCTCTCTGAAGAAGCTCAGCTTGACAGTGATCATTAACTACGCTACCAATTTTAACATCATCTGGAAATTTAGACATCACACCCTCTATCCCTTCATCGATGTCGTTTATGAAAATTAAAAACAACAGTGGTTCTATTACTGATCCTTGGGGAACCCCACTTCTTAGATCAACCCAATGTCAGGAATAGCCATTTATCACAACCCTCTGCCTCCTGCCTGAAGCTATCCTACTATCCATCTAAGGATTTTCCCAGTGATTCCAACCTGTTCCAGCTTATAAAGCAACCGCTCATGTGGGACTGAGTCAAAAGCTTTGCTGAAATCTAAATAAACAATGTCGAAATTATTCCCTAAATCCAGCTCGAGAGCGACCCTTTCGAAATAGCGAACCAGATTTGTTAAACATGATTTTCCCTTTAAAAAACCATGCTCTGTATCCTTGAGAATTTCAATTCGATTCAAATGATCCTGAATTCCACCCTTGATCATTGCCTCCATGATTTTCCCTACTACTGAATTCAGACTGACAGGTCGATAACTTCCCACTTCACTCTTAGAGCACCCTTAACATTGGCACTTTTCCAATCCAACGGAAACTCCCCAGAGTCTAGTGATGTTCGCATAATTAGCCTCAATGGTTCAATGCACTCACTTGCCGCCTCCTTCAAGATTATAGGGTATATTCCCTCAACTCCAGGCCTTACCGGTCTGTAGGCTCGAAAGTTTTTTCATTAAGTAATCTTGCGAAATTTCAATATCATTAATTACATATTTTTCAAATTCGCTCCCACAAATTAACATTTCCACAAAAGGTTTTTCATTTGTAAATATCGATGCAAAATACCCTTTGAGTTCATCTGCAACCGCAGCTGGTGTATTTAATATTATGCCCTTTCCTTACGTAAAGGTCCCATCTGGTTTCTCCTGCTCTTTTTGGCATTTATATATGTGAAGAATGAATCTTCCCCCCCTCTTTGCTAGTGATTTCTCATAAACTGCCTTTGCCTGTCGAACCTTTTCTGTGGCTCTATTACACATCGCCTTGTAGCTGTTATAGGCTTCAGTACTTTTTATTGCTCTGTAACCTATCCATGCCACCTTTTTCTGCTCAAGTAATGCGGCAACTTCACTATTCATCCAACTTGGAACCCTCCTCGTGGAGTATTTTTTAAGGTATATACGCATTCAAGGCATCTCTGATTAATGTTTTAAAAGCGTACCACAGTTCAATTGTATTCATTCTCTGCGCAATATCTACCCAGTTAATAGAGGCCATGTTGTACCTTAAGGTATCGTAATTTACTTTTCTGAAATTAAAACCTATTCAAGTGTGATGATGAGGTCTAGGATATTCTTTTCTCTTGTACTTTCCCTGACATGTTGATACAAATAACAGTCATCAAGTTGATTTAAAAATTTTGTTCCCCATGTCGAGTTTCCTTCCCATTTACTCCAATCAATTAGAGGCAAATTGAAATCACCCATAATAAGGCATTGACGCTTACTTGCCCATTCCATTTGCATGTAGAGGCTTTTGTCATAATCTTCACAATCACCTGGTCTGTAGATTACTCCTACTCGCATTATACCTTTGTTTCCAACTATCTCACACCATACAGACTCTATACTAGCATGTGAAATGTCTGAATCCGGGAAAGCTATCGTCGCACTCAGGCTGCTTCTGATAAGAAGCATTACCCCACCACCCCTTCTATCTACTCTGTCCTTCCTAAATACATTATACAAGCCGTACTGAAACTCGTCATCCCCAATTTCCTGGTGGCACCACGTCTCTGTAAGCCCTATTATGTCCGCGTTACTTCTTTTAACCAGCAGTTCGAATTCGCTCATTTTATTGACGACACTTCTAAACTTACTATATAAACAAGTAAGACGTATTATTCTTGTATATTTGTCTGCGCGGTGGTATCGTCACTGTCCTGCCCCCACCGTCTGGAAAATGCCTGGGTTCGAATTCCGTCGATGACGCGAGGAAATGTAATGATTTTTTCACTTCGTGGCTAAGTTAGTCTGTCACAGGAGTAGATAGTAAGGTTTTTCTCCCCAGTAACGGGGTGTTTTCGCCCAGCAAATCGGCCATAGAACATACGCAATTTACAGACACAAATTCTGGTTTATGTATTTATTTACGGGCAATCCTAAAATAATAATAATTTGTTCTTGTATATTTAACAACCCTTACACAACCTGAAGTTTTTCAGGCTCTCTTCCCTGGCATTAGCTACCCGCTCACTTGAAACTGTTCTGCCCCAGAACATCTAGATAATACGTCCAGTTTGGGTAACAGATAAGAACTCTTGAGGTATGTGCAAGAGTTACTTTGACGAATATTGTCAGATAAACGCGTGTCAGTATTACCCACATTCCCCCTAACTAGCAGTTTCCCTGAACCTCAATAATACTGGCACAAACTTTTGCACTACCTTTGTTGGAGTGTATCCCGTCTCTACAAAACAAATTCCTTCTACCTACAAGTGTGGGCCATGCTGATAGAAATTTTCCCCCCTAAGCCTTGCAGAGCCCTTCAAGCCTTGAGTTAATCCACAAGGCTCTTAACATATAATCCCTCCTATCGTGTCTGGGCAGAATTGCAGACGCATAGACGACACTTCTAACCTTACTATATAAACAATTGCTGAGGAAATGCCGCCGACAAGGCATTTCCTGAGCATGGTCCTGTAGTTTTCCGACAAATCGTCAGATCGTGTACGTTTAATATCATTAGTCCCCACATGAATAATAATATTCTCTTTACCCCCTTTAAAATCTGACAATCTGTTGGCGACATCATCAATAGTTGCTCCTGGCAGGCATACTCTGGTTCTACTCCACTAATCCTTATTACAAAAAATATTCCCCGTTTCCCTGACAATGGAGTCTCATAATAACACAATGTCCTTTTTGAGTAGTTTGCACTTGGTTTTTCTGTTTTGAGGCTCAAACCGGATGGGCATCACTTGGTAGATTGCTGGAGTTTTGAGTCCCTGACGAGCTCCCAGATGCATTATTCTGGAGGGCAAGCACCCGTTTTTTTCAAGGACTCAAATTGTTCCATCAGTGCACCAAATTGTGATTTAAGATCGGTGCACTCCTTACATCGATCACAAAGAAAAGAATTCCCCAGGTGAGGTAGGATTAGTACCAGGTCGACCTTGGAAAACATCCCACAGGTTCCACAACGGATTAAATCATTACTCACACGTAAATCGCCATCTGCTATTTCCGTGTGAGTCACAATACCCTGTGACGTGTTTAAGGCAGATCTCGTGACTACCATTATAAAATTAAATAAATATCAATGAAAGTAACTTTAAAAAATTATATATATAATATTATTAAAATCAAACTGTTACAGGAAAACCTAAAACAAAATAATCGAACAATATCTAAATAAATCAAATATTTAAAAGAACTAACCAAGAGTAATCCACTTAACTGAAGAGCCCTGACGAAGCCTCTCTGCTCACCTCGAATGCCAACCACAATGTGTAGCTTCAATGCAAGCCCTAGTTGCTATATAACAAGCTCTAAATCTTTGCCTGCTAATCCAGTTAATCCTACTATTTCTACATTATTTGCTAACAACTGTTGTTCAATTACATCAATCCTTAAGTTGAGTAAGTTGGAATTTTCCTCATTTTGCTTGAATGAAGCTTCCAGATCCGCAATTATTTTGCTGATTGCAGCGTTGGAATCCTGCAGTTTGTTTATGATCTTCTGCATTTTGTCAAAGAAGGAATCTGAGACAAATGAAATCGATTTCTTGATATCTTCTGCTTCTCTCTTCAGGTCTTCTATTTGCTCCTTCATTGGTGCAATTTCTATTAATAAATCCAGCAAATCGTGATATTCTTCTGCCGAGTAGGAAGCTGTATCACATTTTTCTTCCTTCTGTTCTTTCCTGCACAAGAGATACACCTCCACTGCTCTTTATTCTGTTTCGCAGTCCCTTTATCGGTTGCTCCTTTCAATGAGCATCGATAATGATGCCCATTGTTGCAGCAAGGACATACCACCTCTAGCCCGTCCAGCGGTAGCTTACACTTTTGCATATATTGTGACTCGTGTTTGCAAATCTTTGGAGTAGAGTTAGTTTTAACAGGAGACGTTTCAGATGATGCACTTGCACGAAATAAACAACAAAAGAAAGAATTTAACAACTTACAAATGACAAAGATTTCCAATTTACTCAAAGAGCGCTGATACAGTAGACATGCTTACTCCTAGCCTCCTAGCGGCGCAATGATGATAATAACAATAATACAATACAATTTATTTGTATCAAGAGAATTTGTTTAACATAATTATTATTATTATTATTATTATTATTATTATTATTATTATTATTATTATCCACCAAGCCGTAAACACCTATGCAGCTTCAGTACTAACATACACATTCGGGGTCATGGATTGGATTAACACCGAGCTAGAAGATATCATGCGAAAGGCAAGGACAATGTTGACCAAGAGTCGCCAAAACCACTCGAAGTCAGCAGTGGAGAGACTAACGATAGCTCGGAAAGAGGGAGAAAGGGGTCTGATAGACCTGACAGAACAACAGAAAACAGCGATAGTTAACCTGAAGGATTACTTCGAGAACAACACAGCACCACTCCACCAGGCCATAAGGAAGATTGATAAGTGGTATACCCCACTCAACCTAAGCGAGGAACCCCCCACCCACCCAGACGGCAGAAAAAACCACCACCCGAGAAGCAAATGATCGAAGAATTCTGGGGAAATATCTGGAGCTGTGAAGTAAGACATATCAGCAAAGCGTCCTGGATAGAAGTAGAACGGAAGAAAAAGGAGGACATACAAGAGATCAGAGTGTGGGAGATTCGAGAAGAAGAAGTAAAACAGTCCATCAGGTTCACCCAGAACTGGCGAACCCCGGGAACTGATAACATTCACAACTATTATTATTATTAAATCCGTTTATTATTATAGCAAGTGATTGCTTTCACCCGTTTTACACAGCCGACCGGCTGGAAGTGTGTACAAAAATTTTTACAATGCAATATTTACAAATCACGTTTACAATATTTACAGAAGTGCGAATCATTTACAGTATTATTTACAGAATGTAATTATCGACAAATTTTGAAGAGGAAATTATTCACAGTACCATTTAAAAGTAGAGGTCCAACCGCTATTTTATATTTTTGTCATTCCTTCCTATTCAAGCTTCTTCTTCGTACTTCTATAGTTCAAGCAAGCTGTAAGCTTCAGAGAGGCTCTTCACGCTGTACTGCTTGCCTTCACAGTAATTGTCATTACTGCGTCCAGCACGTGGAGCAGCGATAACTCCGTGAAGACTGGGGGCGTCAATCGCACCAGTTAGCATCTGAGACAGAAAAAGAATATTCCTGGATGCAATGTGAACTCTCCAGGGAGTGATATTTAAGTTGGCATATAAAACAGCCAAACAGCCCTGGGGACAGATGGTGAATGCTCTGCACGTGACTTTGTTCAGCCATCGCATTACTGGTACAAGAAGCTCACCTGCACACACAAGCACCTAGCAGAGCAGTTCACTCGAATGATAAGGCACCCCGGAGACAATCCCGAAAGTTCTCACTGAAGGAGTCACATATCTGAAGCCTAAAGATGAAGATAGAAGAAACCCGGCGAAATACATGCCAGTCACATGCCTCCAAATGATGTACAAGTTCCTGACCAGCTGCATAACTAAGAAGATATGAGACCACTTAGAGAGTCAGAACGTAATGGCTGAACAGCAGAAAGGATGCAAGCGGAGGAGCAAAGTATGCAAGGAGCAATTAACCATAGATGCCGCAGATGTGGAGCAAGCCTTCAAGAAACACCGCAACCTATACACGGCCTGTATCGATTACCACAAGGCCTTCGACTCCGCACCTCATAGCTGGCTAATAGAGACCCTGAAGATCTACAAGATCAATCCAATAGTGACAAACTTCCTAAGAGCAACAATGGCGAAATGGAATACCACCATTAAGATCGAGAACATCACAACCAGGCCAATCCCCAAGAGAAGAGAAAACTTACAGGGAGATGCTCTAAGCCCACAGTCGTTCTGTCTAGCACTCAACCTGTTATCCACCATACTCAACGGTAGCAAGTATGGATATAACCTCAAAGAAGCAAGAAAGAACCTGTACACACTCACCCACCTGATGTACATGGATGACATCAAGCTCTACGCGGCAATCGAGAAGCAACTCCAGCGACTACTCCGGTTCACCGAATAATTCAGCAAGGACATCAGGATGGAATTTGGACTAGAAAAATGCAAGACCCACACACTGCACCAGGGAAAATTAGTTGGCCGAAACTACCAGCTGCTGACTGGTAAAGAAATCGAAGCTATGACAGAAGGAGAGAACTACAAATACCTAGGGATGATGTAGGATCAGCAGTTAGAGCACAAGGAAATCAAGAAGTGCCTGACCGAAAAATATCATCAGAGACTCAGAAGTCTGCTGAAAGCAAAATTGATGGAGGAAACACAGTTAAAGCCATAAACACCTATGCAGTATTAACATACACAGTCGGGGTCATAGATGGGACTAACACCGAGCTAGAAGATATCATGCGAAAGACAAGAACAATGATGACCAAGAGTCGCCAACTCCACTCGAAGTCAGCAGTGGAGAGAATAACAATACCTCGGAAAGAGGGAGGAAGAGGCCTGATAGACTTGATAGAACAACCGAAAAGAGCGATAGTTAATCTGAAGGGTTACTTCGAGAACAACAAAGCACCACTTCACAAGGGCATAAGGAAGATAGATAAGCAGTATAGCCCACTCAACCTAAGCGAGGAAACCCCTCCCGCCCAGATGGTAAAAGAAATGAAGTTAGAAAGATGGGGAAAGAAGACATTCCATGGCGAACACTATAATTGACCTCCATCAAGATCACATTGCTTCAATTGCAGGGCTCACAAGAGGGACGCTCTTTCCCGAGACTGAAGGATTCATGCTAGTCATCCAAAACCAGGTAATCAACACCAGAAACTATAGAAAATACATCGCAAAGGAGCACGGAATATCAAATAACACATGTCGACGATGCCACCTGGCCTCAGAAACGATCTAACACATCACTGCAGGGTGCAAGGTGATCACCCAGACTGACTTCAGTCATACACACGACCAGGTAGCCAGGATAATACATCAGAAGCTAGCGAGGAAATACCAGTTGACCAAAAAAAGTGTACCATACTACAAGTATGAACCCCAGGCAGTACAAGAGATCCGAACCCACAAGCTGTACTGGGATCGCGCTATAATAACGAATAAGACCATCCCGCACAAGAGACCGGACATAACCCTTGTGGACAAGATGGAAAAGGCTACCTATCTGATTGACATAAAGGTGTCCAACACTAGCAATGTCCAGAAAACACATGAGGATGTGGAACAATTTAGGAAGTACACGAACCTGAGACATGATATCAAAGAGATGTGGCATATGCCAGAAGTATCAACCATCCCAATCATTGTGTTAACCACCGGTATGGTACCAAAGACTCTACATATCAGACTAGCAGCAATTGGTCCACACCTAAGAGGAACCCCAGAAAGTCGCAATCCTGAACACCTGTAGGATAGATTCAGAGTTGCGCATGAAAGACTATTGTACAAATTGGAGCAGAATGGTATTAAGGGTATGTTGCTACAATGGATAAAAGGATGGTTAAGTGGGTGAAGGCAGAGGTTGGTAATCAGTGGGTGCTGCTCTTCGTGGACTAATGTTAACAGTGGAGTCCCACAGGGTTCGGTTTTAGGTCCACTGTTGTTTTGTATATTTATCAATGATATTGATGAAGGTAAATCAGGCTTAGTGTCGAAGTTTACAGATGATACAAAGGTTGGCAGGTTGTTAATGACAGTAGTGGCAGTGTGCTACTGCAACAGGATCTAGATAATTTGGTCAGATGTGCTAAGAAGTGGCAACTGAAGTTTAACCTTGACAAATACAAAGTACTGCATATGGGTAGAAGCTACCCCTGAGAAATGTACCAACTGTGTGGTACTACACTTAAGGTGGTAGAAAATGAAAAAGACCTGGAAGTAATTGTGCAGGCAGATATGAAGTTTTCTGAGCAATGCAGACAGGCTGCTAGGGCAGGTCATGGAGTTTTGTCAATGACATATAGGAATTTTGCTAGCAGGGAAAAAAAGATGATTGTCCCTCGGTCTAAGGCAATGGTCAGGCCACGCCTTGAGTACTGTGTACAGGTCTGGAGGCCTCATTTTAGGAAGGATGTAGATTTACTTGAGCGTGTACAGAGAAGGGCAACAAGAGTGGTGAGGGAAATGAAGGGATCCTCTTATCAAGAGAGGCTTAAGTTCTGCAAATTGCAGTGGCTGGAGAGTGGGCACCTGCGCGGTGATCTGATTGAGGTACATAAGGCCTTGAATGGGTTGAGCACGCTGAATTCTGATGAGATCCTTTCACTTGTTCCGATTACGAACCTAAGGGGTCGTAAATTAAAATTAAGAAAATACAGATGTAGAATAGATGTTCGGAAATTTGCCTTTAGCCAGCGGGTGGTTAATTGCTGGAATAAACTTCCATCTGTTGTTGTGGAAGTTGATAGGTTGAATAAATTTAAGGAGGAACTGGACAGGCATTTGGAGGGAACGGTGTGATATATTTATTTATTTATTTTTTTTTTTTGCTGATGCTGCATAAGCTCATACATTTGCTTTCTTGCATCACATGCCACTACTATTACTACTATTTCCTTGACCGACAGTAACGCCAGATATTACAACAACCCTGTGTACTTGGTAGCAGTACCCGTCACGGAGTGGAATTCCCCCAATCAGGGAGAAATAATATGAGAGCAACAATAACAACAACAACAATAATAATAATAATAATAATAATACAATACAATACAATTTTATTTATTGAGAATTCGTTTACAATAAATGTAATAATAATAATAATAATAATAATACAATACAATACAATACAATACAATACAATACAATAGATTTATCAAGAGAATTTGTTTAAAATAAATAATAATAATAATAATAATAATAATAATAATAATAATAATAGGAGGAGGAGGAGGGAGTGATGCTCTAGTGCTTGCCACACTAGACTACCTTCATGATAGACCCGGACTCGAGTACCGCTTTGTGGGAGGCAAACGCGGCTCCATCACGCTGGGTATAATAATAAAAGCAATACAATTAGAATAATAAGAATAAATAATAAAGTAAAATCGCTAAAGTTTTCCAGGGACCCTACCTTCCCCAAGGTCGTATTGACGGGTAATGTAGATATTGTTGCCATCTGACGCTGGACGTAAAACGAAGTTAATAGGTTCACCATCATAGATGGAAGATGTCGAAGAAAAATAATAACCACAGTGCATCGAGTGTGGCGCAGGCTAAAGCCACTCGCGTTCAAGCCTTATGCAAAGTGGGCGATTCGAAAACTGGAGGCAGAAGAACACGACCATCCAGCCCCACTAATAGGACGTGGTTCCTAGTGATAACCCAGGAAGGAAGAAAACGCCAACGAATGAAGTGGAGCATCGAAATGAATACGTACATCATGGAAGCATACTAAAAAATAACGATTCCCGGATATTCAGGTCACTGCAATGACCTGAATATCAGGTCATTGCAGTGACCTGAATTCATTCATTTCGTATTCATTTCGATGCTCCACTTCATGCGTTGGCGTTTTCTTTCTTCCTGGGTCATCACTATGTATGTATGTATTAAACTGTCGAAGGGTGGCACCCGGACATACATCCATCTCCACCAATTTATCATATAATATCATATTCTCATAATGACCTGTTAGTGTAAGTGTGTGTACACGTGTGTGTAATGTGTTATAAGCTAAACAGGCTACTCTGCCACCAGGTGATAGTCCATTGGGCAATTACCACCTGGTGCCCATCCCTGGCACGAGGAGCTAAGTCTGGATCTATTAACTCTGGCTGTGCATATTGCACCTAAATCCCGCACCCACCAGTAAGGGTGCAAGACCCGCACCAGTCCCGCTGGTGCGGGTCTTGTGCGCACAAGACCTGTTCCCTTTTTAAGGAACCATGCCCCCCCCGTAATCAAATATGAGCGTTCCATACTTGGATAAAACCAGCGATGCAATTTGTTATTAAAATTAAATTCAACACTAGGTTTAAATAAATAAGTTACTCTACCAGTACTACTGGAATCCCAACGGTCCTGCCATAATTTAATTAATTTCACCAAAATTTCTTTCTTCTGTTTGCTGACTGCAGAAGAAACTTCATTAGTAATCCCCAGAAATGTAATTTGTATTCCTTTTCTTATAAAATAACAAAAAGCTCTATACACGACTGTTAAATCCAAAGGCAATACCCCCGCAATCACCTGTGGAGCATTAGTCGATGGTGGCGAGGAAGTAGTAGTATGTATGAAATAAGTCTAATCTAAATTCATCATATAAATTGCATTCATATAAGATATGATCCCATGTTTCCAACCTTCCACAAACACAGTAAGGATCTTCCACTAAACTAAACTGATGCAACTTACTTTTAAGGAACCATGCCCCGTAATCAAATATGAGCATTCCATACTTGGATAAAACCAGCGATGCAATTTGTTATTAAAATTAAATTCAACACTAGGTTTAAATAAATAAGTTACTCTACCAGTACTACTGGAATCCCAACGGTCCTGCCATAATTTAATTAATTTCACCAAAATTTCTTTCTTCTGTTTGCTGACTGCAGAAGAAACGTCATTAGTAATCCCCAGAAATGTAATTTGTATTCCTTTTCTTATAAAATAACAAAAAGCTCTATACACGACTGTTAAATCCAAAGGCAATACCCCCGCAATCACCTGTAGAGCATTAGTCGAAACCGTCTTACAAACACGCAAAATAGTTAACAACATTATTCTTTGTATTGATAATAGTTTTTGTTTAAATTTTACATTGACAGTACGAACATACCAAATTGATGCAACATACGACACAATCGGAATAAAAATAGCTTTATAATATAGATACAAAATGCATTTATCTAATCCATAATCTTTTCTGGTAAACCTAACTATAAAAGAGGTGTAATTTTTTATTTTCCTACTTAAATAATTCAAATGTTGGGAAAATAATAACTTGTCATCCAAGATAACCCCTAAATATTTTACCTGGGAAACAAGAGGAATTTGTTTACTGTTTACTAATAATCGAGGTGGTCTGTTGTAGTCTAATTTTCCTTTTAATAACATCATGACAGTTTTAGAAGATGAAATTTTTAGTTTATTTAATGTAGCCCAATCAGTCAAATCCTGAACAATAACCTCCATTCTACTTTCTAATACTGCTCTAGATCTTCCTGTCACGCACAAAACCAAATCATCAGCATAAGCCACCTTATAACAATTAGGGACTGTTCTACTTAACCACTGGTTTAAGACCAGATTCCATAAAATAGGACCCAACACATTGCAGTGACCTGAATATTCAGGTCACTGCAATGACCTGAATATCCGGTCACTCCATCAGCAGACAAGAGAAGGAGGAAAGAACCTGATAGCTCCTGTAATCTTGGAAAAAATCCAAGTAAGACGTGAGCGGTCAACTTCAAAGAATACGGACAACACAGGACCAAAGGAGGAAGAGCAAGAAGAAATACAACCCAGAGCAGCTAAAGTAGAAAGAAACGAGGTTATCACATACACATGTGGAAGAAGGCCCTAACATAATTGGAAGGAATGAACCCCACAAAAACCATGTGATACCGAAGCAGAGACCCAATAATGTGGAGGGTCACAGATTACCTAAATCGGCAAATAATACCGCATTACCTCGACAACAATGGTACAACAATGGAGGCCACTATGGATGGCCTCCATAGTGGCATAGCAGCCACTAAGATTAATGGAAAAGACACGAGAAACCAGCAGCAGAAGAACTGAAAAAAAGAAGGAAAAGCCAGCATGCAAAATAAGACCTCAACAGAAGAGAGAAGAATTAAAAGGTAACATACGTCAATTTACCCAATAACAATGGGGTAACAAAAAAAATTATTATTTTTAGGGTTGCCCATAACTAAATACATTAACCCGTATTTGTGTCTGTAAATTGCGTATGTTCTATGGTCGATTTGCCTGTTTTGCTGGACGAAAAAAACCCCAGTTACTGGGGAGAAAAATCTACGCCTGAGACCGACTAACTCAGCCACGGAGTGAAAAAAAGCCCATTAAAATTCCTCGCGTCATCGACGGGATTCGAACCCAGGCCTTTTCCACCCGGTGTGGGGAGGACGGTGACGATACTACTGTGCTATTCGCGCAGACAACGACGGGGTAACAGGAGGAGGAAATTGTTTGGAAAAGTGAAGAGCATCCTCAAGAGAGAGAGCGTCTGCAACCAAATTACGATATTAGGGTCACCCGCAAATGATTACATCTACCCATTTATTTATTTGTCTGTCAATTGCGTGTGTCCTCTGGTCTATTTGCCTGTTTTTCTGGACGAAAAATCTCCACTTTCTGAAGAAAGAAACCTTGTTATCTACGACTGAGACCGACTAACTCAGCCATGGGGTAAAAAAAGCTCATTAAAGTTCCTCTCGTTATCGACGAGATTCAAACCCTGACCTTTTACACCCGGTGTAGGGAGTATGGTGACGTTACCACAATGCTACATGCACAGACATTGTCTACGTTTATACATTACATCGTCTTTGTACTTGTCTAAAGGTGGCACCCAAACTAACGGCCATCTCCACCTGTATATTCTGTGTTCAAATATTCTCCTAATGGGACTGTAGTGTACAGAGTGTGTAACATGTTATATGAAATAAAATAAAAAGGCCTCTCTGCCACCGGGGAGCAGGCACCACCTGAGTATCTGCTCCCTGTTGCCTATCCCTACGCACGTGAAGTAGACCCTACGCCAGGGTCTACTTCACTGTCTGCGCTGGTTGCACTGACACCCCGCACCTACCGGGGGTAGTGCAATATTGGTGGGTGCCAACAACCGCGCTCTCTGGCTGCCCATACCTCGAAGAGGCGCCTCCGTAGCCAGGTGGGCAGGAGAAGCAGTGCGTATCACACGCTTCTTGATTAGACCGTGGTTCCAGTCCGTCACCACCAAATACGGAGCATGCGGAAAGGTCAGGGAATGACCACCGCATATCCCGGAGCAATATGGCCTTATTTGCTAATGCTCCTAAAAACCAAATAACAACAACAACAACTACCTAGGAGTCTAAAACGCTAATGGAAGAAGTGATATTTGGGTGACATTCAAGTCAAGTGGATCCAATTTCGACGAATTCCAGACGGTCTGTGACATCAAAATCCTCTGCTTGCACCTTCACAATGGTGGGACTGTTAGTAATCCTGGATAAAACCTCCATGCACAAGCACACTGTGGGAGACCACCCAGGTGTGAACCAACGTAAGCAGGGGTCCAGGTGTAGCGCCCACACCACATGGAGGAATGCCGCCCCTCTGCGTTACCAGGCAGTATTAGGTGGTAGATGACTCTCGTCAACCAGTGCAATACCACCAGTTTGCTTATTCGAGGCTTCAGGTGGTGAAACCCATGTTTAGTCTCTACAGCTGAGTTCTGGTCAACCCTTCCCCCCCCTCTTACATCATTCAGAATGACTGATGACTTATGAAGAACATCATGGCGAGATCCAATCTTCCTTACATTTCGAGGATACAGCTCTAAAACGGTGTTCGCAGGTCGGCTGCTAGGTTGTACACCAGACCGAACCTATTGGTAACTTTTACTTTACATGAGATTTATTGCGGTGTTATTGATTCACGCCTGAAGTGCGCGGGTGCATAAGTACACGTGCCTTGAGTGACCGGGGTTCAAGCCCGTGACTGCTGAATACGGTGCTGTTTCTTGTATTCTGTCTATCTTGTGAACTACCCTGACAGTTTCGTCGTCCCGGAGTATAAACAGAAAATTTATTTATTATTATTTTACTATCAGGATTTAGCAGGTAACTTTGAAATACAAAAAACTATTAATTGTGAAGTTATTCAGGCTAAATTGCCTTTGGCACGCTAAAATGGCGCCATAACGGCGGCCATATTGCTATAACAGGAGTAGTTGTTTAGTTAGTAGAAGTATAGACATAATACAGTATTCCTACTGTGAAGTAAGAGATTTTTGGAATTCTTGAAGTAGAGAATTTGGCAGGTTGGATGTAGATTGCTGTATCTGGAAGAGAAAGTAATATCGACTTAATCTAAATCGATTTTCTGCAGCGTGATTTTGAAGAGAAAGAAAGAGGGGATACTATGTGTACTGCGTTGTTGAAAATTATTGAATTGTGTTTTGAATATTGCACTGTTGCACTATTTGGCTGACATTGATTGTTTGTACTAACACTGATATAGTAATATTACAATATCATAATATTCAGTTGAAGTAATTGCTATTGTGTTTTGTTTCTATGGTGCTTATGCTCGGTATTGATTTTGGTTTTGGAAGGAAGAAATTCAAATGCTAGGAGGCCAACAGATGGATCTGAAGGGGGGAATGTAGTTCTCCTTTGTTCTGTTAAGATACCACAAACGCAAGAAGCTATTAGAAAACTGGGCCAGTTTGGGTACCCAATACGACATCAACAAAGTCTGGTTAACTCCTATAGTGGGACATGGATTGAATTATCACACGAGAAGAATGCTGGTGATGATTTACTCACAATGGAAGGAGAAAAAGAGGAAGTTGCTGGTACTAATGAGATAGGTACAATGACTGATGAGTTGGACAATGTTCAAGACGTGTCCTCCATGTATGATGGTATTTACGAAGTTGCGAAAGGATATTAGGAATTTTTTTGCTGAGAGAAACAAATAAGGTTACTAAAAAGGCGGGGGATGCTATTATGGACAAGAGGTCAAATTTAGACACAGTCGCAACTTCTTTGTTAATCGAGAAGGAACCGTTGAAGGCAATTACTGATGAAGTTAGTAAACTTGCACAACTTACACACAAAGTATACTAAGCCTCTTGAGAATTTGAGATCTGGAGATGGGGGAACTATGGTTGAGCACGAATGTATTCAGTCGCAGACTACTGACGTCACGCGCACATACGCGGATATTGTAGGCACTCAGCTTAAGACTAATGAAACTAGCACGGGAGATAATATCATGATCCTGAGAGCTTTGGACAACAGTGATCTCAAAACAAGTTCAGAGGTTAGAAATGTTGTTATAAGTACATTGAAATCTGATTTTAAAACTGTAAAAGTCAAAACTTTAAGGTTGGTTAGTAATAAGGGAGTTCTACTAGAAACGGCTTCTAAATCAGATTTGATAAATATTTCCACATCTGATTCTTTAGCAGCAGCAGGTATAAACTACTGGGGTTCCAAAGAAGGGTAACCCGTCGGTTATTATTTATGACATTTCAAAAGATTTAAGTCAGGCTGACATTTTAGAAGATTTTTACTGTAAGAATTTGGTTATTCATTTGAAGAAATCAAAAAGGATGCGACTTGTAGATTCAAGGCAAAGTCTAGAAGTGCGTCTACTGTACATTGGGTGGCGAGTTTTGCGCCTCAGTTGTATAAATATATTGCCACATTGGAACGTATTTACTTATCGTTCAGTTCCCATCGAAAGAGACCTTTAACGACAGTTTCAAAATGTTTTCTTTGCTTAAGACATGGCCATACAACCAAATTTTGTTCCCATAATTCACCATCTTGTGGTCTCTGTGCAAGTGGGGGCCATGTACATGCGGAGTGGCCCAACAAAGAACAGGAGCCCCGTTGTATCAACTGTAAACGTAGAAAGAGAGATTGTCAACATTCTGTGAAAGATATACGGTGTCCAGAATATCAAAGAGCACTTGAATTAGCAAAATATAGAACTGCTTATGAATAGTGCATCCAACCAGAATTTGGTTTCTAACTCTGTAGAGTGTTACAGCATCTTCTATTGCTTCTGCTGGTATGAAGAGTATTAGGATATTGCAAATTAAGGGGCAAAGATCAAGACTGGTTGCAGATGAGGTTAGGCGTTCGGCTGAGGAGAATCAATTAGTTATACTACCGCTGCAACAACCATACTGTGCCAAAGTTCGGTCTGATCAATCTGTTCAGATATTTGGTTATTCTTTATCTTCTCATATTGTCCAGCCTGTGCAGGAAGGATCTAAAACAGGAATTGGAGTGTTAAACAGAGACATACATGTTGTAATTATTTATGGCTCGTGTAATAGTTATGCCACTTGTGTGATGATTACATTTAAATCAATGGCATTTTACCTAATGTCATTGTATTGTTCACCGTCTGTGGATTTCCACTTATCATTAGATTATATGGAGCATGCTCTGAACAGATTGGTCAGACCGAACTTTGGCGCAGTATGGTTCTTTGAACGATCAAACCCTTCCTAGATCAGCAGCCAAGAACTGCAATAAACCACCGACATCAACATCAAACGCAATAGCAATTAAAGCTACCAAGCTCCCAAGCCAACAAAACGAATGAAAAATCAAATAACTTCACTGAGAACAAACTTACCATAGGAAACAAATTGTCCACATATCGTTCAATCCAACTCTCAGCAGATTATAATGATAATCCCCAGAGTTTCAGACCTGTAAAGAATATCCCTGTACACATCGCAATGCACAGTAGATCAGTGCGAACCTTAAAAAGAGACCTGCCACCTGTACGAACTCCAGTTATTATGGCTACCACCACTCGAATTGTCTATCAAAATGCAAGGAGTATTTGTAACAAGCTAGACACTGTCGAACAGCTTCTTCTCTCTAAAACCTTTGATATTCTCTGCATTGCCGAAACATGGCTTGGGAACGGGCTGGACTCCCTTGCCTGTGCTCCTCAGGCTGGGTGTCAGATGCTCAGTTCCTCCACAGAGGATCGTAGAGGTGGGGGAGTTGCAATATTCTATAATACCACTATCTTCTCATTGGCACATTCTGTAGTAACCCAATGCCTTGCATTTGAAGCTGCTATGGTGTCCCTCAAGCTCAATGCCAACCTGATAGACATAGCAACAGTATACATTCCACCAGGCCCAAACAGTGACATCATTGAAAATGTGATCCACTGGCTGGTAAATCACCTCCATGCCTCTGCTAAGCACATTGTTTGTGGAGATTTCAATCTTAAACCTACTCTCACACATCTTAGTAGGAAACTCATTAGCAGTATGGATTCATTGGGTATCGCCCTACTTAACTGCCACCCCACGAGAGGATCTAATCTCTTGGATCTGATGTTCCCTTCAGCACCATGCGACATGGAAGGCAGTCCTCAAAACCTATTTCAATCCGATCACGAACCCATTGCCATACTCCTGCACTTAGCCGCACCCAACTTTCATATCCAAGGCCCAAAAAAGAAAAAAGACATCACAGCACCCAAATTCATTGATCCATCACGATGTCTCGAAGTTGCATCCTAGATACCTTGGGAGGCTCTCAATAATTGTGATCTCGAGCTAGCTGTGGACCTCATGACCAGATGGATTCGAACCATTGCAAGTTATGGTGCTACAAAGACTGTCTGCTTCACTCCCCGTTCGAGAGTTTGGTGGACACCAGCACTGAACAACAGCTTTCAACAAAAACAAAATCTCCATAAGAGATGGAAAGAATCAGGCGCTATACAAGATCGTATTGCCTTCTCCAGAGTCCGGGCAGTTTTCAACCGTCAGAAAATATTTGCCATTAAAAAGCATTTAAATTCAACCCTACGAAAAGGCAAATCGTTTTATGACTCTCAGCACACAGGATTACCTAAAGCACTGGACCTTGAACTGTGGATAGGTATAGGTATAGGTATGTTGAGGGTCTGACGGCTCCGGGGATTTCTCCCATCTCCGCGTATGTTCTTTGTATCGAGTGACAGTACCCTGTCTATGCCAAAGGTTTAAAAATAATGTATGGGTCATGTGGTATGTAGTTTGTTGTGCCCATTGTTCATCCGGCCTGTTGGCCGCCGGGCCCCCAGTGGGACCCGGCGTTACCATACCTAGCGACGGGGACGCCGGCCGGGTGTACCAAGAGACTAATTATACTCTGGCAGGTCCTGACACTTACTTTCCTGGGATTTCGGTGACGAGGACCTAAAATAAAGGTTGGAGTTATCGCTAAGTTGGAGTTATAGGTTTAAGTAAAATTGCATTTAGAAAGCGCTGCGTGGGGTTTTACGCTGAAAGAACTATTTCTAGAGAGCCTAAAAGGTCCGGCAAAATTTGATGTGATTTAAATTTGGACATGTGGGGCAGTCGCTGTTCAAGAGAAAGTGTTGGGAGGGGAGGTGAAGACTGGGGGGATGAAATAGGAAGAAGAGGGGTCGGATAGAGAGGTTAACCCCCCATTTTCAGTGGGGCATGCCCATGCCCCACCAGAGTGAAAATATGGGGAGGCGAGGAGAGGAGAAGAGCAAATACCCCCTCCCCGAAAAAAAAAAAAAAAAAAAAAAAAACCGCACAAGGGAGTGCAGTTTTGATTCGACAGTAGGCCATTCAAATCATCCTAAAGTCTTGTCTTTCTGTGGTATGATGAGTTTTTTGCTTGTGTGTTTTTTTTTTACTTGTTTGACCTCCTGCATTCTTTCTAGTTGGGTTGCCTTTGGTATATTTCTATCATTGTTTTCCTTCTAGAAAATAGATCCTGGGCATATTGACTGAGTGCCTTGTAGTCCTCTTGAGTGTCTAGCAGTCTGGGTTCTTGGTTGTCTGGGATATATTGGATTGACGTTATTAGCTGTAGTCGCAGGTCGTCATACAAATCGCACTCAAACATTAAGTGTCTCCAGGAGTCCGGGTTGCCACAGGGACAGTCCGCGTTATTTATGATACCAAGTTGGTGAAGTTTAGCTTTAAACGGGCCGTGTCCTGTAAGGAGGAAGGTAGTATTTCGACCAGGGTGAAACCACGCTTGCGCCTTAGGGTACAGCTTGGTGACAGTGGGGAGGAATCTTCTGGTCACTGCACCTTTTTCTGTGTTGCTCCATCTCCTCTGCCAAATCTGGATGAGGTGGTCGGTGATTCTTCTCTTCTCATAGTTGCGGTCATTAGTGATGTCAGTGGTGAGGTCATACATCGTAGCCGATGTGTTTCTGGCAAGATGGTAGAGCAGACCACAGCGGGTAGCTTCGAGATCCAGAACTCCTACCAGGACTTGGAAGGCAGCCGTGCTAGTCGTTCTAGTTGCTCTCGACATGGTAAGGAGGATGGTCCTCTGAATGGTTTCGAGGATCCGTTTATTCACTTCTAGTGCCGCCCTTGCGTACCAGACAGGGGAGCCATATGTGATGGCAGGGATGAAGAGAGCTTTGTAGTACAAAGACAGGGTAGTACGTCTGAGTCCCCAGTCCCTGCGAGTGACTCTAGCGAGGAGGGCCGCATATCTTCTTATCTTTTGTTTAATATATTCTAGGTGTGGCTTGAAATTTAATTTTCTGTCCAAGATTATTCCTAGGTATTTAATCTGTTCGCACAGCTTAACTGTTTTGTTCTCAATCTTAATTTGTGGTGGTCTCCTTAAGTCTAGCGTACCTTTTAGCAGCACCGAATTTGTCTTGTCAGGTGCTAATTTGAGCAAGTGTAGCTTCGTCCAATTTAGCAGCTTTTGCAGGGCATCATTTGCTTGGATTTCTAAGAACTGTGGATGGACCACATTGCACGGTTCTCAAACACTGTGGCCCCGATGCACCTAGGCAACTTACCCATCAACAACGTCCCTACTGATATGCTCGCCACCGTTCGCATCACCAGGAAGCAGCTTATAACTGCTATAAATGGATTGCCACCCACTGCAACTGCAGGCCCCGATCTTGTGCCACAATTCATGATTAAATGTCTTAGCTCGTTTATAGTCGGTCCTCTACTATCAATTTTAACCGTGTCTTAACGCAGCAATACTTTCCCCCTCTTTGGAACAGATATACTGTGAGGCCACACCCTAAATGCCAATCTGCAAACCTAATTAAACACTTCAGGCCAATTTCTCATTCTTCCAGCCTCTTGAAGATCATGGAGAAGACATTACTTTCCACCATCATCAATCAAATCATGCCTCACTGATTCACTATGGCAATCCAGGTAGATCCACAGTCACCAATTTAACATCGATAACCAACACCATTCTCAGTGCACTAGAAGCTAAAGCAGAGCTCTCTGTCACCTACATCGACCTGAAAGCTGCTTTCGACTCCATCAGTATCCCCTCACTTGTTCACCTCCTAGAAAACTACTTCTTCATAAAAGGTGACATGTTGTGGTTTATCACAGCCCTGCTCTCTGAGAGAACCATTCTTCTTAAAGCGGATCAACACACAATCCGGAGAAAGATCACTGCGGGAGTTCCCCAAGGCGGAGTTCTCTCCGGAGCATTATTCACCGCAGTTATTATTCCGTTTGTGCAACAGAGAGAAGACATACTCTGCTATGCCGATGATATTAAGATATATACTCAGATTAACCCTGGCGAACATCTCTCAAACATCAATAAAAAGATCTGTGAAAAGTTACACGACTTAGGATCCTATCTCCATCAATTTGGCCTCCTCATTAACCCTGCCAAATCACCCAATTTGTCTTTTCTCTGAAGCGCCAACCCATTGAAATCCAAACTTTTTTATTATTATTATTATTATCTGTTTATTTCCATAAGGAAACCACCCCCCCGGGACGGCAAAGTGCCAGGAGGCTGCTAAGTACATATCAGGGTACGAGATACTACGTGCAGTGGGTTACATATACTCAACACGTAGTCTCGTCCCGAAATACATTTTATACACATTTTATGTTTAATATATACAGTATTTACACATTAATCATTCTGTACATACATTATACAAATCATATATTTACAATTCAGTAATAATTCCATCTATAACTTACATATTTACATAACTGTTACAGAAGGTATATTTTTACAGTCAACAAATTATTATTGTTCTTAAAGCAGAAAGCTTCACTTTTATTCACAGTTCTTTGGTACTTTGCAGCCGATTCATATTTCGGTAAGTCTGTACGAATCCTGGAAGATCTCTTTCCGGTATGTTGCATCCTCACACAGTTTTTCGGCATCTATGTGTAGTGAGTTAAATATTTTCGCTGCATTTGATGGGAAGAATCTTTGCAGGCTACTAAGATTGTTCAGGACTGAACGCAGTGGATTACTTACTTCTCTGCAACGTCTAGCAGTGGCACGCGGTTTAACTAGCATATTATCCAGGACTGGAGCATCCACTCTGCCTGTGAGCATTTGTGCGAGAGTGTGTATGTTCCTGTTAATTGTCCGCTGCATCCAGGGTGTGATGTTAAGGTTTGAGTAGAGTATGGCCCTTGAGATAGTAAAAGGGTGGCCAGCAACTCTGCTAAGCCATCGCAAGAACCAGTACTCGATCCCAAGGACGGACTTATAATGGAATCTGGAGCTGAAGACCAGACTTGCGAGGCATACATTGCAATTGGCAGGACACACATTAAAATGTACTTGGTCGCTAGTTGAGGATCCCTAATTCCTACCAGTTCCTGTCTAGTAGCCCATAAAGCGGCGAATATTTTTGTCTTCATATGGGCGAAGTGTTGAGCAAAGGTGAGTCTCTGTTCTCACTTTACAACCAAGTCCAGGTGAGAGTGCACTTTTTCCACACTAGACCCGTTCACAGAGATCGAGATGTCATTTTTATTCTGCTTAGAAGTTATGGTCATTTGGGCAGACTTCTGCGCATTAATACTGGGCCCGATGCAATCAAGTTCTCGGATTGTGCTATTCGCTATCTGCTGATTCATAGTCTTTGGAAGTGATGAAGAATTTTACATAGTCAGCATATGTTATAAAATTGTAGTACCGTGCAAGAAACGGCTCCAGGGCGGCCCCAAAGAGAGTAGCCGAAAGAACTCCCCCTTGTGGCACTCCTTGTGAGATGGTAAAGCAAGATTGTAGCTTTTGGCGCTTAACAATAAGGTTTCTATGTTCTAGCAGGCTGGTTATTATAGTTAACAAATTTCCTCTTACATTAAAATAATTCTTTAAAATCGCAATGAGCGCTGGAATTGAGATGTTGTTGTAGGATGCGGAGATATCCAAAAAAATAATATCAATTTGCTTTTTCTCTTTTAGTGCTTTCTGCACGCGAAAAAGGGTTTCCACTAAGTTTGTTATTGTTGATCTACCCGAAATAACTGAGTGCAAATGTGGTGGTCTATGGCTGAAGCAGTGTTGATTGATGGTGGGAAGCAGTGCTTTTTCGAATACCTTCTGTAGGGTGCAACTAACAGAAATTGGTCTGTAATCCTTAGCCACTTTTGGGTGTTTAATCTTTGGTATTGGGGTTACAATGTAGTTTTTCCAGGCTTGCGGGAAAGCTCCTGACCTAATGATTTCCTGATATATGTGCAGTAATAGATCTATTATAAATGGGCTACTTATCTTAAGGATGAACATTAGAAATTTGTCTGGTCCAACAGTGGCCTTATAGGGCAGATCGTTGATTGCTTTCATTAGACGGCATTCTCTAGACGGCATTCCCTTCCCAGTGGTCAAGATGCATACAGACTTGGGAGTCGTCTTCGACTATAAACTGAGCTTCAATCCCCACATTGACATGCTCACAGCGAAATTCTGTCAAATGCGCTGGACCACAAAACAACAACTGCTCCACGTTAGGGATCTGGATGTGACTCGTCGGTACGTATACACCTCAGTATACTCCGTCGTACTGTATGCCTCGGAAATTTGGGGGTCCGCGGCCCCTACCAACATCAAGCGCGTGTACTCCGCCGAATAGTTCGTTGGATCACGCAAAAACATCGTCGTCCACCCCAGCGAAGAACAACTGCGATGGCGACGTCACTTCACTTTGCCCGACTTCCAGATCTCGTATTTGAAAAACGCCTCGTTCTCACTGTCAAGATGACAACCGGAATGGTCTCGGAGCCAAGCATCTGGGAACTGTGTGGCTGGAGGATCCCTCTACCCGGACTGAGGTCATTTCCCACGCTCACAGTTCACTACAACAGACTATCACTCAGTGACCACTTTCTCCCCAGGGAGATGCTCCCCACAATCCTTTCAATTGACGGCGACCTCTGTAGGTTTGTGAAGGATCGGACGTGCCGAAGACAGATCCTTAAGAACCTGACCTTGGCCAGGCAAAGTGCACATTGATAACGGCGGCATAATAATGCCCAATATATTGTAAATAATGTTGAAAGCACGATGTCTTTATGAATGTGTTGTAAATAAAGTGAAGAATATCTTTATGAATATAAATATTAATATAACATAATGTAAATATGAATATCTTTATTATTTCATTGTAAATACTGTCAAAAGCATAAAATGTCCTGTAAATAATCTGACACTGATTCTATTTTATTGTTGGCTCTGGGGGATGAGCCCGAACTTCGATGTGGGCCCCGTCTCCCCAAGACTATTATTGTCCACCATCCAATGTAAAACCCCTGGCATTGCTGCTGTGAAGGGTCTATTGTATATACCACCTTTGTAATAAAGATTATATATATAATTTATTCTCCTCAGCCGAACGCCTAACCTCAACTGCAACCAGTCTTGATCTTTGCCCGTTAGTTTGCAATCTGAATGTATTAAGACCAAATAATGTTATTCTAACTGCTGATGTCAATGCGAAATCTGGCTTGTGGCATAGTGCAATGACGGATACGCGAGGTCTACTTCTTGAAGCGTTAATAGCGTGTCATAATTTGCATGTTATAAACAGGCCTAACCGACTGTCTACATTTTGTGGACCTATGGGACAATCGAACCTTCTGCTGGTCTTCGACGCCTAGTGCGGGATTGGCAAACAGTTGCAACGTGGACATCTAGTGATCACCGTGCTATTTTCTTCATTGTTGATGTTGGTCCAAGGCTTGCTGACAGTCAACAATGCCCATTGGAGCGGGCATTATTTCATATAAATGAAATAGTAGGCGTTCCCTTAAAAAGTTGGATTGGACAGTGTTCGATTACTCTGTTTGCTGATTTTACTATGGATCGGCAACGTGGAACCATCTGCAATGGTTATAGTTAATATAGTTATATTATAGTTAATACCATACAGGAATCCATTATTAAAGCTGCAAATAAATCAGCTAAGAAGAAAGTTTGGAGTCCGAAATCCTGTCCTTGGTGGTCAAGTGAACTTACTGCCCTTCGTCGGACTGTGCATAGTGTGCGACGACAATATCAGCGTCATCGTGTTTGGAGGCCTGAGGAGGTAAATAGAAGAAGAAGAACTCTTTAATGCATACGTAACGCACATGCCGTACACAATACCCTTCACAATACCCTTCACGGCTACAAGCCAGGGATTTACAGTAAAGGGGAATACAAGGTTACAAAGTCCATTACAAGGTTACAGTAAAGGCTAATACAATATTAGCCCCAGTGAATCCCACCTCATTGTCAACCGCACTCCCAAGGCAGCAGTATTTCCCGGTGGAGGCATCCGGTGAACTGGCACAAGAGAACAACCTAGCAACTACCAGCAGTCAAAGTACAAAATCACGAAGCTTCCATTGCCAGCCTGCAGATAAACCCCAGATTAACACCCGGGGTGACCCTTCAAGCCCTCCCACCAAACAGACATATGCTAAGGTCGTAAAGATGCACCCAGAAAAGCACGACACGTTAACCTCACGGTCAGCAGTTAAATCTCCCTCTCCTCTTGTTAGGCGGTTAAACAAACAGTCAGTTGATGTGGTTCAATCAAATGACCCAGGCATCAATGTTCCTCACGCAAATAACTATTTACCAGACACCAGATCATCAATACCTCGAAGAGACCAACACTCACAACGGCTGTCTTCCATTTATAATATCACTGCTGTCCCAACTCGCGGGAAAATTTTCGTCTCAAGATTGAGCCCAGCTACAACGGGCGAAAACATCAAGATGATGTTGGACACCGAGTTCGCAGCACAGGTAGAAGTGAAACCCGTCAAAACAAGACGCCCAAGTTATACCTCATTTGTCATCTTCAGTCTTTCGGATAAACAGAGCATAATTCTAGATCCCAAAATCTGGCCACCAGGAACCCTGGTTAAACCATTCATTGACAGGGTTCATAGAGAAAATTTCTCCACCAACGAAATCAACCATTCGACATAGCAACCAACAGATCAGGAGCATATGAACTCGAAATGCCTTCAGCTCAGTTGCTTCATCCAAAACATCAGAAGTCTCACCAACAAACTAAACACACTTCAATCCCTGCTCCTCATGGAAGAATATGAAATTATATGTATCACAGAAACATGGTTAGCCAAGAGCAATCACCTAGATACACTCACGCAGCCAACAAAGTATAGATCTCTAGAGAATTCCAGAGACGCCAGAAGAGGAAGTGGAGTCGCACTGGTGTCAGAGAACATTTTCAACCCACTAAAACTAAAACCAGCCAAACATCTAACTTTGAATCTCTTTACACAGTGTTATCGTTCAATGATACCCAGATTCAAGTCTGTGTTATATATTTCCCCCCAGATCATACTGAAGATTCAAGAGTGGAGTTACACAACTGAATAGCTACAAACTTAAAAACAAACCTCAAAACCATAGTGACCGGTGACTTCAACTTGCCTACACCACGCGATGAAGAAGACAGGAAAGAACTGGACGCCATATTTGTTGCCCTGGGCCTCGTACAAAGTATTACCACCCCAACCAGAGGTAATAGCACACTCGACCTCGTATTCCATAATCTTGACAGCATATCTATGATCACCTCTTCTTTTAAATTCTACTCTGACCACAAACTGACCACAAACCTATCACATGTGAAATCGCCTTACAAAAAAATCACAATCATCACTTGACCAGAAAGGAAAACCAACCTGAGAGAGAACTAACCTTTTCTACAAAATTCCTGAAACCAGAAATCATCCTCAGACGTCTCAGAGAATTCACCTGGACACACTATTCACTGCTCCTCCTGATGTAGCTCTAAGCCACCTAGCCGAAGGGCTTTATGGAATAGCCAAAGAGGGAGCTGTAAAAGAAATACGCATCACCTCCAGAACCTCTGTATGGTTTAACCAAACAATCAAGCAAACCTTTCCCCAGAAACAGAAGGCTTACAGACGTTGGAGAAAATCAACTGACGCCGAAAACTTCAGCGCCTATGAAAAGGCAAGGACTCTCTTCTTAAGACAAAAACGACTTGTCTGCAACCAATTTTTCCTGGATAAGCTGAAAAGATCTAAAAGACTCCAGAAACAGAGCCATAAGCAAATGAATATGAAGGAAGAAATATTTTAAGAATGGACTGAGCTTACTTTTCAACAGACCGACCAGTCACATGCTTCACCCCCTGTTACACTTCTTGGCCCTCCCTTCAAACCTCCAATATCACTCATAACCATAACCCGAAACCATCTGATGGAGATCATCAAAAAACTTCCACAGAAAGCTGTTGTGGGTCCCGACCGGTTTCCTCTGTTTCTAATCAAAATCTGCAGTACATATATTATAGACCCCCTAGTCCATATTTTTAATAAAATCTTAGAAAGTGGAGAGATTCCAAATATCTGGAACACATACTTTGTTCGGCCAGTCCCTAAAGGCAAGGACCCCAAGCGGCCTCAAATTTTCAGGCTTATTGCCATCGGCTGTGGGTTCCTAAAGATATTTGAAAAAGCAATCCAGCCCACCATTGCAGACCACTGTTTCAATCACAGGCCTCCGTACCTCCACACTGTGATTAAGGGGAGATCTACTAACAGCAACCTCCAAGACACCCTTACCAGAATCCAGAAAGCCCTCAACAACAGGACACAGCTTGATGTTATTTTCTTTGACATAAAAGCGGCCTATGACAAAATAGATATAACAGCTCTAATCACCATTCTCCAGCAGTACTTTAACATCACTGGAAGGACTCTCAGTATCATCAAATCAATCCTGAAGCATAGACATCTCATCATATCACATCACAGATTTCAGACAACTTGCATTACTAATAGGGGTGACCCACAAGGGGGAGTCCTATCACCAACCCTATTTGCCCCAGCACTGGAGCCCTTCCTGGCATCCCAAACTGACTTCCAATCATACGCTGATGACCTGAAATTTTATATCAAATCTTCTGACCAAACTCAGGTTCTTAGCACTGCCTTGCAGGCAAGTAAAACCATACATAACCTGCAACAATATTTGGCTTCCATCGGACTTCAGATTAATCAAACAAAGACAGCTCAAATGTCCTTCACCTGGAAGAAGTCACGCAATGACATTAATCTTACCATCAATGGATCACCCATTCAGAAAGTTAAAACACACAAAGATCTCGGATTAGTGTGGGATGAAGGGCTGACATTCCAGGCTCACCTCCTGAACACAAAAACAAAAATGTACTCCGCTATGTGGGCGATCCGCCAGGAACTAACGGGAATTCATGAGGCCGACCTGGTAAAGAAATATGTTGTCCGATGTGTCTATCCTATACCTCTCTATGCCGCAACCATTTGATCCTCTGCTCCCACAACACACTTCAACAAGTTCCTCAGCTTGGAATACCGGCTCCTCAAGGGGCTCAACTGGCGGACTGGCAACCAATACACCATTTCTAGGGCTCAGTTCTACATAAATCTGGAAGACACCCCATGGAAACAACAGATTGTGGCAGCCAACATTCTTACACTTGCCAGACTAATCACAAGACGACTCGACGCCCCTGAAATTACTGATTTAATAAAAACTCTACGCATTGCCGGAAGGAATCAAATGAACCCAAGGCTCCCACTCACAATCAGCTTGAACAACCTGAAATGATTGAGATGCATGTTCCCAGGAAACACGGTAGATTTGATGAACAATCTAGCCATCGACCTGGATAGATTCTGCGAGCAGCATTCATACAGACGTCAGTAGCTAAAGGACACTTATGCAAACGTACACTTATGAGACGCCACCAGAAGGAAAATGCCACCACAATGCATCCCGTTAAAGAGAGGTGAAAAGGAAAATAAAGTGAAGCCATCACTAGTCCTTTCTCTCTCTTAGAATCTACTACTCCAAAGACGCATGGCTGCACTACTACGTTCAAGATTGAAGAATTGAAGAGATACCACGTGCAACAACCGGTGAAGGACTGCCTCATTTCTCTATATTTTCTTCATTTCTCTCATGCTTTTGTAATTTACAGCACTTTTGAGAAAATAATATCCTTTAATTCTTTCAATTATGTAAAATAATAAACATTAAGTTCTGTACCTTTCGGGTTAGGCATACATGGGCCCCATGTAACCGCCAGGCACATGTCCCTGTCTTAACCTCTGTATGTAAATATCACCCCCCTAGCTTTCTGCTGTCCAGGGGGTTGCTCTTCGGCAGAGCAATAAACAGATTTAATAAATAAATAAATAAATAAATAAATATTACAATAAAGGCTAATACAATGAAATAAACAAGGATGAGATATGAGAAAAAATTGTATTGTTACTAATTATACAAGTGTAGGAAAGCAAATGAAAAATTTACATATGAACATATATACACAACAGCATGTTATCATGTTAAATTATTCTCCAGGAAGCAGTCCTTTTACAGTGCTGGAGTCATCTGAGCAGGAGCAGAAAGTTGGAACAATGTAGTGAGCGATCCATGGGAGTGATGGACAGGTCCTTGGGAGCAAGTTCTAATGTCCTGTGACGTGATCCTGAGAAGGAAGTGGATGGAGTAAGTTCTGCCTGTATTTTTTATCCAATGCGAACTTGTAGAGGTCCCCATCCAAGGAGTATACGTACTGCAGCATTTGCACGGGTAAGAAGCGATCGGATAGCTTTAACCGGTTTGGGGTGGCCTGGAGGACTGGATTGGCCCGAAGGCTTGGGACCGAGATCCTCCAACCGCAGTTAGCCCAGAAGTCTAGTTCCTAAATAATGCCAACCATCATTTTTACAGCAAAGACAAGTCTTCTCTCATGGGTAATGGTAGGACGACGTCTGATATTTAGAGATGCTACCATCTGGGTGGTCCTTCTTCTTGCAGGGGGAAGCCGGAATTTCCATATGGCCCACTTCAATAGCTAAAATTCGCCTGCAAAAATCCGTCCTAGATGCGTTGTGGCAGTTGAGATCCAGACTTCTGCGCCATAAAGTATGACCGGATAGACACATGTTTTTATATACCTGCACCCAACAACTTGGTCATGGACATGCATAAGTTGTTGCTTAAGCATCCACCGAGACGACAGAATTTTTTTTGCAGGTGGTCTGTGTGTGGTAGAAAGGAGAGCTTCTGGTCAAAAATAACGCCCAGATCAATGTGTTGCTGAACAGCAGAAATCGCGGATCCTCTTATATTGGGTTGCACCATCGTCGGGTTCCGTTTGAGCGAGAAAGTCAACTGTTTCGACTTCTCAGGATTGATGTGAAGGCCGGAACCGAAGAGGAAGGCCTCGAGGTTCTGGATTTTCTGTACGATTAAGGCATTTTTGTAGTCAGCAGTGTCTCCGTGGTTGATAGCAGTCAACAGCTTTATATCATCAGCGAAGGTGATAATATCAGTTCGGCCCGTCACGAAAGGCAGAAGAACAGCTGAAAACAAAATACCAGAGAGGACTCCACCCTGTGGGACTCCAGCTGTAATAGTTCTTGTGTAGCGCCGATTGGCATCGCGAACAATAATAGTCCTGTTCTCAAGCATAGTCTGAATGAACCAGAGCACGTCTCCACCAATGAGGTAATCCTCACGTAGTAGCCTTGCCAACGCGTGAACGGATACGGAATCAAATGCTGCCTGGACGCCGATATAAGTAACAGTGATTTCCGAACCGTGCTCAAATGCCTCGAGGATCTTGGTAGTGGTGGTGACTAGATTTGTAGCGGTGAATCTTGACCGGGTGGCATAGCGGATCTGGGGTGGCTGATATGGCATTATTGGGTGGTTAACGTTTTCAGAAGAGATTTCTCAAAGAGCTTTAATAGGCTTGATGCGGAAGAAATAGGACGGAAGTGACTGGGCTGAGAAGCAGAGTGTATTTTTGGCAGCGGTCTTACTAGATAGACGTGCCACATAGGAGGAAAACATTTTTGATTAAGGATTTTGTTGAATAACGACAGAATGAGATCAACAATAAATGTACTCGGGCATTTCAACATAAACTGAGGGATCCCGTCGGCGCTGGATGCGGCCGTAGCTGCTAAAATATTTATTGCATCAATCAGTTGATATTTGGTGAGTTGAACTGAATTTAAGGGGTCGGTTGAAATCGGATTGATTGGTAATTCCATTCGTGTAGTACATTCTGGCTGAGCCGCAAAACAAGTTATGTTATGTGGTCGAGCCAACTGCTCAGATTGAGTGAATGGATGGCGTCCTCTGATTTTCTTCTATGGAAGGGCTTCCCTTTATTTATGGTAGCCTCTAGGTGAAGTTTTATTGCCTCCCTCATGTTCCTAATAAAAAGAGCCCTAGCTCGGGAGAATGCAGTTCTTTCCGAGGGTGAGCCGGAGATTTTCCATCGCTTGTGTATGTTCTGTTGGACGTGGAAGCTTTCAGAGACTTTTGGACTCCACCAGGCCCTTAAATGCTCTGTAATGGTTAGCTTCTTTGTTGCAGCATTGAGAGAGACAGTGGCTATCCATCTTGTCATTAGGTCAATTCCGAGTTCAGGGTCGCATTCCTCAAGGACATCCCGTGGGATTGCCTGGCCTGCATAAACACACCTTTCAGGATCGAGGTAATGGGGCGCTGTAATAGTTTTGGTTTTTGACTTTCCTCCTGCCAGGAATGATGGTCGCATTCCTCAAGGACATCCCATGGACTAGTCCATGGACAGCCTGGACTAGTTAAACACACCTTTCAGGATCGAGGTATTTGGGCGCTGTAATAGTTTTGGCTTTTGACTTTCCTCCTGCCAAGAATGATGGACATTTCTGTTTGCACAGAGAGAATGATGGGGTTATGATCAGACTGTATGCTGCTGGTCGGATTTTGATTAGCTACACAATTTGCTGACGCGAACACGAGGTCCAATGTGCTTTCACCCCTCGTGGGTGGTGTGCTCACCAGTTTAAGACCTAATATGTCTAAATGCTGACTCAGTCTTCTCTTGAGGCTCCCCAGACTATTTGGGAGATTGAAATCCCCCCACACACGATATGCTTCAGTGATGAATGGAGATGGTTAATCAGCCAATTGAGGAGTTCATCAACTACTTGTGCGTCTGGAACTGGTGGGATATACACTGCGACAATGTCGAGAGAAACGTTCTGGCTGTTGTTTTTAGGTTTTAGTGTGACTAGAACTGCCTCGAAAGAATCGGACAGGATCGATACTGAGTGGAGGATAGAAAATACCTGCTCATTGAACAAAATTGCTACTCCTCCTCCCCTGCGGTTTTCTCTAGACATACACACCATCTGATATCTTTCAGGCCAAGTGGAAGAAAGTGTTTCTCACTGGGATCAAGCCATGTTTCTGCGAAGCAAACCACGTCCATTGAACTGACCAGCAACAGCTCCTCAACTTCATTCAATTTGTTCCTCATGGATCGCACATTTTGAAATAGGAGTTGGAATAAAGCTGGTCTCCTGACCTTGACGGGGGATGTACACTGTCTCGTCCGTCTGTGATGCGTTGCTGGTTTCCGATATGTTGAATCCATGACAGGGATTGTACAATTCGGAGATAGAGATGACGGAGATTTTGAGTAGTTTTCAATCACCGTTGAGAGTCCCTTTTCGGTAGGTATGTTAAGGGCGAAATATGGAATTACCTTTTTGCTATGGCCTATCCCATGTAGAGCAGTTCGGTTGTTAGTTGGGAATAGAAATACATCGTCTAGTCACAGTCTGGATTGTTTTGGACACCTCTCAGGGGTATTTGAGGATATCGCTTCTTTTGTGCTTCGTGTTTCATAAAATGGCCTGATGATGGTGCCGAAGGGCCATTTGGTACACGTTCCAATCCTTTCAAACTGGCTTCTGTCACAATATATACGGAAAGAAGCATAAGATGTGCTACGAGTGTTCACTTTCTGAATCTTTAAATCCAACTGGAGTTCCTCAAACAGTACATCAGTGACGAGTTTTGCTGACGTGTCCGGGATCAAACGCGATACAAACAAACTGCTTGGGGAGAATCGGGGTGATGAACCAACCGGTTTGAAAGGCTGAAGCTTCGAAACTAGTGCGGTGCCCGTCCAAGTGTTTTTCTTCCTTTTCGAACTGTTTTGATTGGTAGTCTGGGCATTTTCTGGTTTGGCACCCAACACCAAGTTGGTGGCAGACCTGGTAGTGGTCCGGATTTGTTCAGGACTAAGTGACGAGTGAATTCCTGCGTGCAGTTCAAGGGTCTGTGATGTGGAATTTTGGTTTCTGTACTGATCAAGACTTACTTGGTCGGGTGGCACATGAACACCGTTTGTTTCCTTGGGCAGGTTTAGCTTGAGTACATTTGAATATGATTTAGCTTTCTCAGAGGGGTGTTCAATGCAATATCTTGTTCCTCTATTACGCTCATAGACAGTAATAGGCGGCGTGTTAGCGACTGCGCCTTTTGGTCGGTTCCCCGCTTCAACGCCAGAGCTAGTCGTCGGGAAGGATACACTTTCAACAAAATCTTTTCCCAATTGAGGAGATGCAGTGTCAACATCTCTGCTAGCTAGTTTTGAGGTCTGAGGAACCCGCAGAAATGATCTCAATGCGGATCTGTCGAAAGCATAACGTTGCTCTCAGATCTATCATTTCGTTTTCCAATACGCTCATCTTTCTAATTTCCTCGTTCTGTTGCGCGAAGCTCTTGGTTTATACTGAGTAGAGCGGATAAACATTCATAAATTTTTGGAAATTTCTCCTCTAAATTGTGCATATTCTTTTCAGCCTGCATATCAGCAGGGTGAACAAATTGCGTAAATGGTTCCGCTATTAGGCTGCTAAGGCTATTCAGATTGCTGAGATGTTAGGTGTGTGACTGTTCACTCTGTGCATCACGAGGATCTGCGTGTACGGAGCAGGTACGACAGGCATTTTGGCAGTTGTCAGGACAGATATAACAACAACACGATTTGTTTATAATAGGGGTGTCGGGCTGCGTTTGTGAGCTCATGGCTTTTCCCTTACCATCGCTGGGTGGGTCATTTGTCCGGTCTCGCTCATGTTCCAAATGAAGTCTTCCTTCCTGATCCAAATTACTTTCTGTATTCTGGAGGTCAATGGTTTGCATATCAGTGAAACGGTGAGGGATTACGGAATTGCCCTCTTCCAAAGTATTAAGTATTTCTACCGATGCATTGTCTTCTCTTCGCGGAGGGGATGGGGGTATCATCCTTCCTACTGGCCGTTGCAGTGGTTCCTATTGGTTTTCCCGTTACACAACATTTTCCCAGAAACCCTTTCCATTTGTTCAGTGACAAGCGAGAGAGGCTTGAATACCCCGAGCATAACAGGCATATTCTGTGCTTTGATTTGCTGCAGATTATGGTTTCGTCTGCAGAAGTATGAGAGGTCACATGTCCCAGCAGTTACTGGGGGTGTTGTGTTCTTAGTCTGAGTCATTATTGCCGTTATTGCCGTTACAAGCAGCTTCCTGTTATTGCTGAATTAAAAAATTAAAAAAGTCCCCGAGGAAGGTTTGCGGCCGATTTCGACTCCCGAGGCTAACTGGTCAAATAGCTCTATTCATGCAGGATCAACGTTAACCTTGAAACAAGGTCAGACGGTTTTATGGCCAGCGTCCATAGTACAATTACTATTAAAATAAAAATATTAATAAATAATTACCTGATTAAGGCACAGGTCAACGAAGAGTATCACTATGTAACTGGTATCCCTAGGATCATGTAGATACTACACATGGAACTGTTCATAGAGAATTTCTTTCACTATTAAACGCAAACACGGAGCACATAGAGTTTGCGTCCGAACCGACGCTCAAGATATCTGATACCAACATATTAGATATCTAATATCTAATAGGTTGAATGAAACGTATTTAACAGCTAAAAACACTTACTGTAGAGCCATGGCGGCACGTAAACGAGAAACTTGAAGAGTATTCGTCAAAGAATCAGGAAATCGAAACCCATGGGGGTTGTTGTATAAAATTTCCAGTAATCGGTTGCATTCCTCGAACGTATTTCGGTCAGTAACAGTTGATTCTCAAATCACGATAAGATGGAAAAATACCGCTGACGCAATATTGACTAAATTGTTTCCAACAGATGATGTTGAGAAAGATACGAATGACCAGTCAGCTATTCGGATGGATAATGAAATATATCAAAATTCACAGTTACGGCTCAGTTTATCTCTGAAGAATTAACAAACGTTTTGAAGAAAGTTAATAGTAGTAGTAGTAGTAGTAGTAGTAGTAGTAGTAGTAGTAGTGGCATGTGATGCAAGAAAGCAAATGTATGAGCTTATGCAGCATCAGCCAACAAAAAAAAATCACACCATTCCCTCCAACTGCCTGTCCAGTTCCTCCTTAAATTTATTCAACCTAACCACTTCCACAACGCCAGATGGAAGTTTGTTCCAGCAATTAACCACCCGCTGGCTAAAGGAAAATTTCCGCACATCTATTCTACATCTGTCCTTTCTTAATTTGAATTTATGCCCCCTTAGGTTCGTAATCGGAACAAGTGGAAGGATCCCATCAGAATTCAGCGTGCTCAACCCATTCAAGACCTTATACACCTCAATCAGATCACCGCGCAGGTGCCTTGTCTCCAGCCACTGCAATTTGCAGAACATAAGCCTCTCTTGATAAGAGGATCCCTTCATTCCCCTCACCAATCTTGTTGCTCTTCTCTGTACACGCTCAAGTAAATCTACATCCTTCCTAAAATGAGGCCTCCAGACCTATACGCAGTACTCAAGGCGTGGCCTGACCATTGCCTTATACAGAGGGATAATCACCTCCTTTTCCCTGCTAGAAAAATTCCTATATATCATTGACAAAACCCCATGACCTGCCCTGGCAGCCTGTCTGCATTGCTCAGAAAACTTCATATCTGACTGCACAATTACTCCCAGCTCTTTTTCATTTTCTACCACCTTAAGTGTAGTACCACACAGTTGGTACGTTTCTCTGGGGTTACTTCTACCCATATGCAGTACTTTGCATTTGTCAAGATTAAACTTCAGTTGCCAGTTCTTAGCCCATCTGCCCAAATTATCTAGATCCTGTTGCAGTAGCACACTACCATTACCGTCATTAACAACCCTGCCAACCTTTGTATCATCTGCAAACTTCGACACTAAGCCTGATATACCTTCATCAATATCATTGATAAATATACAAAACAACAGTGGACCCAACACCGAACCCTGTGGGACTCCACTAGTAATGTTACTAAATGTCTTGGTATGAATCTCATTGAAAACGCTTTCCTACTCAGGTTTCATAAATTGTTTCTACATTTCCTTCTGGAAATGTATATATAAGTGTTTATTTAAGGGATATTTCCCTGACGAATGGAAAGTTGGCCTATTGAAGTTAATTAGAAAGCCAGGAAAACCAGTGATGGAACCCAGGTCGTATCGACCAGTTGCTCTTTTAGCTAATTTTGGTAAGGTCTTAGAACGGCTTATGGCATTTCGAGTCTCTGAGTTAATGACAGCTTGTGATATGGTTTCTGAGCGTCAGTACGGATTTACACGTGTCAAATTGTGTGAGGGTGCTCTGATCGAATTTATAAAACATATTAATGGTTCTACATCTAAGTACGAACTAGCAATTTACGTGGATTTTGAGGGAGCTTTTGACTCCCTATGGTGGGGGTCTGCCCTTGAACAATTAAGAGTGCTGACTGTTCCTTGCAACTATATAAGTTGCTTAGAAGTTATTTCACAAACAGATATATGGTGGTAAAATCGGAATATTATTATGTTAAAAAGCAGGTATTGCTAGGGTGTCCGCAAGGATCAGTGTTGAGACCCCTTATTTTGAATATGGTATTGCCCAATTAGTTAGTTCAATCTTTTCCAAACACAAAATTCATTGCTTTTGCAGACCATAGAACCCACGGAATTAACAGACATAAGACACAGCGCGGCAGATGAATTTAATTATTCGGGTGGCCTAAATATAATAGTTTCTGCTAGATATTGACACGAGGGAGTCCGACTAGTGTGTATGCGGAGGGCATTGGCGAGGCCATGTTATATTAAGGATCTGGGTATATTCTTACCATGTGTACGCCATATCAAATTTTGAAGTCTATTTTACTTCCTAGACGCCAGTCTGTGATCCACAATGACTTTCAAATAACTATTGACGTCTCAAGAGGCATCCCGCAAGGAAGCGTACTGTCAGCTATCCTGTTTGCACCAGGTTTGGAGCCTTTCCTTGCTCAGAATCCGAACTTTGTCTCTTATGCCGACGATCTGAAGTTCTACGTGAGCTCAGGTCATTATCATCAGATTCATGATATCCACCAACAAGCTTCTAGGCAGATATTGAGCTTGGAAATTTATCTTGCCACAATTGGGCTGCATCTGAGCCCTTCCAAATCAGCACAACTGACGATAACCAAGATATCCAAATCTTTGTTAGTGGGGAACCGGTGCAAAAGGTGACCTCTCATTCTGATCTTGGTCCCACCTGGGATGTTTTGCTCACATTTCAGCCTCACTTTGCCAGGATGAGGCAGAAGGCTTACGCGGCTCTTTGGGCAGTGCGTCAAGAGCTCGTTGGTGCGCATCAGCCAGCGCTGCTTGTTCGGCACATCTTGAGGTCTGATTCCTCTCTATGCTTCAGAAATTTGGTCATCTGCTCCTGCCTCATACCTTCAGAAGTATCTCAGTTTAGAGTGCTGGTTGCTTAGATGGATGAACAGGGTGGTAGGCCACCCCCTAACTATCTCCAGCCCTACAAGCAAATCTGGGCACCACTCCCTGGAGACATATCATCATGACAAAAAATGTCCTCACACTTACACGGCTTATAACGAGGCGAATTGATACTCCATCGGTATCCACATTAATCCCTGGCCCGAGGAGGGTAAGAGGGGAGCACCCCGACTCCTGTCTCCCTCTACGTCTCGCGCTGTCGAGCATTAATTCCCGGAGGAACATGTTTCCAGCCAATTGTCTTCGGATCTTCAATAAATTTAGGATCCACGCTGATAGGTTCTGTGAAGACAAGCTCTACAGGAAGGAAATCATCAAGAACTGCTACCAGATAATGGAATTATAATACTCACCTCCTCCTGGACATGACAGACTTTTTTTTAACTTGACTATTTTTATATGCCAAAGACTTTTGTCTTCATGCAATCATATATTTTGTATATTACTGTATTAATCCTGTAAAAGTCTCGGTTTCAGCACGCATGTACTCTTGTTTATTGTACATTGTGTTCCTCGCACCTTAGTCTGTAAATATTCACACCCTTCTGGCACAGAGCTGTCCCGGGGTGACCCAAGGTTTCTTCGGAAATAAACTGATTTTTGTAATAATAATAATAATAATAATAATAATAATATCCAAATATTTCATTACTTCATATAGCATGTGCTCCCCAACCCCACTTTTTCTTAATATTGAATACACAATGAATTGTCAAACTAAGGGAATCTGCGGAAAGATCTAAACCTCCCAAACACTTCCTGGTTCACTTCACGTGGTCTTAATTCTAATCTCAACGATGTCCATTTCCACTTGAAGTCTGCCAAACCCCATGTACTTTTCCCGACAGAATCTCAGTTATCCTTTAATTCAACTACTGCTCACTTCAATTGCCCAAATTATTCGCTGTATGATTCCATTCGATTTAAAGGTGGTGCTTGTACATATGTCCGTTCCAATATTCCCTGTCAGAGAATTGGTAATTTGGAATCTCCTCTTTTCGATTTTCTCTGACTTAAAATCTCTCTACCTCATTGTGAAAAATTCATCTGTTGTCTCTTCCAACTCCACTAATCATTGGAGCTCTTTGACTTCCTCTCTTTGTAACTTAACTTTATCCAGTCCAACTTTCCTAACAGTGAGGTAATTTTCCTTGGTAAGTTTAATGTTCACAACTCCAGCTGGATTCCGTTTTCTATTCATACCGACCCAGCTGGTCGAGATGCTGAGGCTTTTGAAATTACTTGCACAGATTGTTCATTTACCTACAAGAATACCCGACAATCCTAACCATGCAGCCAACACAATGATCTTTTTCTCACAGAAAACATTTCTTAGTACAGTTCCTAAAAGAACAACTTGAAATGAGTGGTCTTAAGGAACCTCAAACCACAACATGGTGATTGTCTCTTCTGCAATGGAGCCTTTATCTAATGGCTATTCCCAACCTTGTATTTTTTGGCATTACAAGAATGCAAAATGGGTTGACTTGCGAGATATCTTTTCTTCTTTTCCTTGGTCGGATTACTGTTTCAAAACTTCTGATGTCAACGTTTGCTCAGATCGTGTCAGTGAAATTATTCTTGTAGGAATGGGCTCCTTTATTCCACACACCACTTTAAAATCTCGTCCTTTAACTAAACCTTGGTTTTCCAATAAATGTGCTAAGGCTGTTCAAGAGAAGAACGCTGCATATCGTAATCGGCTTGTTTCCAATTCTTCAGTTTCATTTTCTGCCTACACCAAAGCTCGCAACAATTTTAAAGCAGTTATTAATCAGTCCAAACTAGAGTTTCAACAGGCTAAGAGTAGAAAACTTGCTTCTTGCCCATTATGGTAGCCGAGCATTCTGGTCTCTTGCCAAAGCTATTGGCCGCAAATCTCGCCTATGTTTGCTCCAACGGCGCCTCCGTAGCCAGGTGGGCAGAAGCAGCAGTGCGTAGCACATGCTTCTTGATAAAACCGGGGTTCGAGCCCGTGACCACCAAATACGAAGGTTGCGGAAAGGTCGGGGAATGACCACCGCATATTCCTGGAGAAATATGGATTTAGTTGCTAATGCTCCTAAAAGAAAAAAAAAAGGGAAAAAAAAAAACAAATCTGCTGAAACCTCTATCAAAACCAGATTGTTCTGTTTTCACTTCAGCCAAGGATAAAGCTGACCTGCTAGCATCGCATTTTTTTTCCAACTCAGGTATTAATGATCTTGGTAAAACACTCCCGCCATTCCCAACACGCTCCATTCAATGCCTCCTGTGGTCTTCCGTCAAAAGGATGTCAGAAGGGTTTAAACGAAGCGTGATGCTCAAAAAGCTATAGGCCCTGATGGTATTTCTTCACTGTTCTCAAAACCAGTGCTCCTGAATTTACTCCTATTCTTTGCCGCCTTTTTTCACTTTCTTATTCCAAATGTGTTTTTCCTTCTGCTTGGAAATTTGCTCATATCCAGCCAGTTCCTAAAAAGGGTGACAAATCCCTCCCATCCAATTATCGTCCCATGCAATTACTTATAATATTTCTGAAGTAATGGAGAAGCCAACTGTTAAACTACCTAGAAACCTTCCATCTGATCATTGTAACGTTTGGTGAAACAGAAGCAGTTACTCTTGACATCTCAAAGGCTTTCGATCGTGTTTGGCATAAAGGTCTTCTAAACAAGCTTCCATCTTATGGTTTGCCAACTGTTTTTTGTAATTGGTTATCCAGTTTTCTCTCTGATCGCTCACTGAGGGTGATGGTAGATGGCTCTCTGTCTTCTAACTTCTCCACTAATGCCAGTGTCCCCCAAGGTTCAGTTCTTTCCCCCACACTTTTCCTCTTGTATATTAATGACTTTCTTCCATTGACTGCAAATCATATCCATAGTTTTGCCGATGATAGCACATTGCATTCCACTTTCCATTTTGAAAAAAAACTTGCCTGCTCAATCAGCTTCAACTTCTCGAAAATCTGCTACAGTTCGTTAAATGCCGATCTTCAGGTAATTCTCCACTGGGGCAAAGACAACTTAGTTGATTTCAACCCTTCTAAAACTCAGTCTTGTCTTATATCTCGCAAAAATTATTCTTCTGCTCCTATGCTTATCTTTAGTGACACTCCGATTTCTAGGCAAAATGATATATCTCTTTTGGGGATTACCCTGACTTCTAATCTCTCTTGGCAGAAGCACATTACCAATATTGCTTCCTCTGCATCTGAAAAACTTGGTTTTCTCTTTCGCTCTCGGCGTTACTTTTCTTCCAAACAGCTGCTCACTCTGTATAAATCGCAAATCCGTCCTGCCATGGAATATTGTTCCCACATCTGGGGTGGTGCCCCCAAAACCTCTCTCATGCTTCTCGATTCCCTTCAGAAGTGGGTAGTTAGATTAATTAACGATTGATCTCTAACAGAGTCTCTCCACTCTCTGTCTCATATAGACGTAGTGTTTCTACTGCATGCCTCTTCTACAGATCCATGGGCACTGTTCTTCTGAATTGTCTTCTATAATTCCTTCTATGTCTTTCAAAACATTCCGAAGTCAACATCCATTTACTGTCCAACTTCAAACCCACAGAACCAACTTTTCATCTTCCTCATTTATTCATTCAACTGCCGTTTTCTGGAACAACCTTCCTTCATACGTATTTCCTGAAAATTACAGTCTAGAGAAGTTCAAGTCCAATGTCAACAAATGTCTTCTTTTGTCTTCCCAACCTCCAACCCAAGCATGGTGCTAACTACTATAGGTGCTAATACCTCTCGTATTCGGGGTTCCATAAAAAAAGAAAAGTGACGCATGACCTGTGATTATATAAGAGGTTTCCGTGCAGGGAAAGAAGCATTTTTTTTTTTTTTTTTTTGCATATTTCCAATATTAAAACGTACATCAGGGCAACGTAAACTACAGCAAACACGAGACCAAAAATCAGAGAATAGGATAGGATAGAACCACCTCGCACTCACCAAGTGACTAAGCCGATACAAAGGGTGTTCCCAGAGGAAACTAAACAACCGAATCTTCGATAAGGAACAAAGAGCCTTCTACTTTGAGTCTCGGAGAAGGCAAACAAAACAAACAAACTATTATTTTTAGGCCACCCGAATAATGAAATTTATCTGCCGTGCTCTGTATCTTATGTCTGTCAATTGTGTGTGTTCTATGCACGATTTGTCTGTTTTGCTGTAAGAAAAACCACATTTTCTGGGAGGGAGGGAACTTGATATCTACGCCTGAGACCGACTAACTCAGCCACGGAGTGAAAAAAGCCCATTAAAGTTCCTTTCGTCATCGACGAAAGGAACTTTAATGGGCTTTTTTTCGAACCAGGCCTTTGCCACCCGGTGTGAGGAGGACGGTTATAGTACCACAGTGCTACCCACGCAGGCTCGGAGAAGGCAGAAAAGAGGAATCGGACAAACAGAGTAGGAACAGAATACGATCTAGACTTTGGGCAATGTTTGGAGTAGTGAAATAAGACAACTGCTGTGGATAGAACGAGAACGGAAGAAAACGAAGGAAGTACACAATACTAGAGAGTGGGAGATTCGGGAGGAAGAAGTAAAACAGTCGATCAGGATCTCCTACAACTGGCGAACCCCAGACACAGATTAACGTCCACAACTAATATTACAAGAAGCTCATTTGCACACACAAGCACCTAGCAGAGGAGTTCACCGAAATATTAAGACACCCAGAGACAATCCCGAAACTTGGTACTCAAAGAATGACATATCTGAAGCTTAAAGACGAAGATACAAGAAACCCGGCGAAATAAAAGCCAATAACACCCATCGATGTACAAGATCCTGACCAGCTGCATAACAAAGAAGTTTTCAGACCACTTGGACAGCCAGAACACAATGGGCAAACAGCATGTAGACATGTAGACACGTACATGTACAAATGTATATTATCTCTTGTAGGACGGAACCTGAACGACCGTTCATCGTTCATCTCCGGCTTGGTACATTGTGATGGATTCACAATTCTGTAAAAGGCCAGAAGTGTGTGTGTGTGTGTGTGTGTGTGTGTGTGTGTGTGTGTGTGTGTGTGTGTGTGTGTGTGTGTGTGTGTGTGTGTGTGTGTGTGTGTGTGTGTGTGTGTGGTGGACCTCGACTAGCTCGTGGGTCTCAAATGACAAGCAAAAATGCTCTTGCCCGGACCTAATTGAACCGAAAATTGTGAAGAAAAGATGGAATACACCCCGGACCTGTTATTGACATTACACAACACCTTCCTCCGAGAAGGAACCTTTCCAAATGACTGGAAAATTGCAGCATCCAACTTATATTGAAAAATCCAGCCTTACTGTTCGATCGCCTTCTTTCCAGTTGTAAGCAAACTATTCGAGAGAATATTGCACAACAGGCATTTGGTCCTATTACGAAGGACCAAAACTAACAAACACAATGTAATTTGGATTCAAACCTGGCCTATCCACGATTGAAGCTCTAAATATTCGACTCGATAAAGTAGAAGCCTGTACTACCAAATATTTTCTTGTTATTAGCGTCGACTTCGCTGGGAGGTTTGACGCCATCTGTTGGCCGAGCGTCCTTCCGAGAGTTAGGCTGGCTGGAGCGCCTCTAAACCTGTATAACACAAACAGGAGTTATCTAACACAGAAAACGATCGAAGTACATGCACCGTATAGGAGGTTAACCAGACAAATCCGCAGAGGGTTCCTCCACGGCTCCGTCCTAGGACCCCCTATTGTCCTACTTCCCGCAGAACATGGAACAGCATCTTCTAGACTCGGAACATGAATACAAAGCCCTTACCATCTTGCTCAGAAACTCTTTGCTAGAAGGCGAGCACTTATAGCAAACCATCATGCACAGCACCCGGAAACTGATGATGAATCTCAAAACTAGGACTAGAGAAAACTGGAATACGCAAGAAAACTGTATCAAAATAACCTACAACCACGAACAATGACCATCATCTAGCTTTGTTCACGAGGGAACTGACAACCAGGAAGACTTACGTCTGAATCAGACAAACTGACACAGGACTTGACATGAACTGGATACAAATTATTCGCACTGGACCACTAGCTGGATGGCTAAACCAAATGGCCAACGCTCGAACTAAGTGCAAAGGAAAATTATATCACCAGGACCTAAGGCAGCATCCTCAAAACATGCACACTGTGTGACCTGAACAGGTTACATGACCATCCATAGGACGGGACTTGCCTCATTGTTTGTTATTTGTTATTTTTTTGGTTTTTAGGAGCATTAGCAACTAAGGCCATATTGCTCCGTGAATATGCGGTGGTCATCACTTAGACCTTTCCGCATCCTCCGTATTTGGTGGTGACGGGCTCGAACCCCGGTCTAATCAAGAAGCGTGTGCTACGCACTGCTGCTCCTTCCCACCAGGCTACGAAGGCGCCTACTTGCCTCATGTATGACCGTTTGATTCCTACTTTGAACATGATCACCAACGAATATCCGGTTCAGATCGCTAGAACTCTTCACCTGCTCTCTACTGCCATTGCCAGATGGCGATCTGTACCGGGCTCCCTTGCCTGGTACCTTTACTCCTTTTCCCCTGGCAGAGAGAAGGAGACAGTCTTGTCTCCTCTCCTCCCCTGCAAACTCTTATTCTTCTCCTGGTTGGGCACGGACCTGCTTCTCTGAACATCCTGGCGTCGCCTTCTCCATCATCCCCATACCTCTGTCTTCTCCCCCTGGCCTCAGTCTCACCCCCCGAATCTGCCAAATACGCCAGCGTATAACCCCACACAAACTGCAAAAACTTAACTTCGTCCAAATTAAACCACATGAACCCCATTTGGCGTTTCTAATTCCAGCGCTCACCCTTACCGAATTTTTTTTTTTTTTTAGGCCCTAGTCACTGAAATCTCGGGATACTAGGTGGCAGGGCCTGCCAGAATAAAAATTTCAAACATCTGTGTACCTGCTCTCCCTCCACGAGGCCAAGTGTGGGCAACGTTGGGCCTCAGTAGGGGTCAGCGGCTAAACTGCCAGATGAACAACGATACACAACACTACACATATACAAAATCCGCAAACACTGTATACTTTTTTTTATATTATATTATATTGAGGTTACCACTGATTGGTAGATTAACTCGTATTTGTGTCTCCAAATTGCGTGTGTCCTCTGATCGATTTGCCTGTTTTGCTGCACGAAAAAACCCCAGTACCTGGGAGAAAAAACCTTGCTATCTACGCCTGAAGACCGATTAACTCAGCCAGGGAGAGAAAAAAAAGCCCATTAAAGTTCCTCGCGTCATCGACGGTATGCGAACACGGGCATTTTCCGCCCGATGTGGGGAAGACGGTGACGATGTCAATGTACTACCGCCCAGACAAACCATGTACACTTTATTATTATTATTTTAGGGTTACCCGTAATTAACTACATTAACCCGTATTTGTGTCTGTAAACTGCGTATGTTCTATGGTCGATTTGTCTGTTTTTCTGGACGAAAAAACCCCAGTTACTGGGGAGAAAAACCTTGCCATCTACGCCTGAGACCGACTAACTCAGCCACGGAGTGAAAAAAGCCGATTAAAGTTCTTCGCGTCATCGACTGGATTCGAACCCAGGCCTTTTCCACCCTGTGTGGGGAGGACGGTGACGATACCACTGTGCTACACGCGCAGACAAACCATGTACACTGCCACTCTTAATCTCTGGCATTCCCAGTGAACTGGTATGCCTAGAATTAAAGCAACGTGGGGATGGTGGAACCGCTGGTGCCGCTAAACACCAATACACTTTACACTTAGCTCGTGAGTCTACTATTCCCTGTGTGTGTGCTGTATTGCACAAATCCCGCACCCAGGAGAAGGAGGAAGAAGCACACTGGTGTGCAAAACTTAAGGACCAATCAGGTTTTTACTGTAGCTTCTCATAGAAGTGGCCTAGATATGGGAAAAGCATACCAAAGGAACCTCGAGAGGTACGGAAATGATGAAGGAAACAACACCGACACAACAACGGAAACAAAACGGTACAGATGGACTTTATTCAAAAAAGGCAGCACAGCACTGGCTTCCATGATACAGATGCATCACTGTGAAAGATGGAACAAAGGGAAGAGGTGGTCCTCAGTAGGAGATATGGCAACCCCACCCCTAATGTCGATGCAGGCTTTGCACCGGCTGTCCATACTTAGAAAAATGTTCTTGATAAGTTCTTGTGGTAACATCGTCAATTCCTCTGTCAGCGCTATCTTCAACTGGTGAAAAGGGAAGTCTCAAAACGGATATTTGCCCTCCACTTGCTTGTGTCAATTAAAATTATAGCGAGAGAAGTCAATACGCCAAATTTTTGGCAGATGTGCAATTGAGGAACCCCCTGAAACCCTTAAAAGCCCTCCCCTCTCTGCAGTCTGTGGCGTGGAGGCTGAGAATAGGGGATAGATTCCTGCCCATGGAGATGTTCCACAGCGTCCAGGAGATAGATGTGGACTACAAAAAGTTCAGAGAGGGCAAATCGTACAGAAGACGCACCATTAGGAACCAGCTTTCGTCTTTAACCGAGTGGCTGCCATCGTCCTTTCATCGCTTTTCTTGTGTCTTCATTTCGGATGTTAATATGTAATTATACGTTTTATGTCCTAATATATGTTTTAAGTAATTTTTCTTGTATAAGTTATTTAATGTGAAATCGCTAGCATTGTCACTGTTGCGGGTATTATTGCATCAGGTAATCATATAACCAATCACTGCCTGCCATAAAGATATTTAATTAATTAATTAACATTTTCTTGTGGGTGTGAATATGCTGCTAGGCGTCTGTTCAGAGCGTCCCATATATGTTCGATGGGATTTAGATCGCTGGAACGGGCAGACCAATCCATACGAGCAATGTCCTCACTTTCCAAAAGCATATCAAAAGCTGCTTTGCGATGGGGTATGGCGTTATCATCCATAAACACGAACTCGGGGCCAATGGCACCTTGGCACAGGCGCACATGGGGAAGATTATCTCAGTACAGTAGCATGCAACGTTTACAGTACCGCCTTCCAGTATCTGGAGTTGTGTGCGTCCGTCCAAGATAACTCCTTCCCAAACGAGAACAACTCGACCACCATATCGATCCCTTTCAGCAATGTTTGCGGGGTGATACCGTGTGAAAACTTCTCACCAGATCAGCTGACGTCCAGAATCTCTGCTGAGACTGAATCTACTCTCATCAGTAAAGAGTACCTTACCCCATTGCGCTGCTGTCCAGTACTTTTTGTTCGATGCACCACAGTGAACGGTGTCCCCGATGGGCAGGTGTTAAAGGGACACAACGTACTTGCCGTCGGGCAAACAGTCCACCTTTGTGGAGTCGCCTGGCTCCATTAAACTGCAATATATCCTTCGTCCCGTGCTCCTGTGCACAACTTTTCAATGGATCTCGCTGTCTGGTGCCGTTTCCTCTTGGCCTGTAGGAGTATATAGCGGTCATCATTGGGCGTTGTTTTTCGTGGACGACCACCACTGGTCCTTCAAACAGCTGTACCTGTCCTTCTGAAGGCCGACCACGCATGTGAGACGATGCTATAGGCGATACCGAACTCTACAGCCAAACTCCACGAACTTCGAGCTTCCCAATTATTCGACCCCGGGTAAAGTCCTCCAGATGTTGTCTACTGTCCATTTCATTGTCTGTAGCACTGTATGAAACCAATGGAACTTGGGTAAAAATCGTGCTCACCATTCGGTAATTTGCACAAAACTGTTGAACTGCTGCTTTTGTCTGATTCTGTGAGCTCTCTCATCACGATTCAAATTTTCCCATGTGCACCAGCTTTCTGCTGAACGGCCACAGTTATGCAAATCGCCACAGGCCCTCTCGTTTGATTTTGTGGTTGTAAACTTTTATAAATAGTGCTGGTCCTTAAGTTTTGCACACCAGCGTAAAACAGTCGATCAGGAACTCACACAACTGGCGAACTCCAGGAATAGATGACGTCCACAACTAATGTCAGAAGAAGCTCATTTTCACACACAAGCACCGAACGAAGTTCACCCGAATGATAAGATACCCACAGACAATCCCGAACTTTCTTACTCAAGGAATTACATATCTGGAGCCTACTGACCAAAACACATGAAACCTGCAGCCTGATGGCCAAACAGCATTTTCATATATATATATATATTGACTCTTGATTGTTAAAGAGTCCTTATGTGCTGTAATGTAATAACCAGATCGTATGTATAGCTTAGCCTAAATTTCAGCACTCACCTCATAGTAATCCGCTTAGCTGGTGGAGAGTTTTACCACATAGCTGGTGAAGAGTTTTACCACATAGCTGGTGGAGAGTTTTACCACTATGTATGTGGTAAAATAGGATTCTATGGAGAGTGGTTATACGATTCTAATAACTTACGGGGATTATGGGTTTAGAAACTAAGTTATGGGCTATAAACATTTTTCTAAGAAAGGAAAGTGCACCTTCCATTCTATGGTTGCTTAATTAAAATAAATTAAATGAAGAAATATAAAGTCTAATAGCCGCGCACGAGCGACTTTCGAAATCGTCTTCAGTTAGCTTTAATGGGGGGAAAGAGAGCGCGCGAGTGTGTTCTATACGGTTTGAGTTCCCGAAATGCATTTCAGTGCACGTGGAAACTTAATACGTGCTAAATTCCAAATGGTGGAGAAGTTGGCGGGAATCGTTTTGTTCAGTACGTTGAGTGATGTGTGGCGCTTAAACCACTCAATGACGAGGGCTTCGTTTTTATAGCTGGAATTTAATTTGACTACTGTGATGGCTGAATCGATGAGTGGGTTGTGATTATCAGATTGGACATGTTGTGTTAGTTCCGTACTTGCTAAATTAGATTTGAAGCTATTAAAGTGGTAGTATGCACGGGTGTTGGAAATTTTTGATGTCCCGAATTTTGCTGTTGTACTGCCTATATAACCTGCTTTGCAATCTGATTGGCATCTGATCAAATATATAATGTTGTTATGATCTTGTGTCCCATACTCGTGTGTTGTCTTGTATGAATTGAATTTGGAACTTAATTTGTTATAAGATGTGAATATTAATTTGATATCTATATTTTTAAAAATCTGTTGAAGTCTTCTAGCGTATTGTTGATGATATGTGAGTGTGGTAAGGGGTTTATGTATCTTATTCTTATTCACGTGGTTATTAATTTTGCTTGGGTTATTAGTGTTATTATGAACTTTGGTGATGGTTTCTTTTATTAGTTGTGATGGGTATTTTCTGTCGATGGATTTTTTGGTGAGGTATTGTAATTCTACAGATAGGTCTGTTTGTGTTTGGCTATATTTTACAGCGTTGTATATCTGGTTGTATAGAACTGCTTTTTTGATGTATAGAGGGTGGTGTGAGTGGTAATATAAGAATTTACCTGTATGTGTGTTCTTTCTGTATATTTTGGTGCCTAAAGATGTACTTATTTTGTATATATTGAGGTTTAGAAAATTCATTTTATTATCGCTTTCTGCTTCGAGGGTAAATTTCAGTCTCTCATGTGTTGTATTAAAGGTGTTCAGTAAAGTATCGATGGTGGTTCTGTTGCCTATTAAGGGGACATCATCTGCATATCTCATGTATAGTTTAATTCCTGGGGGAAAGGGTTGGAGAATTTTTTCTTTGATAGATGAGAGGTAGATCTCGGATAAAGGGGCAGAGGTACCGAGGCCCATGGGAATGCCGGAAATTTGTTCGTAGATGCTATTTTGGAATTTAAGTTGTTTGGCGTCAAGTATCAGTGACGTGAGTTCTAAAATGTCATTAATATTTAAGTCGGTACGTTTTGTCAATGTGTCGTCTTTAATTAATAGTTCTTTAAGAGCCAGTAGCATGGATTCGATGTGCACGTTTATGTATAGAGAGAAGACGTCGAAGGACGCGAGAATATCGTTTTCAGATATGGTTATGGAATTTATACGTTCGTGTGCTTGTTTAGTATTGTAGACCCTGAACCGAAAAAATCTCATTAAGGGTGAAATAATTTTGACAAGGAAAATGGATAGGTTAGCATAGGCGGACTGTTTATAGGAAACGATGGGCCTTAAAGGATAATCTTGTTTATGGAGTGTTGACTATTCCAAAGTCAAACAGATTCAACAACATTCAGAGCTTGCAACACGTTTAACATTATCAAACTTAAAAATAAACTTTATGGGATCATAAGAAGACTCAGAACCATAAACAAAGTAATTTACATACCCTCCAGCAAATAAGCATACGCAGTAACATTCTTCCACACATTTTTGGAATATTGCCCTCCCATATCATCAACAATTTGCTAGAAGGCTTCAACAGATTTTTAAGAATGCAGATAACAAATTAATATTCACATCTTATAACAAATTAAGTTCTAAATTCAATTCATAGAAGACAACACACGAATACGAGACACAAGATTACAACAACATTATACAGGGTGTTTCAGTTAAACGTTTCAGAACTTCTAAGAGGAGTAGGGTACATCCTGACAACTCGAAATCATATAGCAATGTGGGGTCGGAAATGCTTTCCTGAAGCGGTGTTGTACACAGAAGCACCATAAAGAAAAGAGACCGTAAGTGAGAAATCGTTTTAATAATACATGAAAAGAAGCAAAAGGTACATGGATTAAAGTAAGTGTTCGAAGTTTCTTCCACGGGCTACAATGCACGCCTCACATCTCCGACACATGGACATCCGAACATTCTGGAATACTCCAGGCGAATTTCTTCGGCAGCTACTGCGATTCTTGCAACCAGCTCCTCAGCATTGTCAACAGGGGTGTCATAAACTAGCGATTTCATATGACCCCAGAAATAAAAATCAAGACATGATAGGTCGGGTGACCGAGCAGGCCAACGCACGGGACCACCACGTCCGACCCACTGTTGACCAAATGTGACATCCAGGTAGTTACGAACATCTCCGCTATAATGGGCAGGGGCTCCATCGTGTTGGAACCACATTGTCTGTTGCGTCGATGCAGGAATCTGTTCATCTCTCAAAAGTTGTGGCAATACTTGCTGCAGAAAGATCAAGTAGATAGGTCCGGTTAGACGACACGGTAACAGGTAAGGTCCGATGAGGTGATCTCCCATAATACCGGCCCATTCATTGACCGAAAATCGAATCTGTGCTGCACGACGTCGCACGACGACTTCTGTATACAATACCGCTTCAGGAAAGCATTTCCGACCCCACATTGCTATATGATTTCGAGTTGTCAGGATGTACCCTACCCCTCTTAGAAGTTCTGAAACGTTTAACTGAAACACCCTGTATATTTGATCAGATGCGAATCAGATTGCAAAGCAGGTTACATAGGCAGTACAACAGCAAAATTCGGGACATCAAAATTTCCAACACGCGTGCATACTACCACTTTAATAGCTTCAAATCTAATTTAGCATGTCCAATTTGATAATCACAACCCACTCATCGATTCACCCCTCACAGTAATCAAATTAAATTCCACCTACAAAATCCTTCAAAACGAAGCCCTCGTCATTGAGTGGTTTAAGCGCCACACATCAGTCAACGTACTAAACAAAACGATTCCCGCCAACTTCTCCACCATTTGGAATTTAGCACGTATTAAGTTTCCACGTGCATTGAAATGCATTTTGGGAACCCAAACCGCATAGAACACACTCGCGCGCCCTCTTCCCCCCCCCCACTACAGCTAACTGAAGACGATTTCGAAAGTCGCTCGTCCGGGACTTTCGAAATCGCGAATTTTTATATTACTTCATTTAATTTATTTTAATTAAGCAACCACAGAATGGAAGGTGCACTTTCCTTTCTTAGCAAAATTTTTATAGCCCATAACTTAGTTTTTAAATCCATAATCCCTGTAAATTATTAGAATCCTATAACCACTATGTATGTGGTAAAGCGGATTACTCCACCAGCTAAGCGGATTTCTATGAGGTGAGTGCTGAAAGTTAAGCTAAGCTATACATACGCTCTAGCTATATATATAATATTAAGGATAATATAAAGAACCATTAGAATGAGCAAATCAATCCAATAATAATACCATCAAGGACCTAAGAAAACCCAAAAAAAAATGATTATCGCTTTTTACAGACAATTTAGATGACTTCAACTGGGGCCAACTACCCAGATTGAAGGTAAAAAAGCGATAAGAGGTTCTCTGTTTCTGTGATGATCAATATATGCTAAGTAATTTAAATCTAAATCAAATATAAACCAGTATAGGCCGAATGTAAATCGAATATAAATAAATCGAAAGAAGATAATAAAAGTTAAGAAAATTTTGGAAATATTAGAATCAAAGGTAAGAAATATAAGTAAAATATAATTGTAAGCATATATTAATCATCGTTGACCCGACAGAGAACGTAATTTAATGATTACAATAAGATTAAATATATAATACATACTACATTTGACCGTATCTAGGACATCATGTAATAGTCGTCAAAATAATATGTGGTGCCCCCTATGTGATGGATACGGTAAAAATAAATAAATAATTAAATTAACGCATAGAGAAGCATGCAGATAGTAAGAAGAAAAATTAAAGGAGTAGGAATTACAGAACCTGAACTCCACAAAGGCGAAAACTAGTGGTATAGATAAGAAATAGTTTCTCCTACGTCCTCGGATTGCCCTAATAATTTCGGAGAAATAAAAGTAAAGAAAGTAGGACAGTTTAAAGACATTACAAGATATAAGTTGTGGCTCGGGTATGCCCGGGATCGCAAACCCGTTCCTATAGTAGGACCCTGAGCTGAATTTGCATGTTATTTCAGCGTGAATTTAAGTAAATTTAAATGAATTTAACTGTATATTAACTATATATTAAAAAAAAAAAAATGATACACTGTAAATTGCAAGCCGGTGGGTCCAAGTTTTCTACGCCGTAAGACACCAAGAATGCAAAGTATATCCTATTTACATATATACATGGCACTAAATATAACGATTATATTGAAAATTATATTGAAACAATAGGTTCAGAAAACAAATTTTTGAAATTGATTATGTTTATCGCTTTCCTGAAATGATATTTCAGGTAAGCGATAGGGAAATTATTATTGATCAACCTGCCGTACAACGCTGTTAAGCCCGCTGAACAATTTTTATTACTATTGCAGATATAAGCAATCCTTAGACATTGCGATAAAACTATATTAGCATGCACCGATTTTGATATATTAGATTGCCAGTTTGTGAGGCTGACTACGTTAAAATTAAATGCATCTCTTTTATTATATATCTTTACGTCTATATTATTATTATGGAATATTTCTATATGAAGATCCAGATAATTTGCTATAGTATCGGAATTATTGGTTTTTTCCAATACAAGTTCTACTGGATATAGTTTACTGTAATCCTGGACAAAATGTGGACAATTAAAAACACATAGATCGTCTACATATCTATATATAAGTAGGTTATCTTGGAATTTTCTTTCTGTATAATGTAGATAAAGGTTTGCGATTATTCTTGATGCTGGACTTCCCATAGGGGTGCCAGTCACTTGTAGGTATAACGATGTTCCGTCATATATATAGTTATTAAAGATGCATAATTTTATTCGAGAATCCCAATAGGTTAAATCAACCTTTATAGCATTTTTATTTTCTAAATATAGTTTCTGGAGGACGACTTTTAAGTTATCAAGATTAATGCTCGTAAATAGAATGTTAAAGTCAAATGTTTGTATTTGATGAATATTGTTATTTTTTAGAGCATTTATAATAGGTAAGTTATAATAGTTTTATTTAAGTTATTTAATATAATTTTAAGTAACTTTTCTAACATTTTTCCGGGAAATTTAGCATAACTATCTCTACATGATGTTATGAATCTAAAAGCAATCGGTGTTTTATGAAATTTCGGTATGCAATATATAAATGGATATTTTAGGTTATTATACTTTAACTTTAATTTTTTATGCAATGCAATTAATTTTTTGATTATTATATTACAGGAAGATGTTATCTGTTTATATGTATGGCTAGACTGTAGTTCATTTTTTAAAATTTCTATATAATATTATTTACATATGATTCCATAATTGCAAGCAGCTTTGTCAACGGGAGTAATTACAAAATGTTCATGTATATCTTTGAGCTGCCTATTTATTAATTTGGTATTATATAGATTATCCTGTATGAATTTCAATTGATTATATTTGCTAGATATGATATTAAGCATTGTAAATAGCCACATGTGGTATGCTTCAACCGGTATGTTATGGTTGTATGCTGATCTTATGCAATATTGAAGTAAATCTAGATATAACAATTTTTTAAAGTTAGATATATTAACAGGCAAATTAGGTCGAAATTTAAAACCCAGTGATAAAATATCTCTAAGTTCTGGACATGGGATTATATCTAAATTGCCGGTTATAATGTGATTATGGTTAGGATCCACGTACCTATGAAATGAAGGTTTGTGGCAAACACATATATCCTGTCCGATGTTAATATTGTGAAGGTTTGTAGCTATTGTTTTATAGTTACACGCTTTAAGACTAAATGGTCTAGAATATCTAAATCTGATATTAATATGTAAGTTATTAATAGGCAGCGAGTCATTACGTAAATTAATAGTTTTATGTATATCTAAATCATCCATTAGTTTATTTTGAAAGTATAAGATGAGGACAGAGTTTTCCGGCTGCTTGCTAACATTCAAAATATTAATTCTGAATTTACAAATATCCGATATAATGTGCATAAGGTGGGAGGATGCAAACACGTAATCATTGGTTTTTCTATTTAGTGCTTTGAGTACACTAAGTTTAATACTGAAAAGTGTGTTATGTATTTTACTAATATTTATAGGATCCGTGTCCCACATTTCGAATAAATCTATGAAGTCTCCTAGATGTTCTCGGTTGCTTTTATATGTGTTGGATTTACTAAATTTCCTATTGCGATTATATTTACGAAGTTTGGCAATTTGAAACATATTATAAACGCAAATATCTTTTCAATTATTCGTCATATATTTTTGATTAAATTTATTATTTAGACCGTATGGATATAGGGTTTTATATTGTAACATGTATATATCTTCTTGCAATAATCTTTCATTTGCGTTATTAATTACGTTAAGTATTGAAATGAAAATATTACCAATGTCTTTAAACTGTCCTACACTCTTTATTTTTATTTCTCCGAAATTATTAGGGCAATCCGAGGACGTAGGAGAAACTATTTCTTATCTATACCACTATTTTTCGCCTTTGTGGAGTTCAGGTTCTATTATTCCTACTCCTTTCGTTTTTCTTCTTACTATCTGCATGTTTCTCTATGCGTTAATTTAATTATTTATTTTTACCGTATCCATCACATAGGGGGCACCACATATTATTTTGACGACTATTACATTATGTCCTAGATACGGTCAATATGTAGTATGTATTATATATTTAATCTTATTGTAATCATTAAATTACGTTCTCTGTCGGGTCAACGATGATTAATATATGCTTACATTTATATTTTACTTATATTTCTTACCTTTGATTCTAATATTTCTAAATTTTTTAAACTTTTATTATCTTCTTTCGATTTATTTATATTCGATTTACATCCGGCCTATACTGGTTTATATTTGGTTAGATTTAAATTACTTAGCATATATTGATCATCACAGAAACAGAGAACTTCTTGCCTTCATTCTGGGTGGGTGGCCCCAGTTGAAGTCATCTAGATTGTCGGTAAAAAGCGATAATATATATATTTTTTTTTTTTTTTTTTTTTGCGTTTTCCTAGATCCCTGATGGTATTATTATTGGATTGATTTACTTATTCCAATGGTTCTTTATATTATCTTTAATATTATAGACATTATGGGTGTATTGCATGATTGCTTGCAACTGCATTGACTCATAAATATTATTTACATATTAGTTACAGTTATTGTCGTTTTAACTTTCTTTCTTTCTTTTTTATCAATAATTATAAATATATATATATATTGAGTAAATGGGGCCCTAGCCGAAAGAAACCTGGCAAATCCCCCATACATAGAGAAACGATATAGTACAGTATACAATTATTAACTACATATTTCTCATTCACATTACAAATTCACATTATCTGTACAATGCATATATCGATTACCGAAAGCCTGCTCCGTGCCCCATAGCTGGCTACTAGAGGCACTGATCATCTACAAAGTAAATCGGACGGTGACAAACTTCCAAGAATCAATGATGGAAAAATAGAGTACCACCATTAAGGTCAAGAACATCACGACCAGACTGATCCTCATCAGAAGACGAATCTTTCAGGCAGATGCGCTGAGCCCAGTGCGGTTCTCTCTTGCACTCAACCCATTATCCACCATGCTCAACAGCAGCAAGTACGGATCTAAACTCAAAGGAAGGAAGGAAAAACCTATAGACCCTCACCCTCGTCAAACTCTATGTAGCAATCAAGAAGCAACTCCAGCAACTTGGGTTCAACGAAGAAGAATTCAGCAATGGTATCGGGATGGAATTTGGTCTAGACAAATGCAAGATCCATCAGGAGAAATTTCTCAGCCAAAATATCGAAGCCGTGACGGAGGAAGAGACCTACAAATACCTTGGTATGATGCAGGTTTTGGCTTAGAGCACAAGGAAATCAAGGCTTCCCTGACCGAAAAATACCATCAGATACTCCGAAGTCTACTGAAAGCAAAGCTGTACGGAGTGAACAGTTGAAGCCATAAACACCTATGCAGTCCCGATAACACATACTCCTTCGGGTAGATTGGACTAACATTAAGGTGAAGGTTATCATGAAAAACACAAGGATAATGATGTGACGTCATTGGAATATCGTGGCTATCGAAATATTTGTAGTCTTGTGCGGCGTTTCCCTTACTGCCAGGTATGTTGGGATGGTTGCAATTAGGGATCACTGCAGTGTTTATGCCCGATAGGCGCTTCGCTACTTTTCTTCATATTGCCGAATAGGGCTATTAGTGAATAATCAGTGAGTATGGTTGGATATTCTAGGAAGAAATTAACTCTGCTAGGTCGCGACTCTCAAGGACAAATGTAGCGGGTTCATTCAACTTTAGAACAATCGTCACGCGCAATAAAGTGAAGTTCACAAGGTCGACCTTGAGAGAAGATTATGATTAAGGGATGGGACACAATTGTTCGTGACATTACAGCAAAACTGCCAATCCGTGGAAGCTAAAGTGGTAAGTAATGAAGGATTTCAAATAAACAGCTGAGAAAGAAGCTCACCTTGTTGCGTGAAGGTGCCGAACAGCATCCACGAGATTACCCGGAGAGGAATCGCTCGCTTGTTCGGTGCCGAGGAGACCTTTACCACGATGAACCCAAAAATACTGGCCATCGAGAAGACCGCAGTAAGCATCAGCCACACCTAAAGAAAAGGAACAAAAATGATCTGATGGAAAGATTGAAGATTGACGTAAAAAGTGAGCATATACATAAGTCACGTTCTGTGAGAGGAACAGATCTGGAAAAGTTGGTGTGGACTGAAATGCTTTTATGACAAACCTGCTTCGAGGATTCCATTCTCGTAACTCCTTCATTCATAACCGTACTTCGGCATCGCCCCTCTCTAGAAACACGTGTTAATGCACTTACAATGATCCGTCCGTCAATGCCTGCTCAATGCATAATTGATGACGTCAGTTCTCCTTCTTCCGTTATGTTGCCAATTACAATGATCACATTCATTAACAAATTGCAAATAAATGGCTTCAATCTAGGCAGGCTGTCACGGAAAGGCCTATAGATATGTATGCCACCTACAGGATACTCCTCCGAAGTATGAAAGCTTCATTTGCAAGGTGTTTGCAGAAGCATCTCACTGCAATCAAAATAAAAAACCCAGGGTGAGTATGGGCTTGGCACACCCAGGGTGTGCCAAGCCCATACTCACCTTTTCTTTCTTTTCTTGGTGATTCCCTTCTCTCTCTCTCTCTCTCTCTCTCTCTCTCTCTCTCTCTCTCTCTCTCTCTCTCTCTCTCTCTCTCTCTCTCTGTAGGTAACTCAGAAATTTTTTTAGCTGGTGCAGCATAAGCGCCAGGCTTCCTTTGACGTAATAATTATTATTATTATTAACTTTTATTCAGAGATTTCCTCGTCCAAGAGTAACACCAGACATAACAACAACCACCTTGCGTACTTGGTAGCAATACCTGCCACGAGGTGGAATCCCCAATCAGGGAGAAATAATATAAGAGCAATAATAATAATAATAATAATGCGATTTATTTGAACTTAAATTTGGGTCGGAAATTGAGAAAAATGAAAACTTTCGTACCGAGAAAATGAAAAAAGAATGAATTTTAAGAGAAGTTTTCTCTGGCGACTTCCTATATATAAATGAATTTCGAGACGTTTACGAGATTAAAATTATGATTGCGGTTTGTCAATCTAGAACACTTCTTTTTTACATTATACAACTGTACTGTCAAGCGATGGCGATTGTAAAATCCATCATTCTGAATCCCAGTAATTTTCCAGTCTGGAAAATTTCGGGGAATCCCACTGTGATAAGGACTTTTAAAACTTTTCTGCCCCCTGCCACAATAAGCAACACCGTACGTATTTCCGATAAGACATTTTGTCGATGGGTCCTCAGTGGAATTGATACAGGACTGACGAAACAATCCTGCGCCATCCTAGCCTCCTATTTACACTCTATAGAAAACTTCGTGCCAGAAAAATATAAAGTGAAAATAAATAAATAAATTATTAATTAAATTTCAACATTTCTACATACACTTGGAACTAAAATTGCGGGTGCGAGTCCGAGTTCAGTTGCTCTATAAATTTGAATATAAGAAAAAGAAAGTTATCGTTTCGTTATGGAAATCACAGAACTTCGATTAAGATAAATTGTAATTTTCAATAAGGTCTGTGGGCCGCATCTAAGGACAGTTTTGAAAAGGAACTCCTGCCTATGACACGATACGACACGATTATGGGTTTCAGCTTGGAAATGAGGCATTGCATCTTAGATGGAGGTACGCTGTATTATATACTAATACAATCACAGGTTTTAATGCAAAACTGAACTCAATTAGTTGCTCACATGCCGCTTACAGATTGTTTCGGTTTGACTCACAAGTGTGCTAAGTTTAAAATGGTGCTAATACACTTTATGTATCTTACTGCACTCTTTCTAAGCGTACCGCATAAAGTGCACTTTTCAATATAAAATCACTTCATAAAGATTCATAAATGAACAGAGAATATATTCTCTAGATTTTGTCACGCTGGCATTGTCGGTCATACTTACCATCGAGGAGAAGGGAGAGAAGATTGCGGACGAGTTTGGAATGAGGCCGGGTGCTTTGACCACGAATACGACGGGGACTATCCAAATTGGAAACAGAAACCCAGCCTGGACATTCCCTTTGCGGTTTAACGAGAAGGTCATGCCGGAGAAGTCAGCATTCTGCAATGAAAACCAGAAATTGTCACTGGAGGAACCGGTGCAAAGAGCGTAGCTTTTCAAAATGAATTAACACGAGCTACGCCTCCAGTAGGGTGTCTCTCCTCACTTACACTCCCGCATAAACGTTAGAAATCAAAGCGTGTGGCAACCTTTTCGTAATTTTTTTTTTCTTTTTTAATTTAGCGATGAAGATGTAAGGCCTAATATAAAAGAACAATACACTACAAAGTGCAGGCAGTTCTCGCTTTACGAGCTCCCGGGTTTACGTGTATTTTTCCCCAAATATCAACAAAATCAAAAATATGAACATTAATAGCAAAAAAATTAATGTTAAGCACAGGAGCGGATTAAGGTCGTTTGAGGGCCCGGGCGCAGAAGAAAATATTGGGCCCCCTTAAAAAAAAGAAAGAGACAGGGAAAATAAAAATACATGTTAACCATTTTTTTAAATAAGTAAAAAAATATTATGTACTATTAATGTTTTATTTCCAATAAAATTTGAATATAATATATGTATAATATAATTAACAATAGCATAATAATAATCACAAAGTTTTGAACTAATAGTTGAACATATTAGTTTAACTATTAGTTGAACTAATATGTTCAACTAATTTGTTGGGATTTTGCGTGGGCCCTTCAGAAGTCGGGGCCCAGGGAGCGCGCCCGGTGCGCCCGCCGTTAAATCTGCCTCTGGTTAAACATTTATAAATATAAAGCAATTCAAACCACGTGCGTAGCTATACAATACAGTGTTCCCCGCTTTACGATATTAATCAGTTCAGAGACACCATCGTATCGTTAAAACATCGTAATGTGAACCCATTAACACATTCTCTTTTGGAAATTCGTTTCAAGAGCTCGGGAAGTTGAAATTTTCGCTGTATAACTAAGCTATTTATCTCTCTAAAATAAAGTCATTTTTAAGGTCACGAGCTTTTATATGATCTTAAGGCCATATAAAAGGTCGTGATCGGGGTTTGTAAATTGTATTAGTTACCAATTGAAATCATTTAAATGCACTGCACTTTCATCGTTATCATATGTTCCGTTTTATGAATCAATTTTGAACGGCTTTGTGATATTTTTCTAAAGTACATTTCTGGAGGTCACGCCCATAAAACAATTTGCACTTTTCTGTTTATTGGAATTTTCTGTAACTGCAAGCAAATATAAACGGGTAAAAAAAGGTCAAGTGCAGCCATAATCAACTCATTGAAAAGCCTCCTCAACAATTCATGGTGAGGGGAAATGGACCATAATCTGCCACGCTGGTCCAGTGCGGGTCGGCAGATCGACCGTATTCAGCAGTCAGGGGCTTGAACCCCGGTCTACTCAAAGAGCGTGTGCTACTGCACTCCCGCCCCTGACCACTGCACCTAACAATACCTCTTCAATGACTTAAGGGTTCCATATTGGCATGCCACCATCTTCTGTTTTTTTTTATTTATTTTATTTTTTTACTTATTTTTTTTTATTTTATTTTTATTTATTATTTTTATTTTATTTTTCCCACGTACTGTCTGGAGTTTGCACTCTAGTGCAGCCAGTTTATTTATTCATTTATTTTCATTTCATTCATTCATTTATTTATTTTATTTTATTATATATATATATTTTTTCTTTTCTTTTCATTTTTATTAAATTGTTATTCTTCTTATTTATTTAATATGTTCTTCACGCGCTTTGACCTGAGTTCCCACTCTAGCGCAGCCAATTTATTTACTTATTTTATTATTTTACACCTATTTTTTTCCACGCGCTCTGCCTTGAGTTCCCACTCAATTTATTTTTTTTATTTTTATTTATTTTTTTTATTATTATTTTTTTATTTTTCTTTCCTTCACGCGCTCTGCCTTGAGTTTCCACTAGTGCAGGCAATTTATTTCACTGTTTTATTATTATTATTATTATTATTATTATTATTATTATTATTATTATTATTATTATTATTTCTTTATTTATTATTATTATTATTATTATTTCTTTATTTTTTATTATTATTTTTATCATTATTATTTAATATATATTTTTTGATTATTATTTATATATATACATTATTTTTTATTAATTAATTAATTGATTAATTTTTTATTTATTTATTTATATTTTATTATTTTATTATATATTTTTAATTATTATTACTTTTTTTATTATTTTTTTCCCCTAACTGCACCACGGGTGGTTTTCTTTTTTGCTCTTCTTTCTTTATCTCCTTCCTCTGGAATGGGTCCCCAGAGGAATCTGTCCCACCTTCTGGCAACTCTAGGTGGGTCAGAGTCTCTCTTGAGACAGTACGTGTTTTGCTGGGACTGGCTCACCGTCCCGTGGTGTGGACGAGTACCCAGAATCATCTGCCCAGGTGATTGATGCTTCTGGGTAGCCAAGCGGCCAGATCATAACAACAGAACACACACAGAATACACACAAACGTACGTCACAGACATCTGCCCCATTTGTACTGATTCTGTTCTTCACAGAGACACGAGGCGGGGTTGAACAAACGTTCTAGGAGCCCACCTTACATATACACATGTCCACATGTCTTGACCACTCGGCTACGGAGGCATAAATGAGTAGTAAACTCTTCTCTTCTCACATTTGCGAAAATACCGATAGCTGGAATTGTGTGGTTTTTTTTTACGTTATTATGGTGAAATGTGCTTCTCCTTTACTGAAATCGTCAATCGTATAAAAAAACATAAAAATTTTCAGAATCTTCTCTTCATTCCTTTTTTTATTTATTTAAGCTTCGTAACTTGTTGCTCCACGCGAATCGTGTTAGTTGCAATATGTGTGTGCCGTTAAAAAATGCTTGTGCGCGCTATTGAAATTTATAAAGAAAAGAGAAGATTGTCTTGGAAATAAACGCCTCTTGAAACATTTCTGAAGAAGACGACTCCTTGTGCAACAAACAGCGAGTGCCGAACCAATGATGAGTGATCAACGAGTGTGCATTTAGTCGATGATGACGAAGAATAAACATTCTTTAACATTTGTAAGTCGTAAATAATCTCTATTATTATAATTTGCTTGATTTTACAGGCTACGTTTTCATTTCTTTCGATAAATCAATCATTGTTTAAACATAAACTACTTAGCTAACTAATTTCATGGTTGAGAACGGAACCCCTAATTTTAACATTATGTCTATGGGAAATAAATTTCCACTTTACGAGTTTGCGCTTTACGAGCGCGCGCCAGGAACAAATTAACTCGTAAATTCGAGAACTACCTGTACACTGGAAGGACCGAATTCATAGGATACCTGCTTCCTGGGCAAGGCGAGGCTGTCACCCCTCTCGCTACTGAACGCACCCATGGCTTGGCAGATATATAGGCACACTGCATTCACCTAGCCGGTAATTCGATATCAGTATGGATAAACGTCGTGATTAAACGACTTTGAAAGAGAGATGATCGTGGGTGCCCGACGCATGGGTCACTCTATCTTGGAAGTGGTACAGAAATTGCACTATACCCGTTCGAATACGCCATTGTCGGAACAAAATCTCATCGTAGACAGCGCTGTGGGCGGAGAAAGGTGATGGGTGGACGTGGCAGTCTGTCTCGCATTATTTCGGCCAACCGGAGAGCAGTGGCACAAATCACTGCCAACTTCAACAAGGGAGGTACCAGAAACGTCTCCACCAAGACCATCAGGCGATCATTAGCCACAATAGGTTATGGGACCAACCAGAGTCCATTTGTAACACCAGACACAGAACTCTAAGCCTCAACTGGGCAAAAGAACATTGGCACTGGACCTTGGATGATTGGAGATGGGTCTCCTATTCTGATGAGTCCCGTTTTCAGTTATTTCGAGCAAACGGGAGCGTATTTGGCAGAAACCGCGCGAAGCTATGCACCTGTCATCTCAACAAGAAACCATTCAAGCAGATGGACTGTCGGTAAGGATGTGAGACGTGTTCAACTGGCACACACTGAGACCTCATGTACGTCTAAAAACATCTCTGAAAGGTCCAGGTTACGTGTCCATCCTTGCAGACCATCTGCATTCCTTCATGGTCACAGTGTACCCACAATGCAATGGACTCTTCCAGCAGGACAATGCGCCTCCCCACAAGGCCGTAGTGACTAGATCATGGTTCGAAGAGCAGTCCGCACATTTTACCACCGTGGAATAGCTTCCCCGTTCACAAGAAATGAACCCTGTGGAGCATCTTTGGGATGCTGGGGAAAGGTCCGTTCGAGCTTTGGATTCTCCAACCAGGAATGCGACAGAATTATGGACATCGATGCAAGCAGGGATGGAAATACCCGTGGAACGCTTTTGTGAACTAGTGGACTCAATACCTCTCCGTGGGACTACCCTTATCCTGGCGAAAGGTGGGCCCACCCGTTACTAGGTAGGTATCCCATGATTTCTGTTCACTCAGTGCATTTTAAGGTGTTTTTTATTAAGCATTGAAACATTTACAACAAAAACTATTATAATGATTAATATTAACAATTATGCTGATATTTTTATCAAAATATCATCCTCCACGAGATTTTATCACTGCTTTAAACATAATTTTTATTTAATCTCATTAAAACTACTGTACGTATGCTGTATTATATTTTCTGCGAGCAGCGCCGTATTTAGGTTTTGTAGGCCCCTGGGCAACAGGTACTTTGAGGGCCTCAGTAATATTTTTAAAAGGAAAAAACCAGTTAACGAAAAATTAAATTTATTTTTTACAAGGCTAACAACAATTAAAAATAAACGTTTAGCAGGGTTCAAACCAAGAAAACCGTTATTCATATTTTAAAGTCTGTATGATGTCACAAACCATCACACAATATATACGTAACAGTACAGTGTTTCTTTTTGCCAAAGTATGTTTACTACAAATATATACTGTACACAGTATATTAATTGAACCCTTTTTTAAATAGATAATTTAGGGTACATACTCTCTGCTGCCACTTTATTAGGTATACCCCTGCTGTGCACACAAATGGTTTGTCCCACAATGTCTTATGACCACAGTTGTCGAATAAATGCAGCAGAACAACCTTTCTAGTATCAGTTAAGCGTACAAACCGTAGCAGGAATGGGGAAAAGGAGTGATCTATCGGACTTCGAACGTGGCATGGTAGTAGGTGCAAAACGCTCTGGACAAAGCATCTCTGAAACGGAAGTTCTCCTGAACTTTTCACGCACCACAGTTTCAAGGGCGCAAAGAACAGGAAACATCCTCTCAACGGCACTCCTGTTGAAGAAAATCGCTTGGAGGATGGCTAGAATTGTGCAAGTAAACAGACGGACCACAATGTCGCACATCATGTTCAGAATACAACCTTGGTGTGCAGAACAAAATATCACAACGGACCACTAGTCGCACTTTGTCGCGCATGGACTACAAAAGTCGGCGGCCACATCGCGTACCTTTGTTATCAATGAAGAACAAGAGAGCACGCGTCCTGTGGGCACAGTAACACCAGCACTGGACTATCCAGGATTGCAAAACAGTTGCTTGGTCTGATAATTCGAAGTTCCTGGTGCTTGATGTTGATGGAAGGCTCAGAAAACAACATGAATCCATGGACCCGTCATGTCTGACGACTACTGTACAAGGTGGTGGGAAGTGTTATAAATAAATTCTTTATTGCTGATAAGTACAGAATTTGTACTAGAGACAGACCAAGCAACTGTTTTGCGATCCTCGATAGTCCAGTGCTGGGTTACTGTGCCCACAGGACGCGTGCTCTCTTGTTCTTCATTGATAACAAAGGTACGCGATGTGGACGCCGACTTTTGTAGTCCATGCGCGACAAACATTCCCCACACTTATGGTGTGGGGAATGTTTTCTTGGCACACGTTGGGTCAATTGATATCCAAAAATGCATGTGTGAATGCCACATCATACCTAAACATCGTTGCTGACCAAGTGCATCCGTTCATGTTGACAGTTTATCCTCAGTCAGATGGTTACTTCCATCAGGATAATGCGCCGGTGCACAAAGCCCGAATCACTCTGGAATGGTCCAAGGAACATGACAATGACTTTTCTTTGCTGCAGTGGCCCGCTCAGTCCGTGGATTTCAATCCTATTGAACATCTTTGGGATGAGCTGAAAAGGGCTGTTTGCTGCAGGCCTACACCTCCGTCGAATCTCAAGGAACTGCGTGACACACTCATGTCTGCATGATACTTCAATCCTGCACAACGTTTTAAGCAAGCAACTGGTTCAATCAATGCCTAGAAGAATTCAGGCTGTTTTGAAGGCTAAAGGAAGCAAAACGCTACTATGTAGGTGTACCTAATAAAGTGACAGCACAGTGTATACTTTGATTCAGAATTCACAAATGAAATAACTTTTCACTTAATCTCTGAAGCCGCTCTCCTGACGGAGGCCCATGGGCTGTATCCCCTAAAGCCCATGTCTTAATCCGGTCCTGCCTGCGAGAGGAGGATATCTCTGCCGCTTGTTAACCTCTGGCTTGGCTCAGTGCTCTAAGGGTTTTGAAAAGTCAAGGTACCTGCGTGTACCTTTGCACCTTACAATAAAGTCATATTTATTAGTAGAGGTGGCATTTTGACGATTAATTTTATAATTGTGTCTTCACAACATTATTCCAAGCAACCCGCAAAGTTTCCCATAAATTTTGTGAAGATGGGCAGCCATCATGGACTTAACGGTCTAATTAAGTCGGATTTAATTCAGGCGATTGGCGTGGCCAATTCCATAATTTTCAATACTCCCCTCCCATTGTTTCACTGTTAGTAAGTCCCTGCACAGCTTAAAAGCTGTGCTTCGGGTCATTGTCTTGTTATAATGAAAAATTTCTTCCACAAAGTCGAAGTCCACAGGACATGTTCAAGAATGCTTTTATAGCTTTCTTTTCTTAAAATTCTTTCGATACTGATGATGTCAGAGACCCTACAAAAGCATTGGTATTGTTATTTCTGGCGCAAGGGCTACTAGAGCCATATTGCGCCTCCTACAAAAGCAGAAACAACCCCAGAAAATTAGATTGGATGTACAGGTGACCTTTTGTGACTTTTCGTCTACTATTTTTACAGATATAAACTTTTTAAAAAAGAAATTTCCTATTTGCTGGCATCTTATGCTTAGAATATGCTTAGAATATGCTTAGATATGCTTAGAATAATTGTTTGGATTAGAGTGGACCAAACTTAGGGAACCCCTAAAAACCTAACAAATAATCTCTCTTTATTACCCTCATAACATCAGCAGTAATTACCCGTAAAAAATGATATTTTTACATAGTCTAGCGATATTTTATGATTTTTCCTCGCGTTCCAGGGCCCTGGGTGCCAAGCGTTTTTCGAGGCCAAGCGACAGTATTGCGACTTAGAGTGCTCTTGATAAATGAAAAATCGTTATTTTTAAGTTCCCGTCTTTCTTTCAACAGTTTCATTTAAAACCAGTTCAATATTTGAAAATTACAAATCAGAACGCAGAAACCTTTCTTTTCCTTTTTCATATATTTTTAGTAGAACTAACCAACTAACGCTTCAACCGCTTGGCCTCCTAGCGGCACTGCTCCTGCCCGCTCGTGGCGGGGCCGGAAATCTTGGCGGAAAAGTTCTCCAGCCAATGGCCAAAAGGAGCAAATATGGCAAGCACAGACCATGTTTCTGCTACTAAATCTAGCAGAAAATTAGACAAAATGGGTTCAGGTACAGCTAAGCGACAAAAGATAGAGACGCTCCCTCTAGTTGCACCGCTGTACTTAATAAATCATTCCAAGAACGAACAATCCATAGGAAGTTTATCACCATTTCGAATCAAAAAAACTCTCGAAAGCATAGCTAGTTCCCCTAAAACAGTCAGAAGACCAAAATCTCTGCTAGCAGAGATGACAAGCCATAAACAAGCTGACCATCTAATGAAAGCAAAAACTTTTGGAGATATTCCAATAACAGCTACTCCCCATTCCACCTTGGATACCTTGAGAGGAGTAATTACTGAATGAGACCTCCTCAATGTTCCCGAAGATGAAATCAAAGAAGAGCTAAAAGATCAATGGGTTAAAGTCAAAAGAATGACAATTAAAAGAGATGGAGAAATTATCCAAACGAGGGATATAATTCTGACCTTCAACACTCCAAAACCACCAAAAAGTGTAAAAGCTGGATATCTCAACTGCCCACTGAGACCCTATGTTCCAAACCCTGTCCGATGTTTTAAGTGTCAGAAGTACGGACACTCTCAAGAAGTAAGCAGAAGTTTCGCTATCTGTGCCAAATGCGGGTCACGAGGACATACCCAACTAGACTGTACAGCACAAAATTCAAGGTGTCCCAACTGCATAATGTCTACTCGAAAGAATGTGAAGGGTGGAAGAGAGAAAAGAGAATACGGAAATATAAAGTGGACAAAGATGTAACATATCAAGAAGCTAAAAGAACAATACAACCAAAAAAGAACAAATAGACCATCTCACAAAATGCACAAATAACACAAACTTATAAAACAATAGAAACACAGACAGAAGTAACGATCCCACCAATAAAGTCCATTTCAGATTGGGCACATTCACACGCTCACTGACCCTAAAAATAAAGCAGAACAGGCAACAAACACGGCCATTACGATACCACCAACTAGAGAAACCAGAAAATCCATAGAACAAGATAGAACCGCTGAAGTAAATGGGAATAAAATGGACAACACGGAAGTAGAAGAAAAGAATCAGACGGAAGAAACAATACTAGAAATTTTTGCAGAGGAAGAAGAGATGGATACCGGAAAGCCATATTTCCCTAAAAAGAAAGACAAAAAACAGAGAACCCTAAGCCAACAACCTCAAGAAAACAAGCTGAAAATACTAACAAAATCAAATAATGAATACATTTTTACTTTGGAACTGTAGAGGATTCCGCAGCAATTTTGAAGATATCCACGATCTCTTATCGCAGTACAATCCGATTAGTCTATGTTTGTAAGAAACATATCTTAAACCTCAGAATAAAATAACACTAAAACATTAGAATATATACAGAAAGGACAGGATTACCAACAGTGCAGCACATGGTGGAGTAGCAATCTTAGTAAATTCCACTATACCAACCCTACAGGTTCCCTTGCAGACCAATCTAGAGGTCATAGCAGTACGCGTTGCAGTAAATTTTCATATAATAGTCGCCTCCATGTACCTGCCACCAAACCATGATATAAGTTATACAGAACTAGACCTGATAGTCCAACTACCACCTCCTTTTTGTATCATGGGAGATATGAATGGCCATCATCCTCTATGGGGAAATGTAAACATAGATAAAAGAGGTTAAATTCTGGAAAAACTATTAGATAAGCTCAACCTAACACTCTTAAATGACGGGACACCTACACATATACGTCTATCCACAGGAACTAGCACAGACCTTTCTATATGCACTTCATCATTATGTCCTCTACTGGAGTGGGCAGCTCACAGTAATCCACTAGGTAGTGATAATTTTCCAGTAAAGATTACTTTAAACGAACCGACCCCTTGTCAACCGGAAAGAACCCCAAAGTGGAGATTAGATAAGGCAAACTGGCAAGATATAAGCAGCTAGCCATATTAGAAGAGCAGCAAATCCAGCAGGTTTCAATTCACACTTCAGTGAAATACGTAACTGATAAACTCCTCCATATTGCAAAACTAACAATACCAAAAACCTCTTCAAAGTTTCCCACACATCCAAAGCCGTGGTGGAACGATGAATGTGCTCTATCAAAACGAGAGATAATCAAGGCATGGAATAATTTCCGAAGATACCCTACCCCAACTAACCTGTTTAATCAATTCAAAAAAAGCAAGGAAAAATGTCAGACGCATTACTAAGATCAGTAAAAAAGAATCTTGGATTCGTTCTGCATCTAAAATTACTAGAAAAACAGACAGCAGGAATGTTTGGGACAAAATATACAACAAATATCAAAGAATTTCTCCTTCTTTTATAAAATGGAATGGAAAAGATATATCAAAGCCTGAAGACATAGCCAATGCTCTTGGTAGGACATCTGAAAAATTATCAAGTAGTAGCTGCTAGGGAATACTTAGAGACATTTATAACTTCGGAATGTGAGGACATCTTACAACATATATCCGAAATTTTTTGCAACAACGAACCTTTCCAAGTTAGGATATTAACCACACTATCGCAGGTCTTTATACAAGAAGAAGAAGTGCCACAGGGATTAATACTCAGGTTTGCCATAAAAATCAACTCAATGGCTAAACAAATACCGAATACCGTCGATGCAGCACTTTATGTTGATGATTTGAGCATTTGTTGTCACTCACAAAATATGCGAACAATAGAATGCCAACTGCAATCAACAATCAATAAAGTAATAGCATGGACCCAAAACAACGGCTTTCGAGTGTCGAAGCAAAAGACAGTTGGAATACACTTTTCTCGGAAAAGAAACTTACACCCAGAACTAAAATCAGGAGAACAACTAATCCCAATAACATCCAGCAGAACATTTCTTGGACTGACCTTTTTAGATCACCTTTTTAGATCATATAAAACGCCTTAGAACAAACTATCTAAAGAAATTGAATATCCTCAGAGTCATATCTGCAACAACGTGGGGAGCAGACACGTACACTTTGTTACATCAGTATAGAACCTTGATAAGATCCAGACTCGATTAAGGAGCACCAGTTTACAGCTCTGCAAGACCTAGCGCCTTAAGATGGTTAGACCCTATACACCATAATGCACTACGTATAGGAGCGTATCGTACTTCTCCGGTCCAAAGTCTCTATGGTTAAGCATATGAACCACCGCTCCACCTCAGAAGACAAGTACTACTTTTATCTTATGCAGCTAAAATAAAGTGTAATCCAAATCACCCAGTGTACAAAACATTATATGCACCAATACGGGAAAATATGTACCGAATACATCCAACAGCAAACATAGGCGTCAAGGAGCTACTTCGAATTTCATCTCTTAATTTCAACAAATTAGCTGTCATAAAAAACGCACCAAGACCTCCTTGGGATACAATATCATCAGTCTGTGATACCGCCTTCCATAACTGGGGAAGACATTCCCTACCAGAAAAATATATTTCAACAACTACATGATGCCTATCTAGAGAAATATTCACAAATATATATACGGATGGATCGAACACTGATACAAAACAATGCGCGGCAGCAGTTTTCTCTGATATTACAATAATCCAAGTTATCCCAGCAGAATGCAGCATCTTTACAGCTGAACTACAAGCTGTGAAGTTAGCAATGGACCGAATATGGTACCAAAGCTTAACCCATAATCTAATCTTCACGGACTCCCTCAGTGTAATGCAAGCGATACAGTGCGACTCAAAGAATTTCCGTCCGACTTTGAGACAAACTGAAGTCACCCTAAACAAACTGATTAAAAGAAAACAAAATGTTACCTTTTGTTGGATTCCTGGCCATTCGGGAATTAAAGGAAATGAACAAGCTCAGCAAACACGGCAACAAACATCATACCACCAACCACCGAAGTACTATTTACAGACTACAGATGAACCATATATGTATTTTTTAAAAATCTCAGGCTTGCCCGAAACAGAAAATACGCGGAGATGGGGGAAACCCCAGGAGCCGTTAGACCCCCAACACACCTTACAGACTACAGATGTAGCATCAAAGCGAATAGCACGGAACAATGCAAAAAAAATGGAACGAACACACCTATAATAAACTTTTTCAAATTAAACCAGTTTTATAACAGTGGAAAACCAGTGGAAGACAGGTCCGAAAAGAAGTAATCCTTGCCAGGTTAAGGATAGGACACTCGTATCTTACTCATCCATCTATTCGTATCTATCTATTCAGTGCCCAAGAACCGCTTCAGTGCAATCAATACAACACACAATTAAGCATTTATTATTATTATTATTATTATTATTATTATTATTATTATTATTATTATTCGTTTATTAACCACAAGAAGCTGTGGGTCACCCCGAGACGGCAGTGTGCCAGGAGGGTGAGAGATTTACATACTGAGGTGCGAGGAACCACATGTACAATGTACAAGAGTACATACCTGCCCGACCCGAGATATTTACATAATTGAACTTACGTACGCTTCATATAAAACAAAGTTTATAGCAAGAGACATCTGAATTTAAAAATATATATAAAAAAATAAACAAATAAATAGAAAAAAATAAAAATAAAAATGCAACGGGCAAAACGTCCGGGTGTAGGTTGTCGTCACAGGTTCAATAGTTGGTAGCAGTTCTTGAGGCATTCCCTTATGTAGAGCTTGTCCTCACAGAACTTATCAGGGTTGATGCTCAGTTTATTGTAGATTTGGAGGCAGTTGGCCGGAAACAAGCCCCTAAGGGAATCAATGTTTGTAAGTGTAAACCGCAGAGGGTGGCAGGAACACACCTCTTGCCTTCTTTCGTCCAGAGATTAACGGGGATACAGATGGAGCATCTATTCAGCCTGTGATCAGCCGAGCTAGCACGAGTACGTTTCTTGTGGTAATGAGAAGTCTCCAGGGAGTGGTCCCTAGATTAGTTTGGAGGATGGATTTAGGGATAGCAAAAGGGTAACCTACCACCCTGTTCATCCATCTGAGAAACCAATATTCCAGACTGAGGTACTTTTTAGGTGGGAGGCAGAAGTAGATGACCAAATTTCAGTTGCGTGGAGAGGGAAAGGGGTAATGCACCTCAGGATGTACTGAAAAAGCAGCACTGGTTGATGCACACCCACGAGCTCCTGACGCACTGCCCAAAGTGCCGCGTACGTCTTCTGTCTCATCTTGACAAAGTGAGGCTGGAAGGTATGTCCAATAACTCAGATGAGGCCTAGGTCTGTGTGGCAAGTTACCCTTTGCACCCTTTCCCGCCAATGAAGATTTGAACACCATTTTTAACTATTTCTTAGTTATCGGTAGTTCAGCAGATTTGGAAGGGTTCAGATGCAACCCATTATGGCTAGATAGTTTTCCAGGTTCATTATCTGTGTAGAGGCCTGTTGGCTAATATCCAGGATCTGATCAGGATGGTTTGAACTCACGTAGAACTTCAGATCATCGGCATAGGAGACAAAGTTAGGATTACATGCTAGGAAAGGTTCTAAAACTGCTGCGAAGAGAATTGTTGAAAGCACACTTCCTTGCGGAATGGCGCTTGTGACTGCGAAAGTTATCTGGAAATCGTTGACAGTAACAGACAGATGTCTGAGAAGTAGGATGGACTTCAAGATTTGTAGCAAGGTATCTGCCAGGCCGAAGTAGTGCATCAAAATAGTAAAGCGAGCTGGTAGGTATATTTTGTCGTATGCCGATTTAATGTCTGAGAAGATGATGTCAATCTGGGATTTGTTATTGATGGCCTGTTGGATTGTCAAGAAGGTATCTAGAAAATTTGTAGTTGTGATCTCTTGTGCAGAAAGATATGAATGTACTCGGGTCTGTGACCAAAGCAGTGCTGGGCAATTGCTGGCTGAATCATTTTTCAAATATTTTAAGTAAACAGCAAGAGATGGAAATTGGTCGCAGATCTTTCGGAGTTTTAGGTTTGCTAATCTTTGGAATGGGCTTGACATGGTAAGATCTCCAAATTGATCGAACTCTTGCAGATTGTAAAACTCGTCTGAAAATGTGGAGTAGAAAGGCAACAATGTACGTGCTGCATATTTTTACTATGAACAATGGGCAATCGTCTGGTCCTACAGTAGCTTTGTTAGGTAATTTTTTGATAACATCAATCAGGGTCTCCCTACATATTTCTATATCATTTAATTGTGCCCTAGGTAACCACTCCTCCTGTGAGGGCGTGGAATCTGGATCTGGAAAATTCCTGCAGGAGGTTGCACTGTACCCATTCCTGGACAAGCTTTTGATCAATGATATGATAGTTTGTCTGATGTGATAGAATCCTTCTACCCCCTCTTCAACCTCTCAAAAACAGCTTGGTTTAGGATTTGTCTTTTCTTTTTTAGGCAGTAAGCTCTTTCTTTCTTAAATATGGTTAGGTCTCAGGAAAGTTGAGATTTCTGCCATTTCCGGTAGGCCTTCTGCTTCCTGATGAAGGCTAACTTGGTTTCCTTATTAGAACACCGATTCGACTTGCTACAATTCCTAACTTTCTTGGATGCACCACGCAGTGCCATTAATTTCAATTGTTTGGACAGGCCATAGTGGCATCATCTATCGATTCAGAATAGAGGCATCTCGAGTCAAATCCGCTCAAGCACTGTAAAATGATGTCCGGCTTGCGATATTTCGTATAGAGGGCAACCCTAGGCAGTTCAGTAGCATACTTTTTATTTATTATTAGTACTAGTATTAGTAACGGCCGCACGGTGTAAGAAAGCCTATGGCTTATGCTGCACCAGCCAAAAAAAAAAAAAAAAAAATCGAACAAAACAATGACAAAAACAAAAAAATAAATAAATTAAAAAAAATAAATAAATAAAATAAAATAAATAACTAAATAATAATAATTAATAAAAAAAAAGGAAATTAAACCTATCTTTTTATGCGCTTCCCTTACCAGAAAGTACTATCCACATGACCTTTGAATTTTACCAAACTGTCAGCCTCTACCACCCATGAAGGCAACTTATTCCAGTAATTTATAACTCGCTGGCTAAAATAAAACTTCCTGCAGTCCAATCTAAACATTTCCCCCAGTAACTTGAATTTATGTCCCCTACTTCTAGCATCATTTATAATCTTGAAAATTTCGTCCACATTCATTTTACTGATGCCTCTCCGAGCCTTAAACACCTCAATCAAATCTCCTCTAAGGTGTCTAGTTTCCAAACTCTGCAACCCACATATTCGAAATCTTTCTTCATAAGCACGCCCTTTAGCCGATCTCACCAGGCGAGTTACCCTTCTTTGCACCCTTTCAAGAAGCTCGATGTCTTTCTTTACGTGCGGTCTCCATACTTGAACACAGTATTCCAAGTGTGGTCTAACATAAGCCTTATATAATGGGATTATCACGTCCCTATCTCTACTTGCAAAAGTTCGATAGATCATTGATAGGACACCATGGGCCTTCCTTGCAACCTGTTTACAATGCTCAGAGAATTTCATGTCTGACCGTATCGTAACACCCAAGTCCCTTTACTCCAGTACTGGGTTTAGTTGAACTCCACCAAGTGAATAAGTTTTTTTGGGATTACTGTTTCCCAGGTGTAATACCTTACACTTTGTTGGATTAAAGAACAGCTGCCATTTTTCTGACCATTCATGAAGTCTATCTAGGTCTCTCTGAAGAAGCTCAGCTTGACAGTGATCATTAACTACACTACCAATTTTAACATCATCTGCAAATTTAGACATTACGCCCTGTATCTTTTCATCGATGTCGTTTATGAAAATTAAAAACAACAGTGGTCTTAATACTGATCCATTGGGAACCCCACTTCTTACATCAACCCAATCTGAGGAATAGCCATTTATCAAAACCCTCTGCCTCCTGCATTGAAGCCATCCTTCTATCCATCTAAGGATTTTCTAAATGATTCCAACCTGTTCCAGCTTATAAAGCAACCGCTCATGTGGGACTGAGTCAAAAGCATTGCTGAAATCTAAATAAACAATATCAAAATTATTCCCTAAATCCAGCCCGTGAGTGACCCTTTCGAAATAGCGAACCAGATTTGTTAAACATGATTTTCCCTTTACAAACCCATGCTGAGTATCCTTGAGAATTTCAATTCGATCTAAATGATCCTGAATTCCACCCTTGATCATTGCCTCCATGATTTTCCCTACTACTGAAGTCAGACTGACAGGTCGATAATTTCCCACTTCACTTTTAGAGCCACCCTTATGCATGGGAGGTACATTTGCACTTTTCCAATCCAAGGGAATCTCCCCAGAGTCTAGTGATGCTCGCATAATTAGCCTCAATTGTTCTATCAAATCACTTGCCGCCGCCCTTAAGATTATAGAGTATATTCCATCAACTCCAGGAGCCTTACTGCTCTGTAGGCTTGAAAGTTTTTTCATTAAATAATCTTGCGAAATTTCAATATCATTAATTACATATTTTTTAACTTCGCTCCCACAATTTCCCATTGCCACAAAAGGCTTTTCATTTGTAAATATCGATGCAAAATAACTGTTGAGTTTATCTGCAACGGCAGCTGGTGTATTTATAACTATCCCCTTTCCCTTACGTAAAGGTCCGATCTGGTTTGTCCTGCTCTTCTTGGCTTTTATATATGTGAAGAATTCTTTATCCCCCCCTTTTTGCTCTGTTTGCTAGTGATTTCTCATAAACTGCCTTTGCCTGTCGAACCTTTTCTGTGGCTCTATTACACATCACCTTGTAGCTGTTATAGGCTTCAGTACTTTTTATTGCTCTGTAACCTTTCCATGCCACCTTTTTCTGGTCAAGTAATGCGGCAACTTCACTATTCATCCAACTTGGAACCCTTCACATGGAGTATTTTTTAATGGTATATACGCATTCAAGGCATCTGTGATTAATGTTTTAAAAGCGTACCACAGTTCAATTGTATTCATTTTCTGCACGATATCTACCCAGTTAATAGAGGCCATGTAGTACCTTAAGGCATTGTAATTTCCTTTTCTGAAATTAAAACCCATTCCTTTGTCTTTTATTTCTGATACCTCTCTCGTCATCATCCACCGTAGAACTCCGTGATCACTTCCTGCTACTGGTTCCTCTACTGTCAGCCCTGTTATGTCATCTGATTCATGGGTGATGATGAGGTCTAGGATATTCTTTTCTCTAGTACTTTCCCTGACATGTTGATACAAATAACAGTCAACTAGTTGATTTAAAAATTTTGTTCCCCATGTCGAGTTTCCTTCCCGTTTACTCCAATCAATTAGAGGCAAATTGAAATCACCCATAATAAGGCATTGACGCTTACTTGCCCATTCCATTTGCATGTATTATTATCATCAGTTTATTTCTCTTAGGAGAACACCCGGTTACAGCCACTGACTAGAGGGTGATCATACATATAGAACTATGTTACAAAATATACATCTATGTTAAAATTATAAAATACATGAAATATATGATATCTGATTTATAAGTACATTTTATCTGGATTACAGAATATTTAAGTTATTAATTACTCCCAAAGGCTTTTAGTACTGTAAACTGGTAAGAACTTAATACCGTGACAATTGAAGCATACCTTCTGCTTAAACACACACAATTGGGACTTTCACCATATTTAAATAAACACAAATATTTACAGCCAAACAACGTACAGCATATGAAACAACAGGAATGACCGCGATACAGCAAAATAAAAATTTGAAAGTTCAGTTTTCCAGCAGTCGTCTTCTTCTGTGGAGATTACATTTGGGTGGGGTGGGTAGGACAATCCTGACACCTATTTCTTGATAAGGTCGGGTTTCTTAAAGCCCAGTGGCTTGTCCCTGGCCGAACAAGGTGCTGAAACTGTATCCTCATATCTGTATTTACAAGTAAGACTTTCTGAGAACTTCCTTTCTGTAGGATTTGCAATTGCTCATCAGGTATCTCAAGGGAAATGCCATGCATGGATAACTGGCATGCAATTGGCTGTTGATCCAATTGAAATCGGAAATTGCTAGGCAGATGTTTGATGTCTAGTAGGTATGGAATATTAGGTAGTAGCAATAGTAGTAGTAGTGGCATGTGATGCAAGAAAGCAAGTGTATGAGCTTATGCAGCATTAGCCAAAAAAAAAAAAAAAAAAATCGCACCTTTCCCTCCAAATGCCTGTCCAGTTCCTCCTTAAATTTATTCAACCTATCAACTTCTACAATGACAGATGGAAGTTTATTCCAGCAATTAACCACCCGCTGGCTAAAGCCAAATTTCCGAACATCTATTCTACATCTGTCCTTTCTTAGTTTGAATTTATGCCCCCTTAGATTCGTAATCTGAACAAGTGGAAGGATCCGATCAGAATTCAGCGTACTCAACCCATTCAAGGCCTTATACACACATCAGTCAGTTAACCTCGCAGCTGTCTAGTCTCCAGCCACTGCAAATTGCAGAATTTAAGCTTCCCTTGGTAAGAGGATCCCTTCATTCCCCTCACCTATCTTGTTGCCCTTCTCTGTACACGATCAAGTAAATCTACATCCTTCCTAAAATGAGGCCATTGCCTTATACAGAGGGATAATCACCTACTTTTCCCTACTAGCAAAATTTCTATATATAATTAACAAAACCACATGACCTGTCATGGCAGCCTGTCTGCATTGCTCAGAAAACTTCATATTTGACTGCACAATTACTCCCAGGTCTTTTTCATTTTTTACCACCTTAAGTGTAGTACCACACAGTTGGTACGTTTCTCTGGGGTTACTTCTACCCATATGCAGTATTTTGCATTTGTCAAAGTTAAACTTCAATTGCCACTTCTTAGCCCACTGCCCAAATTATCTAGATCCTGTTGCAGTAGCACACTGCCATTAATGTCATTAACAACCCTGTCAACCTTTGTATCATCTGCAAACTTCGACATTAAGTCTGATGCCTCCGTAGCCGAGTGGGCAGGAGCGGGAGTGCTGTAGCACACGCTCTTTGTGTAGACCGGGGTTCAAGCCCCTGACTGCTGAATACGGTCGATCTGCCAACCCGCATTGGACCAGCGTGGCAGATTATGGTCCATTTCCCTCAGCATGAATTGTTGAGGAGGCTTCCATCCTGCAGTGGGTTGATAATGGCTGCACTTTACTTTTTTTTTTTTACCTTCATCAATACCATTGATAAAAGTACAAAACAACAGTGGACTCAACACCGAACCCTGTGGGACTCCACTAATAACATTAGTCCAAGAAGAGCAGCACCCATTGATTACCACCCTCTGTCTTCTCGCACTTAACCATCCTTTTATCCATTGTAGCAACTTATCCTTAATACCATTCTGCTCCAATTTGTACAATAGTCTTCCATACACAACAGTGTCAAATGTTTTCCTGAAATCCAAATATATGATACCAAAATTATTTTTTGCATCCAGTTCTTTTGTAACCACATCATAATATCCTATCAAATTTGTCAGGCAAGACTTTCCCTTAACAAACCCATGTCTGAGTTATTGCTGCAGTCTTGTCTAGATGATCCTGCAATGCATCTTTAACCAGTGACTCCATTATTTTACCAGGAACAGAAGGTAAACTAACTGGTCTGTAATTACTCGTGTCACCCTTCGATCCCCCTTTGTGAATTGGGGATACATTTGCACATCTCCAGTCCGTGGGAACCTTCCCTGAGTCCAAAGATGCTTTCATAATTATGGCTAAGGGTTTGCTTAGTTGCTTTGCCTCCTCCTTTATTATAACTGGATAGATCCCATCCACCCCAGGTGCCTTTCTTATGTTTAACTTGAACAATTTCTCCTCCACTTTGCTCTCAGTTATTACAAAATCATTAAGCACCCTGCTACAATTTGATAACCTTCTGCCATTTTCAAACCTTAATAACTCCTAATGTGTGAATGTAGATGCAAAATACTCATTCAGTTTGTTTGCTATCTGAGCAGGATCATCAACAGTCGAACCGTCAATGTCAAGTGGACCAATCAGATTCATTCCCTTCCTTTTAGGTCGAGAGCTAAGAACCGTGTAAGGCCAAAGGTTCGAAGGGTGACCTCAACACCCACAAATGAATCTTCTGCTTAGGGTTGAAATCACATTCAACTATATTTGGAGTTCTAGGTACTAAATTTGTTGCCAACCAGGTGAGCAGCTCAGATCTTGTGTCTTCATTGTGATCTGACAGGATGTAAACCAGGCAGCACTGAATTTTTATAAGAGAATAAGAATTTGAATATTGCATCAAAGTTGTTCGACTGGTTTACTCTTGTCCTTATTGGCTGAAAACGAACGTTAAAAAAGATTTCTACACCACCACCCCATCTGGTATTTCTTGAATTGCCAATCTGCTTGTCGGGAGTGTTAAGAGGCACAAGATCAAGCTGCCTATCCGCCGATAGCCATGTTTTAGTAAAACAAATTATGTCAAACTCGTCAAGAAAAAGAAGGGTCTGGAGAGAGTGAAGCTTGTTTTTATGCTCCGTAAATTTTGCATGTACCACAATAGCTTTCCGCCTGGTGAACATGGTTTCATATGGCCCTTTTGTTGCTATGCCTGTATGTCCTCTCTGGGTCCGTTTTACGCGAGCGGTCTTCTCCTCTCTTGATACAGCTCCTACTCTATGTCGTCGAAGTCTGGACTTGAACGGCTACGACCCATCTTAGACAGATTTTCGAGGGGAATTCTGGCTACTGAAGTGGGCCATATGAAATTTTCAGCTTCCCCCTACACCAAGGACCACCCAGATGGCGGCAGCTCTCAACATGAGACGACTTATAATTCAGACACGGCATGGGTTTGTTAAGGGAAAGTCTTGTCTGACTAATTTCATAGGATATTATGATGTGGTTACAAAGGAACTGAAGGTCAAAAATAATTTTGATATCATATATTTGGATTTCAGGAAAGCTTTTGACAGTGTTGCGCATGGAAGACTATCGTACAAATTGGAGCAGAATGGTATTAAGGGTAAGTTGCTACAATGGATAAAAGGATGGTTAAGTGGGAGAAGACAGAGGGTGGTTATAAATGGGTGCTGCTCTTCTTGGACTAATGTTATTAGTGGAGTCCCACAGGGTTCGGTTTTAGGTCCACTGTTGTTTTGTATATTTATCAATGATATTGATGAAGGTAAATCAGGCTTAATGTCGAAGTTTGCAGATGATACAAAGGTTGGCAGGGTTGTTAATGACAGTAATGGCAGTGTGCTACTGCAACAGGATCTAGATAATTTGGGCAGATGGGCTAATAATGGTAACTGAAGTTTAACCTTGACAAATGCAAAGTACTGAATATGGGTAGAAGTAACCCCGGAGAAACGTACCAACTGTGTGGTATTACACTTAGGGTGGTAGAAAATGAAAAAGACCTGGGAGTAATTGTGCAGGCAGATATGAAGTTTTCTGAGCAATGCAGCCAGGCTGCCAGGGCAGGTCATGGGTTTTGTCAATGATATATAGGAATTTTGCTAGCAGGGAAAAGGAGGTGATTATCCCTCTGTATAAGGCAATGGTCATGCCACGCCTTGAGTACTGAGTACAGGTCTAGAGGCCTCATTTTAGGAAGGATGTAGATTTACTTGAGCGTGTACAGAGAAGGGCAACAAGATTGGTGAGGGGGCAATGAAGGGATCCTCTTACCAAGAGAGGCTTAAGTTCTGCAAATTTCAGTGGCTGGAGACTAGGCACCTGCGCGGTGATCTGATTGAGGTATATAAGGCCTTGAATGGGTTGAGCACGCTGAAGTCTGATGGGATCCTTCCACTTGTTCAGATTACGAACCTAAGGGGGCATAAATTCAAATTAAGAAAAGACAGATGTAGAATAGATGTACGGAAATTTGCCTTTAGCCAGCGGGTGGTTAATTGCTGGAACAAACTTCCATCTGTCGTTGTGGAAGTTGTTAGGTTGAATAAATTTAAGGAGGAAGTGGACAGGCATTTGGAGGGAATGGTGTGATTTTTTTTTTTTTTTTTTGGCTGATGCTGCATAAGCTCATACATTTGCTTTTTTGCATCACATGCCACTACTACAACTACTACTTCCTGCCATCACTCACGAGAGAAGACTTGTCTTTGCCATCAAAAAGATGGTCGGCATTATTTGAGTGCTAGATTACTGGGCTAACTGCGAATGGAGGATCCCGATCCCAAGCCTTAGGGCTAATCCAATCCTACAGGCCATTGCAAACAGGATAAAGCTAACTGATCGGTACGTACCCGTGCAAAGTCTGAAAAACTTCAGACTTCAATTGATAGCCCGACCCTTTTCGGCCAAAAATAAAACTCATCCAACGTACGTTCCCTTCTCGCTGTTAAGGAAAATCTCCATTAACAAACAAAAGCACCAACAGCGATTAAAGCCATTTTTTTTTTTTTTTTTTTTAGGTCCTAGCTACTGAAATCTGAGGAAAGTAGGTGGCAGGACCTGCCATAGTACTTATTTCTTACTGGTAACACCTGGCTAGCTTCCACGTGGCGCGGTACGGGCAACGTCTGGTCCCATCAGGGGCCCGATGGCCAATAATCCAGATGAACAATGAGCACTCGCGATCCACATATTTTAAATCCCTGGCTTGACAGGGTACTGTCACTCGATACAGAGAACACCGCGGAGATGGGAGAAATCCCAGGAGCCGCTAGACCCTCAACATACCAAATACCAAAATACCCGTGCAAATGCTGCAAGACATACAGTCTTTGGACGGCGACCTCTACAAATTTGCAGTCGACAAGAACATAGGCAGCAAGTACCCGCTTCAACTTCGACTTTTGCTAGTCGAAGTTGAAGTGGGCCATATGGAAATTTTGGTTTCCTCCTGCACCAAGAACCACCCAGATGGCAGCAGCTCTAAACATCAGACGTCTTCCTGCCATTATCCATGAGAGAAGACTCGTCTTTGCTGTAAAAATGATGTTTGGTATCATTTCGGAACCAAACTTCTGGGCTAACTGCGGTTGGAGGATCCCAGTCCCAAGCCTTCGGGCCAATCCAGTCCTTGAGGCCACCCCAAACCGGTTAAAGTTATCCGATCGGTTCTTACCCGTGCAAATGCAGACCAAATGCCACAGCGCGCTCCCTCGTATGCGCAAGCGCTGAGGACCCGACCGATTGCTGACCCAACTGCAACTGTGACTACAGCGATGAAACGCAGGACCCTCCTGCCAACGCCACATTTGGTAATACTGCGCCTGACCTCCACAGACGAAAACAGTACCAGCGAGCAGGTCAAAAATCTAGTGGTCACAAAGTTGGCAGATGACTTCAGAGATACCAAAATAAAATCGGTAAGGAAGACCCAAAACGTAGGGATTATCATTGAGACTCAAACAAAAGAGGATGCAACAAAAATCCTACAAAATGAGAAGATTCAATCACTCGGACTTGAAGCCCTACCCCCTAGACGCAAAGGACCTAGCATCAGAATATATAACCTCGACAATGACCTGACACCAACTGCTCTCCAGGAGGAACTGTAATACAGAAACCTCCAGCACGCACATCCAGAAGAAGAACCCGCCAACTTGATTATTCCCAAGTTCAAGACGAAAGCCGGACACCAACTGCTCTCCAGGAGGAACTGTAATACAGAAACCTCCAGCACGCACATCCAGAAGAAGAACCCGCCAACTTGATTATTCCCAAGTTCAAGACGAAAGCCAGAACAGGAAATACTTACCACTGGGTTGTGGAGTTGTCACCAGCGGCCTGGGCCACGCTTAGCCATACCGACAGAGTGTTTATAAACTGCGGCATCACCGCTTTAGGGAACACGTTGCTGTCCCTAAGTGTTTCAGATGTTGCCGGTTTGGGCATACCACTCATAGCTGTGCCCAAACCCAACCCACTTGCGGCCACTGTGCAGAACGTGGCCACGACTTCACGTGTCCGAATAAAGAAAAGCCGCCGACCTGTGTAAATTGCAAATTCCATAAACTACCAGCAGAGCACTCAGTTAGGAACAGCGAATGTCCGGTGTACTGTAAAGCAAAGGGCACTTTCCAAATGCGACTAGATTATGGCCACACGCCCTAAATCCTATAACATCAACAGGGTAAAATTCATACAACTGAATGCACAACGGTCCAAAATAGTAGCGGCGCAGCTCACGAAGAAGGCGAACGAGGAACATCTCGACATATTCCTCATCCAGGAGCCATATGCATATCGCAAGGAGGTCAGGGGTTACCCCTGGCCTATAAGATAGTGCAGGATAACAGAGAAACACCCTGGGCCTGCATATTGATTCGGAATCCAAATATAACAGCAACAAAACTAACTAACTACTGCACATCCTGGGCTGCATGTGCCAATATTATCACGCCCCTGGGTGACTTTTATGCGGTATCGCTATACTGTCACCCAGGTGAAGATATACTACCAGTAACCAGATATCTGAGGAGCCTCCAGACAGACTTCCCCAAGAGTAAAATTGTCGTGGGAGCGGATGTGAATTGCAGGTCCCCAGTGTGGTTCAGCGAGACCACGGATAGACGTGGAGTACAGAACGGGCAACAACTTGAAGACTACTTAGCGAAAAGTCCGTACACAGTCCTCAACCGGCCAAACAATCTGGCAGCGTTCTCTAGTTCGATGGGGGAAGCCACAATCGATGTCTCTCTGGCTACTAGATCCCTCGCTCGCCACCTGCCATCGTGGACCGTCCAAGAAAGCTGGACCACGTCGGACCACAGGGCCATCACGTTTGAGCTCCAGCGCTCCCTTAGTCGACACCAAGCAGTGAGGCAGGCACAGCCAAGATATGCCATAGAGAAGGCGGATTGGCCACTCTTCCAAGCCACACTGACCACAGCAGCCCAATCGCTGAACATCATTGGACTCAGCCCGGATCAGCACCAGATGACGGTCGCTGGTCTCATCACTGAAGCTGCCAACACCTCTATTAAAAAGAAAAACCCAACCCCGGGGGCCGTACCCTGTTGGTCTCCAGAGCTACAGAGGCTTAGGCAGGAGGTGCACAAGAGAAGGAAACTCTTCCAGCGCACAGGGTGCTCCCAGCCGGCAGCAGAATTGGAGGCACTAAGACAGAACTTCCGAGATGCAAGGAACCTGTACCCGACAACCATACGCCAGCGTAAGATGCGCAGTTGGGAACACCTTGTTTCTACCACTGGAAATGATAACCCCTGGGGTATGGTATACAGATTAACCACAAACAAACTCCCCAGGGGTGAGACCATACCATCGACGAAGACACGGCAGGGTACTTATACCCGGACCTGGCAGGAAACAATTATTAACATCATGGATACCATGTTTCAAGACCATCTTGCCCCCTCTACCCCAGAGCAGATAACCCTCTGTGCGGACAATGAAACCTACTGCACGACTGCAACAGAAGACCCTTTCACCAAACTTGAACTGGAAACAGCTGCCATGAGGATTAGAAACAAGAAGTCTCCTGGTTCTGATCTCTTGGAGCCAGAGATTGTCAAGAAAGCCATTGAAACCATTCCAGAGGTGCTTCTTAACCTATACAACCACTGCCTCAAAGAAGGCCTGTTCCCCCAGGCCTGGAAAACTGCAAACTTGTGCCTCATTCCCAAAAGTCCCAACAAACAACTGGACCTTCCGGGGTCATACAGACCCATAGCACTGTTATCAGTCCTGGGCAAGCTCTTTGAGCACTTATTAAGAAACAGAATAGGGATTCACTACACTTCTGCCGGCCTGCAGTCACCCCGACAATATGGATTTAGGAAGGGATGCTCAACCTTGGATGTCGGTCGGTTATTTCGGTCGATTTTGCTGGGGCGTTCGACACCATCTGGTGGCCGAGCATCCTGGCCAGACTGCGGAAGGCAAAAACACCCATCAACCTTTACAAAATAATGAAGTCATGTTTATCCGAGAGAAAAATATACAAGTAGTGACTCCGTACAAGAAACTGACCAGGATTGTTAACAGGGGCTTCCCCCAGGGCTCGATACTGGGACCGCTCCTCTGGAGTATGGTATTGGATGAGTTTCTGTCCTTTGACCTGGGGGAGGTCCACTCACAGGCATTTGCAGATGATCTGATACTGACTGTTGCCGCAGACAATCGACTTCAATTGGAAACCCAGGCAAATCGAGCAATTCAAATTCTACAAGACTGGATGGTCCATTTTCTTAAGATCTGACCGAGAAAAACCTATTCAATGCAACTGAAAGGAACATTAAATCTCCGTAGACCATCGCAAATTAAAGTAGAAAATACAACTATCAAACTACTCAGTGAGATGAAATATCTAGGAATCATACTGGACGGGAACCAATCTTTCAACCCACACTTGAAATATATCCGAGAGAAAATCAGGAGATATTCTGCCCTCATCTCAAGAATAGCTAAAAGGAATTGGGGACTCAAGAGGCACACCTTGAGACTATATTACAAAACGATATTTATGCCAGCCATAACTTACGTGTCACCCATCTGGTTCCAGAAAGCAACTACTGCAGCTAACAGACGGACACCAGATTCCATCCAGCGGACAATACGCCTCTCTATTAAATGGGCCTCCTGCACTGTGAGTACACATGCTCTGCAGGTTCTGGCGGGAGCACTCCCCCTTGACCTCGGGGTGGTGCATTGTGCCATGGTGCAGCATCTGGCAAAAGGGCTTCCCTGCACCTTCCTGGGCCACTCCATTGACCCTATAGGAAACCTGAAAAGAGAGAAAACAAAACTCGCCACCCAGCTGCAGCATATCTGGCAGGTTAGGTGGTTAGAATCCACAAAAGGGGAAATAACGAGGAAATTTCTGCCTGATGTCGGAAGATTATACTTAAAAGCACCATCATGGATTTCACCCTGGTCTGTACACTACGTATCTTTTAACAGATCATGGGGCCCTGAATGCCAAACTAAACAGTTTTAAATTAGTAAACGATCCCCGCTGTCTGTGGGGGAAGTGGAGACATGGTCTCACATAATGTACAACTGTGAAAACTGAGGATCTCTGCTGCCTCCTGATGACAAAGCTGACTTACTTCTCTCGCGACAGGGAATCAAACCTGTTGGACTCACAAGAGGAGTATGAGTTGACAAAATTCGCCCACGGACTGTTAACCGAAGGAGGAAACACTGCTATCTACAGGGATCAAGAACAGACACCACTAGACTAACCATCCTTGGACTCAACAATGGCTCTCACCCAGATACAAGACCTTCCTTTGGGACTCTATAGAATTTTTTCATTTATTTATTTTTTTTATTTATTTATATTTTTTATTTATATTTTTTTATTTTATTTATTCATATATATATTTTTTTATTTTTTATATAATTTTTATATATTTTTTTAATTTTTATTTAATTTTTTTATTTTTTTTTATGCCATGCTCCCTTGTGTGGCCCTTTGTCTCCACTCCCCGGGCGGGAGGGGGAGGTGACTTCTGGGCTCCTCCTCCCCTCGCCACCCCTCTCTTCCCTCTGGTGGGGCATGGGCCTGCTCCACTGATTTCGGGGTCATCTTCTCAATGGATCCCTTATTTCTGTCTTTTCCCCCCAGTCTTCAGCCTCCCCACCCCTCTCTTTTAATTATAATTCCTAGTGTCTGAATCGTTGTTAAATTTTTTGAGCCCTATACCCAAAACCTTAACATTTATTTGCATAAATAGTACTTCTTTTTGGCTGACCTATAACTATAACGGTTTTTGTTTTTTTTTTAAGGTCCTAGCCACTGAAATCTAAGGAAATTAGGTGGCAGGACTTGCCAGAGTAAATTACTATAATAGTGGTGTACCTGGTCTGCCTCCACGAAGCAGAGTGTGGAGAACATTGGGTCATATTAGGGGCCCAGTGGCTAAATGACCACAGGAACAACGGTACACGACACTACACATGTACAAAATCCATACACTTTTAAACCTCTGGCATTGACAGTGTTCACACCCACAATGTATAGCACGCGGATATGGGGGAAAACCCTGGTGCCGTTTGACACTAAGCACAATCTACACTTCATTCATTATACACACAATTTTATACAGTTCTCAAGAATTTTTATACATCCATTAATATACAAGACAGTATGAATCAGAGCTGTAATACTCAATACGTTCTACGTTGATAATATTTGTAAAATAATAAGTTCACCTGAATATAGTACATAGAACACTTCAGTATGATACCCTCCAGAAATTAAAACGGAAAAAACCGACAACTTACCGGTATATTAGAGTAAAACATAAATAATTAAAACCAATTTAACACAATACATATCAATTTAAAACAATTAAAAATCAAATTAACGCAATTAAAAGAATCTAACGAAAATATCCAAAACGATTTTCTTTCCTGAAACTGACAACCCTTTTCGACCGTATGTCGTGATCACAGGAATAAAAATTACCGAATCGGGTTAAACCTGAAACTTAAATAGTGATTATATGTCTTCGCGCATCCGCGTATAGGTCCACGCATCGGAGATAAAATATGGCCGCCGAACATTAACAGAATTCTCGTGTAATTTAGTTTCAACGGTTTCTGCAATTAATAGTCGCGTATAATTACGTTGAACGTTAAGTATTTTGGCCTCGTTAAATAAAAAAGTATGTTTTTCGTTAATGGCATGAAAGGCTAATTCTGACACTGCTGAACGAGAAGCACGAACTGAGGCTTCGTGTTGATTTACACGAATATTAAGAGAAAATCGCGTCGAACCTTGGTAAGACAAGTCGCAATCAACTGCAAGAAATGTTGTATACCAGATCATTAATTTGAGTTGCGAACGAGGAAAGATTGGTTGGTTGGTTCTTGGGTTTTATTGGCTCATTAGCATCTAAGGCTGTAATGCGCCAAAACCAGGTGATATATAAAAATTCTTAATTTCACTGACCTAATTACTTGTCAAGGTATAAAATGCAAAAAAGATAAATCAATAAAGAAATACCAATAACATATAAATTTTATAAATACAAGTAAAAATCTTTATTGATTTAAAATAGCTAAAAACAGTAGACACATTGTCATTGTTGGATAAAATCTGACTGAGTGTATACGGCTCAGTCAGATGATTAAAAGCGGTAAAACGGACATTGCTAAAATCTTGACGATCAATTAAAATGTCTGGTTGACAAAATTGTGCCACAGGACTCACACATAGGAGGATCATCAGCCCTCAAACCAGGAAAGAACCGAGCGATTGTTTAGTATAGTGTGTAACTTCCGTATTGGCCTGGCTACAATTTTAATTTCGGTATATTAAAGAATCTATTAAGCTGTTTGTGCCATTCTTCAACATATGGGACAGAAATAAAGTATTTTTTGGTATTACTATTGCTGGTTGGTGTAGTATTTTGTATCCCATCCTTAGCCTGTACCCTAATTCGGTTTATTGTGGTAATGGGATACCCCTTGTTTAAGAACCTGCTAGTTAATATTTGTATTTCTGAGCCCAAAGGAGATTCCGTCGTTGAATATTTATAGGCATTTAGAAATTGATTAAGATAATCGATCTTTTGTAGGTGGTGAACGGGTGATAGCTATTATAATGTAAAGCATACCGGTGTTTGCAGGTTTTCGATAGATGTTAAATTGGATTTTATTCGAGTCCCAGGTAAGCGTGAAACTTAGAAAGTTTAATCACTTTGTATCCGTATCCTCCCTTTCCAATGTAAATTTGAGTCTAGAATGAATATTATTAAACGAATGTAAAATGTCTTGGATAGTACTACTATCGGTAATAACTAGAACATCGTGTAAATACCTCCCATAGTATGTGATACCATGGGAGGTATTTACTATGGGAGGTATGGGAGGTAAAAGGTGTCAAGTGTATCTGCTCAATCGTTGAGAGAGAGATCTCTGACCTTAAGCCGCTCAGGTTCAATCCCATTAGCAAACCAAAAATTTGTTTGTACACCTTGTCTCAAAAGGTGATGTAGTTGGCCTCAACTAACAGTTTAATTAAGCAAAAAATTTCCTTAATAGGTAACTTCATATAATTAATCGGTGTCTAGTTTTTATTTAACATATCCCAAATAATATCTAATGTGTATTCAACGTTTACATTCGTATATAACGTCTTGTGTAATTTTACCTGACCGAAAAGTGCAGGAATATTGTATGTTCTGGCCTTCAATTCCTTTAACTGGGCTGGCCATAGTAATGTAGTCGTTTTTTCGATACGTGGTTAACGTTTTATTGTATTGATTTACCAAATTGGTAAACAGTGCCGGGTCTACTTCAACATGAGTGGAGGTATCTGAAACAACTGAGTCTAACTTATTAATATAATCAGGTTTATCTAGTATTACCACTGTATCTCCTTTATCTGCCCTCTGCATAATAATGTCCTTATTTCCCCGAAGTTCTCGTAAAGCTGAATTATCATGTGTATTCTATTTAGGAAGTCGCGTTTCTTTTGTTATTCACTACTTGGTTAACTTGTTGAATAAATACATATTTTTGTGGAACATTACGAAGTCCAAATTCAATATCAATTACGCAGTTTTTTTTAGGCAGTTTTCGTGGTGGTAAAAATAATTTAGTTCTTTAGATAAAAATGAAATCTGGTCTTGCGATAGCTTACATGAGGAAAGATTTGTAACCTGTTGATATCTTGGTTCTTTGAATACTGGATGAGGGGGTGTTCGTGAACTAGCTGACATATTCTGTGGTAGTACGTTGTGTGTCTGTAGGGGATGGGGGTTGTCACCCAACTCGTATGAACTTGGTGGCAAGCCTGCGACAATGTGTTAGAATTCGCATGAACGTGTCTTGACCTATCCGATAATGTTTGCAACTTATTAACGTGTCTGCTTTTTTTTTTATTTCTGAAGCCTGTGCTTCCCGCCGCAAATCTATGGTCCTCAATACAGACCAATCGTTCGGATGTAGATATTTTTTTTTAATTTATTGCGAAGCTTCCTAACCTGGGAAAGGTATTTTTGTTTATTCGAATATCGAGATTTTCGATATCGAAAACACAGATTTTCGTGTTTACAGTACACGAATTAGATCATACAGGATTTATAAATAGGGGAACGATATCTTATATAACACGAACCGAATTCACTTATGCATGATTCACCTTTGTGTTTACAAGAAATGGCAGTCAAATGCGAAATCACCCCAACCGAAAGCAACACGATAGGAATGAAGAGAAGATTCTGAAAATGTATTTATGTTTTTTATATCAGTGAAGGGGAAACACATCTCACCATAACCTAAAAAGCGACACAATTCCAGATATTGGTATTATCGCAAATGCAATTAGATCGAGTTTCCTACCAGTTTATAACAGATTCCACTGGAAGGAACGCAACTGGTAGTGACCCCCAGAAATTTGCTTTAGTAAAATTTGAGCTACTGAGGTGTTAATAGGGTTGTCTCTGCCTTTATCGTGTTGTACATTCAGTGGCTACACGCGCGCAGCTTTGTTTATGTGTATCAAGCATGCCTCCTCGTTTTGTAATTGTGCTTTATTCCCTAAAAATGAGTAAAATACTTAAAACGTGTGAAAAGGAAGCGTCCAGGTAGAGACACTGCAGATTCAGAGAGAAAAAGAAAAGCAATAACGATAAACAGAGGCAGACTGGGTCAAAAATTCTTACCAGGGAAAATTTAGTGGCCAAAATCACTCCGGCCTCCGGCCCACCGGGGTTTCCCCGGTTAGGCTTATGGCCAGTCCGCCTCTGTTGATAGAGAAAAAATATCAAATTGTGAAACGCTTTGAGCGAAATGAAAGACCATGTGATATTGCATGTGCTACAGACCTAAATGAGGCAGCGCCGAGAATTACAAAGAATGCAGAGAAAATAAAAACAACTTTCATAGAAGGAACAACTCAAAGTTTAATTTAAATTCATTAACACACAAAGAATTGGAAGAGATGGAATGGCTGTTATCTGTTTGGATAGAAAATCAAACAAAAAAGTTTGCTTACGATAGAAGCAAAAGCATTAGCATTATTTTATTATGTAATAGCCGTCATAAAATACGTATTTTATTACGATTATTTGCTTTTGGTAATGTTTTGATTACAAATGTGTGTTCAATCTTAGGTGGTCGGCACCTAACCCTATTTTTCCCATAGAGCCTGTTGTTTATATTGCACGAGGGTTCCTAGGAGCACAACTATCGTGCTGTACGAGGACTGACTGTACAGTCGTTTGGCCTATAACCTACTTCCACTCTTAGTTTTCTTTCCAAAGTCAAGAATACTGGTTCTGCTGATAGGAAAAAAAGGATAACACGACCACGTCATCACGTATGTCCCATCAAACTGACTGAACGCACTGGCTACCCACATCCAGCAGATGAGCATATTGCATTAGATTTTGCTGACCATATTCAAATGTCGCATCGCCTATTTTTGCCCCCACCAGGTACAGAAGTTTACGATACTTTCATTACAACACTTGTGCAGTTTAATGTCGAGGAATGGTGTAATGTATTTTTCTAATCTACTACTTCTTGTCCCATTGTTATCCTGTTGCAGATAATAATCGTGTTGCTCAATTGGTGTTACTGTCTTGTGCATTTTATATTCTGGGTTAACCGATAAATTATAACATTTTGGTATTTTGAAATTTAATTTACTGGTACATAAATATTTTCAGTCCTGAATTGTAGTCCGATATTAATAGGACACGTTTAATTTGCCGAAATGGCTTGTTATGATAAAGTTAAAATGCGAATGCATTTTTGGCACACCGCTTTCAATAAATATTTGTCTTCATTACTTCTGAATGCAATTTTCGTAATAGATTTTTCTTGATATCGGAGTTAGATAACGCTGTTGAATGTTTCCATACATTACAGAAAACTTAAAATTTTTATCCCAGATCATTTCGTGAATTCCACGTAGAGCGTGCTCTTACAAATTAGGAACAGAAGTACACTTTGCTTCATATATAAATTCTTGCAGCCACCGACCTACTTGCACTGAACCTTATTACGAAATTTAATTAAAATAAATTTCAGCTATAAAGGACAGTAATTCAGTGTTTATATGGATCCTTCCTCAGCTTGAAACCCACTGCCGAGTGTAGAATTAAAACAATTTTTTTAAAGCCAACCCCTCAATATCAGATGCAAAAGTAGGAAAACAAATTGTTGTACTTTAATTTCAGTTATCTCCAACGTTGTTCTTATATTGCACGTTACAAGGGCACTTCTGATTACTTTGAACAGACACTCAGATAAGTACAAAACGTAAGTTTCTTCGCTAAAAATTGCACTCATTGCAGGAAAGCCAAAATTACTATCACACATAGCTTAGGGCTGTACATACAGGAACATCTAATCTCTGGTTTTACTGTTTATTTTTGCAAAGCAACATTCATATTTAAAATAATGATAGAAATATGGATACAAAGACTAGATTTCAATTTTTATGGCATATGGAAGTGAGATATAAAAGTTGAGAATATAATGAGGAAAGGTAGCATTTAAACAATCTGCCTAAATATCATCTGGGCCAATATTTCAGGTAATGGGAAATATGCGAAAGGGCAAATTCCAAATATAAATTTTTATAAATCTTTTCTAAAAAATGACAAATTCAGAAATTACCGAGTTAAAAAAACGGACATCTTTTAAAGATACTAGTCTTTCTTTAATCAAATAAATAAAAAAATACAATTTTCAGGATATTTGATTACAACTTTATCTTCCACAACTTCAAAATTGTACATAATGAGAGGTTCGTCAATGAGCAGTTAAGTTATTAACGAACCCAACACTTGTATATTCCATAATTTATAAAATATATATAATCCTTGATTTTGTACAAAACTGGTACATACACCACGTGCTTCACTACAGCAACAGCAATGCCAGGGGTTTTACATTGGCTGGTGGACAATAGCCTTGGGGGGAACGGGGCCCACATCGAGGTACGGGCTCATTCCCCCAAACAGAATCAATGTCAGATTATTTACAGAATATTATGCTTTTGACAGTATTTACAATATACTGTATTAATAAATATATTAATAAAGATATTCTTGACTTTGTTCACTACACATTTATAAAGACATCATGCTTTTAACATTATTTCCAATATATTGGGCATTATTATGCTGCCCTTATCAATGTGCACTTTGCCTGGCCAAGCTCTTAACGATCTGTCTTCTGTACCTGCAATCCAATCAATCGACGGCGCCCTCTGCAGGGTTGCTTCGCAACGGGGCGCCCTGCAGAGGGCGCCGTCGATTGATTGGATTGTGGGAAGCATCGGCCTGGGGAGAAAATGGTCACTATGGGCTACTCTGTTACAGTGGGCTGTGAGCTGACCTTCATCCGAATAGAGGGCTTCTCCAGTCGCACAGTTCCCTGATGCTTGGCTCCAACACCATTCCGGTTGTCATTTTGGCAGTGAGAACAAGGAGTTTTTCCAATACAAGATGTTTATGCGTGATCCAATGAAGGAGCCAGTATTCGCGCTTGATGTTGGTAGGGGCTGCGGACCCGCAAATTTCCGAGGCATACAGTGTGACGGAGTATACTGAGGTGTATACGTACCGATGAGTCACATCCAGATTCCTAACTTGGAGCAGTTATTTGGTGGTCCAGCGCATTTGACAAAATTGCTGTGAGCTTGTCAATGTGGGGGTTGAAGCTCAGTTTATAGTCGAAGACGACTGCCAAGTTCGTATGCATCTTTGGAACTGGAAAGGGAATGCCATCTAGAGAAGCTTGGATTTCTGTGGTTTGGCGCTTCAGAAAAAAGACAATTTGGGCTGATTTGGCAGTTATCACGAGTCCAAATTGATGGAGATAGGATCCTAAGTTGTGTAACTTTTTAATTGATGTTTGAGTGATGTTCGCCAAGGTTAATATCATCGGCATAAGCAGAGTAAGTATTCTCTCTGTTGCACAAACGGAATAATAACTGCAGTGAATAACGCTCTGGAAAGGACTCCACCGTGGAAGTCCTCTCTGGAGCAAAATGCATATATAAAAAATAAAACGGATTAAAAATATAAGAAGAAAATTATGATTCTTTCAAAAGAGAGAAACACTATTCCTTTTTCAAATTGTTCATGTGTACACACGATGATTATAACTTAACATTTTTATACATCTATTTTTTCCACGACAGTTAATTATGTAATTTTCTTCTTCACAGCATATTCATATTTTCCTCTAGTAAGAGTTTTATTATAAGGAAAATATTGTTCAATCGGGCACATTCATTGGCACAACCGTAGACTCTTCATCAATAGTTCAGTGTCAACCTACGTTGATTTTTCTTAAATTGGCACATCCGTTCACTCCTCCATTTACTTTTTTTTTTTTTATTTACATACATTTTTATTACATATATACAAATACTTTCTATGTACAATCGTCGCATTCTGCGTAAGAAACAATTTTAATTATACAGCTTCACTTGCAAGCAATAAAACACAATAAAAGATATACTCTGTATGTATGTGCACTTGTTTTGGGTGGCACCTACACATTTAGTCGAACTCCACCTTGCAAAATCTGTGTTGAGAGAGAGAGTGTCTACACTCTACGGCGATCAACTGCCTGTCAATCACTGTCCATTTCTAAGCATGAGTAGTTGTCCCTGCTTCTATCATTCCAGTGTGCTGCTGCTGCATCAATTTGTCGTCCAGTGGAAGGAGTGCAATACCAAAGGACAGGAGCCCTCAGGCTGCCCAACGCGAGGGCAAAAAAAAAAAAAAAATTTTTAAAGAAAATTAAAAAATAATAAAAATGATAATAATAAAACAAAAAATAATAAAAATAAAACAAAAAACAATAATAATTTTTAAAAAATTCTATGTAAAAAAATTTATATATTTTTTTTAAACATTCTATATTATTATTAATTTAAGAACACAACATTTAGTTTCTAAGTTAACAGTTGTAAGGTAGAAATATAAGTTTATGAATACATCAGTCTACTGTTGTCCACTTCTACAATTAGTAAAGAAGGTGCATCTTCTTTTAAACACCTTGTCAGAAAAGGATTGGAATGCTGCAAAGTTCTTGGCATCTTGAATCAAAATATCGAGGTTGTCAGTCCTAATAGATTGAGTGCTGTTAAATAGTTCTTGTCTGAAGTCGTCATAACCCGGGCAATAAAGCAGAACAATCTTCTACCGCCCCACAAGAACACAAAGGGTCAGATTCAAGTCCAAATTTACACAATTTATCCCGCAGTGAACCATGTCCAGTAATTAAATACGACGTTGTCACTGTATGATAAAACAATCCCGTAACTTTCTTATTTACAGCAAACGTTGCATCTTCAATGAACTCCCTGGTAGTGAGTCGTTTCACTGGATTGCCATCTGTATTTCCACTTCTCAGTGAATTCTATCCAAAGATTAATTTTCTCCTGCCGAATGTCTGTGGCCGGATTACTTGCAATGTCGAGGATTTGAGTTGCCAAACCTTTCTTTAAGTTAGAAATCATGCCTCGGTTTGCCACATAAAGGTCAATCGGGATACAACCTGAGATCACTTGTAAAGCATTGGTTGATGTTGCTCTGCAGCATCTGTGTGTTGCCAATATCATCTTTCTCTGCAATGATAAGAGTTTGGCCTTCACTGTGACGTGAGTAACCCTAGGAAACCATATGGCAGCCGCATATACTACAATTGGCAAATATATAGCCTTATAATATAATGCCAAAGTTTTGTGCTTTATACCCCATTCAGCTCTGAGTGACTAATCACATTGGCAGTAAACTTCTTAATCATTTCAGCTAAGTTCTTTACGTGGGGGATAAAAGAAAATTTATCATCAATTAAGAGACGAAGATATTTATTTTGAGAAACATAAGGAATTTGGACATTGTTGATATGAAGTTTAGGAGGTCTGTTATAATCCACTTTATTATTGAAGATCATTTTAGTTTTCGTCTCAGGAATTTTTAATTTGTTTATTCTGGACCATTCCAGCAAATCATCCAGGATTCTTTCCCATGTGTTTCTAGGAAAAGTCTTGACCTGCCTTGTGTGCACAGCGCTAAATCGTCGGCATTGCTATTTTATTGCAAATTTGACTTTCTTTTAGTAACCATTGGTCTAAAACAGAATTCCAGAGGAGAGGCCCAAGGACCGAGCATCCTCTGGAAATGAATTTTGAAAATACCAAGTGTTCTGAGATGACTTTTATCTGCCTATTTGAAAAATAAGATCTAATAACCTGATATAGTAAATCATCACATTCTGCCTCTCGAAGTGATCTGAGGGCACTCTCCCACCAGAGTGTATCGAAAGCGCCCTCAAGTCGATAAAAACAACCATCATGTATTTTTTTGTCTGTAGTTTTACATAGATTCACCAAACTTCTGATGGCATCTTCAGTGGAGGAGCCTTTCTTAAAGTCGAATTGTGAATTAGAACTCATATTACTTGCAGCCAAAACCTTCTGCATCCTGGCGCTATTAATCTCTCATTAAGCTTTCCAAGATTTCCTAGAAGGGATATTGAGCAATTTGCCTTGGGATCCGTTGCTAATTTTCCAGGCTTTCTGAGCATCTTTACTAATGCAATCTTCCAAAAATTTGGAGAAGTCCCCTTAATAGACATTTGTTGAATACATTCAACAATATATGTGGAAAATGTTGGTGAAATCTTTTGATTGCCACAATTTCAACTATGTCCATTCAAGGACATTTTGACAGATTGATTTTAGAAATTGCAAGTGAAAGTTCATCTAGACTAAATAGTTCCCTATCATTTGATCCCTTATAAGATCCGTTAACGAACCTTATCTGAGTTTGTTCGGTTGTGTCTTGCTCTGGGTGATCATCAGGGAAAATAGTCTGTCTCTCTCTCTCCACCATTGACTGTTAATATTATATCTGGTTTCACAACAATTGCTTCAGGTGATCTTTCTGGCACTCCTGTTGACATTGACTGATTGACAGGTCACCGCTGCTGATAATTGATGTGCTTCTCTTCTAAAGTAATTTTTGTGAAGTTTTCATCAACCGTTGATCCATCTGGAAATGGTGTCCTTTGAGTTTTTCATCAACCTTTAAATCTGGTTCCACGAAAACTGCTTTAGGTAATTCTTTTTGGGACACTCCTGCTGAAAGAATGATTGACCGGTCATCTACTGCTGATAACTGATGTGCTTGTTCTAAAGTAAGTTCTGTCATGCTTTATTCACCGATGAATCTTCTGGAACGCGGACATCCGTTGACTGAATCACGCTTTCATCGATCGATTCCACAAAAACTTCTTCAGGTGATGTTTCTGGCACTCTTCCTAACAGATTCGTTGATGGGTCGAACGTTGCTGCTAATTGATGTGCTTATGACAGCGCTTCTAAAATAATGATACTAATTTTATTGAACTTTCCACCACAATTCATAAAGAATTTTTTCCTGCACAATATTTCATTTTACACTTCATCACAGAATTTCGTAATTTTCACCTAAACAGATTAACTTGTTTCCAATGTGAATGTTCTTAATTTCTTTGTTCTTTCCACTGCAAGATAAGTTCATAATTTTGCTAAATTATTAATACATAGCAAAATTATGCAAAAAAAATTGCATAATTTTGCTATATATTAATAAAAATGTCACTAAAAACACGGCCACTATTATTAACGTTACTGTAATTATAGATTTAAAACTTTAAAAATGCACAACAGAAATAATTATTAAAATCGTATACATTTTCACTAATTTCACTAGTCAAGTGGGCCAAATCTGCCGCGATTTCACTTTAACGTTTTTTTTTTTATCTTCGGGAAGGTGTGAACAGTTTGTTTTGTTGTTTGTTATTTGGTTTTTAGGAGCATTAGCAACTAAGGCCATATTGCTCCGGGGATATGCGGTGGTCATTCGCTGACCTTTCCGCATCCTCCGTATTTGGTGGTGACGGGCTCGAACCCCGGTCTAATCAAGAAGCGTGTGCTAGGCACTGCTGCTCCTTCCCACCTGGCTATGAGGTGCCTGGTGTGAAAAGTCCATAATCTCGGAGTCCATAATCTCATTTATGGCAAACACGATCGTTCGCTTTCGGGATTATAATCATTGTGCAGTGGCCCGTGTATTTATTTTTTTCTTTTTTAATTGTATTATTGCTGGCTATATATGTGCCAATGTGATCTTGGCTGGCTTCACCAATTGTGGTCGCCCTTTTATATTTAATGTAATTATGGCTGTACACTATAGTAGTGTGTGTTATCAGACACTACTTTTTTTGTTGTACTGTAAGATATTAATCTTAGAGTGCAACTTACTTTTCTATTAATCTGTTATTATTATATCTTACTTGTATTATATATCTTACTATATATTATTAATCTTACTTGGCTGGCTTCACCAATTGTGGTCGCCCTTTTATATTTAATTTAATTACGGCTGCACATTAATTGTTGTACTGTAAGATATTATTCTTACAAGTTTGCAACTTCAAATTTCCTAACCGCTGATCGGGTATATCAGTTTAATATTTGAATCTGCGTTTAGGTTTAAAAGGGTTAATTTTGTAGTGATCTCTTCACGTTACATTTGTACAAACTTAACGTATTGTCACGACATTCCACATTCATCAATAGCTGAGGAAAGCATTGATTTGTGCAGCTCCTTCGATTCGATCAAAGATGTAAACTTTTTACAGACAGATGATATTGCAGAAAGATTTCTTGGGAGTCAGCTTTATATTTTTCAAATTTACGATGTTCAACACCTTTTTCTGACAACGCCGACTCTAGCAAACAGACCCTATCATTTTCAAATGATAGGTACCATAAACCAAATAAAATAAAATAAATTTTATTATTTTTATAATAAAATAAAAATCTTTACTTTCAGCTTCTCGCTGGCAAAATGGACAAACAATAACACAGTATATATTTCCAATAGTATCAACATTGAAATAAAAAAAAAAAAACTCTTTCAGGTACATAGAACTAGAAGAAATAAATATCGGCACCTGGCTCTGTGAAGGAGGGCCCATAATTCATTGCAAAATACGGGTCTCTTGACATTACACTCACCCATATCAGCCACATTTACACACATTCATACAACTTGAAGGGTAGCCCAGTGGATAAGCACCAGACAGACAGCCTTGTTAAAAATAAATAAAAAGAAAAAAGCACGCAGCCATCTAGTGATGCAAAATAAGAACTAAAATTGTATTTTCAAATAAGAACCAATCACAGAGCAGGATGAGGTCCTAGCGACTCAACAGACTGCTTTATTACCCCAAATAAAATGGCTCTTACAACATGCAGTGAAATTTGTTAAGTTTAGTGGAATATGTTATTAACTATTCCCTAAACGGAAACATGTAACAACATTCCCGTACATGGCATCCCATCCTGTAGGTGGGATGGCATGAGAAAGGAATCTAGATACCTGTTAAAACAGAAACCCGTGCAATGGAGAGAACGGATACCGAGTGGGGAATAAATAACGAAGGGATGCCTTAGACAAGAAAAGGGAACAGCATAACATAAATTTCGGTTTTGGCTATGCATTGTGAAAGATATATAGGAAAGTCAATAGGCTGAACGTGAAAATTTTAGGGAAACGGAAAACAAACAAATATCAAAAACCATTTGGAGAGGAGAGTAGTATAAGGTTGGGGTTCTAACCGAGTATGGCTCTATGAATTTTGGCGTCAATTTTCGTGCGTGCTGCCGCCACGGTCGCTTGTGTTGCCGTTTCGGTTTTGAGCGTGTGCCGGTGAGGCGAGCCGAGGTTTAGGCTTAGCTGTTGCGCCGAGGCTTAGTTGCGGAGTCGGAGGAAAAAATATTTTAGTTCTATTTTGCCCGCTAGTGGCGCCACTTATTTTCGGCATTAAATATATAAATTTTATTTTTGCTTTACCTAGGCTCGAACCCACGTCGTTGCTACTGGTGGTCCGGTGCTTATCCCCACAGCTACCCTTTCAGTTATAAGAATATGTGTAAATGTAGCTCTTATAGTTAAGAGTGGGGTGAGTGTGACATAGGAAGTTGTATTTCGCCTTGTTCTGATTGGAGGGAGATATGAACCGATGTTCTGATTGGTTTGGGGGTATAAACCGACTATGGCTCTGAGTCTACCGGTGATTTTCTGGTCGGTTGATGCCGTAGAAATCGTCTGTTTTTGCCGTGTTGTTTTTCAAGCTACCGTGTTCGCAATGGATTGTGGGTTTGCGCCCGCACGCGCACACACACACACACAAGGCGAGCTCTTGCGCTCGCGCACGCACACACAAGAAAATAGAGCAGTAGACATTCTTTCCCAAGACAAAGGATTTGGCGGGAAAAACGTGGACGCTGTAAACATAGGGGTACTTGGGGGGTCACAAAAGTTCGAGCACGACGATGACCACGACAACAGAAGCCCACGAAACAGTGCCGCCATCTAGCGAGTCATTCTGAAATTCGAAATCATTTCTTTCCTAAAAAAGTAACTTCTCAATTTTTAAAAAAAAGGTTATTGATTAATGGAAAATTAAAACTTAATTTCTACTTTCTAAGAAAAAAAGACAGACTATTTTTTCAGATAGATATGTTTTTATTGGTAAGTTTTACAGATGTTGTTACTAATCACAAAAAATCAACACAAAAACTTACATATGCACATTGCTTTGATCAGAACGGATACTTCGTATATTTCGTAGTGTAAGCAGTTTGAAGTTCTTCGATCATCGAAACTACAGCATTGTACAAAGCATAATCGTTGAACTCAGTAACTACACCTTCTTTCGAACAATTAGCAGAAAAAATTTTAACACTTGTAGATGGTTCAGCATTCCTAACGAAATACACATACACGTCGTTAAACGAAACATCGATAGAGGCAGTAAACACATCGTTCTTTATACGTTCTCTAACACAATCAAGATGTTCCAATATAACTGATTGCATTAACAAAAATGCGGGTTTTTCGTCTTCTAGACGTTGAAGAAAAGAATCTATGTCTATGATTCTATTAGATATAGCTTCAAGTTCAGAAAGGTGGAGAGTCATTCGTCATTCTGCAGATAGCGAGAATTGTTTCCAATAGAAATCACAAACACCACCATCTGTATTGATTCGGATCCCCGGTAGTTGGATTTCATCTTTAGATCTGGCTCTTACGGAAAGCAAGATATCAGTTATTTTGTTTTTGAATTCATCCCACTGGTTTCTGGATAGCATCATGTGCGTATTAGTTGTCTCGATCGTAACATGTGGCTCGAATTCATGGCAATAAACATGAACTGTGCTACTATGGCTCAGACATCTGTAGAAAGTTACGTTTGGTCTTCTTATATCATCAAACATTTCGTGTCTTGACATTCTGGATAAAAAAAAAAAAAAAACTGCAGCAGTGGAAAAATTTACAACCACACTGAGAAAGTTCCAAACTGTAAATGCGGTCCAAGGGCTATAACAGCATGTGTTTAGATTCTAGCCATATTGTTACTGGCTCATAAACTCGCGACGTAACAGTAACAGGTAGGGGTATGTCGTACAAAGGTTATATAACCTCATATAGTTAACGCAGGTGTCGCTCCCTAGTCTTTGTTCAAATTTAGAAGAGCTAAAGCAGAAGATAACTCAACTTCAAAAGGTTTCGCTTGGTCACAGCTAGACACAAGACGTACAAAGACTAAAGGAGACACCACCCCCAAGTCGACTCTACCACTCCCAAAGCCTTTTGTTCAAAACCCTTTGTACGACATGTGCCTGTATACTACCGCTCCCTAGGCTTCGTTCAAATGTAGAGTGTCAAAAAGCAAAAAGATGTCGATCGGTCGGGAACTGGGTAGGCACATGTCATATAACTAAGGGTGATGCCAATCCCAAGTCTTTGTTAAAATTTAGAATAGTAAAAACTAGTTCAACTTCAAAGGTAATGGTTGGGAACAAATAGAAACATGTAGTACAAAGGTTATATAGCTGGTATCGTTCCCAAGCCTTTGTAGTAGTAACAAAAAAAAACAAAAGATAACTCAGCTTCAAAGATTACCTTCAAAGATGTCACACCCTTACTGATGATTAAGGATTTCACTCTCATACCATAGTGATTTCCTATAGGCTGTGACTTTCACTCTCATACCGTAGTAATTTCCTATTGGTTGTGACGTTCACATACTCTTGAATCTAAGCACAGGTTGGTTGTCGTCAAGTAAAAATTAGCATGTTAACTAATAAGTTGTTTTAGCAACAGTATTATATACGATAATTCCGATACGCCCGTACTCACCTTCATGAACCCATCTCATTGGTTAAATTTTCACCTTTCCATACCAATCTGATTGGTTGTATTAGATTAACATTTGAACCTGTTTGAGTTTAAAAGGACTAGTTTTTGTGTTCATTTCTTCATGTTACTCTCACGTTTATTTCCATACAATGTTGTTTACGTACAGTTTATGCTTGTGTTCAGTGTCAGTTGTCACTTCTGATAAAAGTTCAGAGTGTTGTAACCCTTGGGTTTCCGACAGTGATATAGACCTTTGGGAAGTTGCTGATGGTTGTGAGTCCTTTGACTGCAACGACCCAAAATATTTTACGAAAATACGGAGTTCAACTCCCATTAGTACGAGACAGTCCTTTTGCGATTACAACAGTTCATCTCTATCACTGGATGATAGCCTTTATTCTGCAAGTTGGCATCCTTCATACGACGGCGACATATCAGCATCCAACTCCTCACGATCGACATCAGAACTGTCAACAGGATTGGCAAACGTTGATCGTGAGGCTCAGCCACCGGATATAATCGTCGTCGGGGAGTATGAAGAAGAAGAAGAAGACAATGATGATGGTCCTTGGAATCCCTATGCCGTTGAAGAGAGTGGTTTTTCGACGTCCAGTGCTTCCACAGTGCCCATCATCTGGACCGATCAAAGTAACGATGGGTTGACAACAGATGATGGCTACTGCAGCGTGGTTATCTAGATTAGGGAATCTTTAGTAGTAAGTATTTTGTATCTTTCTTTAGTTTTTAAGAATAAAATAAAATATTCTTTTGTAACTTTTATCTGTGTCTCTTTTTTTTTTCTGTCGAAGTACCGTTTTCTGTCCGGAGAGACAAGCGTACTTCTCGTCTCCTTGAGTCCTCAGTAACAAAAGGGTTTGGCTTTTTGGCTTTACTTTCGCTAAACGTGTGGCAGGAGACGACACACGCACTCCAAGACACATAGCGAAAGCTAACCACCTAGTCATCATACTATCAACATTAGAAAAAAAAAACCCAGTGAAATCCCCATGTTTTTGACACTAAGCAGTTTTTCAATGGCTACCTCTGGTGACGTCTCCTTTTTTTTCAGGATGTCGGCGAAGTCGATCGGGCACGTCTTCCCCATCCTATTCCCATTGACGTCACATTTGTGACGGCACTCGGATGGGAATCGCAGGGTGCCGGGGCGTTGGGGGGATCGCGGCACCCCTCCCACCCATCACGTTGTGATGGGCGCACACACGGGGGGATCGCGGCACCCCTCCCACCCGTCACGAAGTGTCGGGCGCGCTTAGATGGAGGAATACCCTTTTTTCCGTGTCAAGAATGGTTTCATGGAAAAGACAACTTCCAAAAAAAACCTTTTTCATATCTCACAGTTTTTTTAAAAAGGGGACAATGTTTCGTTTTTCGGGAGACGTCACCTTCTGTCTTTACCGTTGCTAGTCCTACCTCTCGCATCGGTGTGCGAACACACACAAATACTTGGTCCAGACTCGAGCGCGATCATTTACATAATGTTTCATCACCCATTCACAGCGATAGTCTCGGGAGCAACACAGAGCGGAAAGACGTTTGTGTTGTTGCTATTAGAAAATAGTGAAAGTTTAATTTCGCCACAACCTCAAAGAATCGTCTATTGCAATTCAGAACTTCAAGATAAGTTTCGTTGTTACCCGCAAATCGAGTTCGTGGATGGTTTAAACATCCCCGAATTCGATCCAAAAGTAAACAATTTACTTGTTTTAGATGATCTCATTAGCCAAGCAAAAGATAGTATTGTAGTTTCGGAAATATTTATAAAATGATCACATCACAGAAATCTGAGTGTTATTTGGTTAACACAAAACCTGTTTTCGCAAGGCACCCACTTCCGTACTATTAGTTTGAATTCGCACTATCTGATTGTTTTTAAAAACCCTCGCGACTCAAGACAAATCTCACACCTAGCAAGTCCAGTGTTCCCCGGAAGGTCACGTGTTTTAGTTGATATATATAAGCATGCAACACGCGATCCTCATTCATATTTACTGTTTGATTTTTGTCAGAACACTGATGATAGATTCAGACTGCGCTCACACGTGTTACCAAACGAAGGACATACGATTGTTTACATCCCCATATGGCTTTGCATCTAAAAAACAATGCTAACTTTATAAGGTATCTGTCGGAAGTTCGACCGAAACAGGCAACCGCTTTATTAAGGAGTTCAAATCAAACACAAATAAATTCACTCTGTGAAATATGTAAAAACATAGTCAAAGGTAGCATTCCGTTGACAGAGAGAGTGAAAAACAAGTTACAACGCAAAAAACGTCTGCTCAAAACACTAGCAGATAAAAAAAGTAGCATTTAAAACTAGGCGGAAATTAATACTGCAACAAGGAGGTTCACTGTTCCCCCTGATAGCTAGCATAGTGGTTCCACTCATTACAAGTTTGATTAGAAGATGAGTAAATTCTTGCTTGTAGCTGCACCGCCAGAACAAAAACAGATGCTCTCTTTAGACGAGAAAATGTCTGCAATCTTAAAAAGACAGGATTTGCAGCCCGAGTCTAAAGTTAAAATGTATCTTCAGATAATACAGTCATATTTAGGCCTGAAAACTCATGCCGCAAAACAAGCATCCTCGTCGGCATCAAGCGATATCGAGACCAGCGTATCGAACGTAACGGCGTCGCTACCCACAATTCCCTCCTCTGAAGCGCAGGAGCAACAGCACTCCGAGAGCGAAGTTATAAAGCCACGTAAGCAGGTCAAGCGCAGATATACGGCTTTGATATCGCCTCGTCGTTTGAGACGTAAGCATACATGGATATCGTTGTGGTAAGTTTTTTTTCAATAAAACAGACACTTTTTAAAAATAAATAAAATTTTATTTTGTAAGTAAAGGTTCAATTACATGTAATGTGGCAAGCAAATCATTTGCCCACAAATCTTTACAATAATATTTGTTTACAATCTTTGACATAGAAATATTTCTACACCGATGAGTTAGGAAAAAAATACAATGTAGTCCAGATGCTATAGATTCTGGATGTTGAATCACCACTTTGTTATAAGTCCATTTCTTACTGTTTTGGTTAAGGAACTCTGCAATGTCCGGTGTCGGTGGTCGTGCAAAGCTGTCGAAATATTGACTTTCTCTTTTTCCTAGGAAGATGCTCACCCAATGAGTACCTGGCATATGCGACTTGTCGGTATTGATGACTAACAATGCTGCTTTTCTCTGTATTCTTGACGGTAATTCGTCCCTGGCACAGACACCTATCAGATGTTTTCTCGATTCACTGTCTGCTTCTAAAACCTTCAAAATCTGATCAGTGTTCATAATTTATGAGGATTGAACGGTCTTTAGTCACAGAAAGAATGTTTTCGAATTTGGCATACAAGATCACTGTTATGTTTTCGGGAAGAGGTTCTGCGAATTTCAGTTCAAGTCGAACACCGCCTCACCGTAAGGAACTGATGTGATCGCCGATCGCATTACTGTCAGGAGTTAGGTCGAAAGCATAAAACACATTCCCTTCAGTATAATCCAAGAGTGATATGTCATTTCCACAGTCTGAATTCCACTTGCTTAGCAATGTAAAAAGTGATAAGTAGGACCGGATATAATGTCCATTCTTATAATCGGGTGTTAGCGAAATGGAAGGATGCTGCACACCATCAGCCGTCAGAAGTAAATAGCACAGGTTGTAGTGACCAAAATTGAATGGGTTGGTTTTGAGGGAGCCATTGAAACTATCACTGGACACAATACCGACTATTCAATGAGCGGGGATCTGGCCTAGATATATATTGTCTCTGGTAGAATCTGACATGCATTTTGGAATTGAATAGTAACTTACATCAGCTCTGTTAATGGGATATACAAGAGGATGTTTTTCAAGAACACTCATGTGGGCTAGCTGTATGCTGGGGTTAAGTTTAACTTTACGCACAAAAAGACAGGCTTCGCGTATATGAATTTTAGCAGAATTGTTGAGAGACAACAGACAGAACTCGGGCGAACTGTGAACCATTCTCAGGCGGAGCGATAAATTGTTAATAATATATTTGGCCTGATGGGACAAATCTAGTCTGAGACGACCCAGAAGTTCCACAGTTTTGGTTTTCGAAAAAAACTTCATACGTTGATTCATACCACTGTCACTTTGCCTTATACAGAGGGACAATCACCTCCTTTTCCCTGCTAGCAAAATTCCTATATATCATTGACAAAACCCCATGACCTGCCCTAGCAGCCTGTCTGCATTGCTCAGAAAACTTCATATCTGACTGCACAATTATTCCCAGGTCTTTTTCATTTTCTACCACCTTAAGTGTAGTACCACACAGTTGGTACGTTTCTCTGGGGTTACTTCTACCCATATGCAGTACTTTGCATTTGTCAAGGTTGAACTTCAGTTGCCACTTCTTAGCCCATCTGCCCAAATTATCTAGATCCTGTTGCAGTAGCACACTGCCATTACTGTCATTAACAACCCTGCCAACCTTTGTGGCATCTGCAAACTTCGACATTAAGCCTGATATACCTTCATCAATATCATTGATAAATACACAAAACAACAGTGGACCCAACACCGAACCCTGTGGGACTCCACTAATAACATTAGTCCACGAAGAGCAGCACCCATTGATTACCACCCTCTGTCTTCTCCCACTTAACCATCCTTTTATCCATTGTAGCAACTTACCCTTAATACCATTCTGCTCCAATTTGTACAGTAGTCTTCCATGCGCAACAGTGTCAAAAGCTTTTCGGAAATCCAAGTATATGATATTAAAATTATTTTTTGCATCCAGTTCCTTTGTGACCACATCATAATAACCAATCAAATTTGTCAGACAAGACTTTCCCTTAACAAACCCATGCTGTGTTTGAATTATTGCTGCAGTCTTGTCTAGATGATCCTGCAATGCATCTTTAACCAGTGACTCCATTATTTTACCCGGAACAGAAGTTAAACTAACTGGTCTGTAATTACTCGTGTCACCCTTCGATCCACCTTTGTGAATTGGGGACACATTTGCACATCTCCAGTCCGTGGGAACCTCCCCTGAGTCCAAGGGTGCTCTCATAATTATGGCTAAGGGTTTGCTTAGTTGCTTTGCCGCCTCCTTTAAAATAACTGGATAGATCCCATCCACCATAGGTGCCTTTCTTATGTTTAACTTCAACAATTTCTCCTCCACTTTGCTCTCAGTTATTACAAAATCATTAAGCACACTGCTACAATTTGATAACCTTCTTCCATTTTCAAACTGTAATAATTCCTCACGTGTGAATGTAGATGCAAAATACTCATTCAGTTTGTTTGCTATCTCAGCAGGATCATCAACAGTCGAACCATCGATGTCAAGTGGACCAATCATATTCATCCCCTTCCTTTTAGAGTTTATATAAGTAAAGAAATCCTTGCTGTTTTTCTTAGCATCCTTTGCCAAAGATTTCTCATAATCCGCCTTCGCCTGCCGAACCTCCTTTGTGACCTGATTACAGACTAGCTTATATCTGCCACAGGCTTCTGAAATGGATTGAATGTTTGAGAGCAGTACAGGGTAATAATCCAAATGTAAGAATTCACCACTGCTTCCGAACGGTACTACTCGCAAAAGAGGCACTCTGATATCACCCACAACCCGGTCTTCTATCACACTACTATAAACAAAATAAGAGCCTACACCTCTATTTATATCTCCGGGAAATTTCGATCTCGCTGTTCCTACGAAACCATCGGGCATACGAAACGATCTCGCTGTTCCTACAAAACCGAGTAACTCATCGAGTCCTGTCTCAGGGAAGCGAAGACGCACACCACTTTCTATTTCGAAAGAAACAAAACCACGGGCATTAACAGAACCTTTAATTTCGGGGGCTATAAAAGTCATAACCTTTAGAATTTCGGAGACGCTATTGTAATGACCATAAGGAATTTTATGCTCGCGAACATCACGAGTCGGCGGTTGTACGAACACAAGCTTCCTGTCAACAGACTCACTGTCAGTTTTCATTGATGGTATCACTATTTTACCTTTAGGTATCCACTTTCCGATGTGCTCTCCTTTGAAATTTCTATATTTGTCAACAATATCACCCCTCACTGCTACCTTGTGTACTAGTCCTAGAATTCTGGCAGTTCGTAAAGTCATACGCAACTCACAACCATTTTTAACACGAATTGTGAATCCCTCTTTGAATTCTGTCTCTTCTACTTTAAGCTCTAAATTGGTATTAAGACCACGCATATGTTCAATAAATTTAGACGAATTTTCGTACTCATCGTTCAGCATGTAAACCTCAGGGTTCCTAACTGTCGGTTCTTTCTGCAGAATTGCAAACTCGGCCCAACCTTCGGAAATATTGTCCCATGACTTAGGTACGTGTATTTCTGCAAGTGCTACCTCCCACTTGCCTTTGAGAGGTATAGTGTCGGGAAATATAATAGTAAAATTAGCTTGCGTATTCTGGGGATGGAAATCCATACACGCATTACTCGGTAGGGTTAAGAAGAACATCCTTAGCCGAAACCCAACTGTTGTAGGAAGCCGGATATCCTAACCACTTAACACGCAATTGATGCTCTCCTTTCACACGTCGCTCCTTAAGTACCTAACCGAGTACGGCTCTAGGGGGCTTAGAGGGGAACAGGTATCCTGTGTGTTATCAGACACTCAGCCTAAAACACTGATGGATCCAATATCTCTCTATTACAGAAGATTTAGGAGAAGTCTGGTTGGCCTGCCTCCCTAAAATCCACTCATGCACACCTTCTCGATGGTAAGCCCTGTTACGTCACTTAGGTGGCAACGAACGTGTAGAGTGGTTCTCTTCAAGACGCCTGGTCAGCGTGAAGAGGAAAAGACCAAACCCTCCAGCAATGAGAGCACAACAATACAAATGGCCCTCAGTCCCCAGCAGCTTTCACTCTCCCTCTTACGGCAGCGAGAGGTTCAGAGTGGAAGCAGAGGGTGCTAAGAATCTCTGGGTAGGACCAGGCTGCCATGCACAGAAATTGAACTTGGCGTGTTATAACGAACGATCACTCATCGGTGAAGACAGGATATTAGAGCTGGAAAAGGAATTAGAAAATGTGAATTGGAATATCATCGGTTTGGCTGAAACAAGAAGAAGAAATGAATCACTTATAAGTTTATCAAGTGGAAATCTGCTGTACACCAATGGAAACAGTGAAAGGAGTGAAGGTGGAGTTGGGTTTCTGGTCCATAAAGATTTTAAAAACATTTTGTAATTCAAAAGTACATCACCAAGGGTGTCAAGACTAATACTCAAGATTTCTAAGAGGTACAAGCTAAAGATTGTAATGATTTATGCACCAATATCGAGCCATGATGATGAAGAAATGTACACTGAAATTGAGTCTTCTAGATGAGCAGAAAACCCACTACACTATTATTATGGGGGACTTCAATGCTAAGGTTGGAAAAATGCAAAAACAGCGCAGAAAGAGGAACTATAGGAAATTTTGGAATTGGTGAAAGAAATAAAAGAGGTGAAAGACTTGTGGAATTTGCAGAATCTCAAGGACTGTCAGTAATGAACACTTTTTTCAAGAAAAGGGTGAACAGAAAGTGGACATGGAAGAGTCCAAATGGATTAACAACTAATGAAATCGACTCATCCTCACTAACAGAAGATATATTGTGAATGATGTTACCGTCCTGAATAAGGTAAATGTTGGAAGTGATCACAGAATGGTAAGATGTACACTTGATATAGATGTAGGAAAGGAAAGGAAAAAACTGACTCGAGTAAATAATACAAAGGTCTTTGAAATAACAGAGGAGGAGAAAAAGCAGTATGTACTGGAACTTAAGAACAAGTTTCAGCTTCTGCAGACTGCTCAGGACCAAGATATCGACGAGGAATATTACAACTTTCTGAAAGTGATAAAGCCCAAGAAACCTATAGGGAAACAGAAATCCAAAGAAGAAAAAATTAGTCAAGAAACACTTGTCATGATGAACCAAAGACGACAAATGAAGAGCAAGAAAAACACTGACAGGGAGAAAATTGAGTATACTGAGTTATGCAAAGCCATTAGAAAGAGACTCAGAGAGGACATAAGAAGATTTAACACAAGAAAAGTAGAACAAGCACTAAGGGAAAACAAACAAAGGATTTAAATCAGCAGCCATGAGCAGTAATACAGAAAGACAAATGATACTGAAACTGAAGAATAGCGAGGGTGTACTTACAAACAGCAGAGAAGGCATAATTCAAATAGCAGAAGACTACTATAGAGAATTATACAAGGAGCGAGGGAATGATACCAGCAGTGGGGAAGCTGGATTGCAAAGTAGCAACACATACGACATACCCAATATTCTTCCTGATGAGGTAGAACATGCATTGAAGAAAATGAAGAATCGGAAAGCCCCTGGGGAAGATGAAGTTACTGTAGAGTTGTTAAAATTGGGAGGAAGAGACATAACACAAAAACTGGCAAGGCTCTTCACAAAGTGCATTAGAAAAGGTGTGATGCCTAAGCAGTGGAATAATGCAATCATAGTTTTGCTGCATAAGGAGATAAATCAGAAATTGGAAATTATAGACCAATTAGCTTGTTATCCCATATCTACAAGTTGTTCACAAGGGTCATTACTAACAGATTAGAAAGAATACTTGATGAGAATCAACCGAAAGAGCAAGCTGGCTTTAGGACAGGATTCTCAACTATGGATCACCTTCACGTAATATCACAGCTAATGGAGAAAGCAAATGAATATAAAACACCATTATGGCTGGCATTTGTGGATTATGAAAAGGCGTTTGACTCCATACAGCATAAGGCAATGTTTCGGGCACTGGAAAGACAAGGCATAGATACTCCATATATTATGATTTTGAAGAAAATATATGAGAATGCTACATCCTTTATTAGACTAGACAAAGAGAGTAGCAAATTTAAAATCGAGAAAGGAGTTCGACAAGGAGACACAATATCTCCGAAGCTGTTTACTGCTGCCCTTGAAGAAGCTTTCAGAAGATTAGACTGGTCACAGAAAGGAGTCAATGTGAACGGAGAGTACCTAAACCATTTACGATTTGCAGATGACATTGTGGTCATAAGCCACAATCCCAAAGAATTAGAGGAAAATCTTAATCAGTTATGCACAGTTAGTAAGGATTTTGGACTAAAGATGAATATGGCTAAAACAAAAGTAATGATGTCAGGAACAGGTAGAGGCATGTCGTTCAAAGGTTATATAACCCCATATAGCTAATGCAGGTGTCGCTCCCAAGTCTTTGTTCAAATTTAGAGGGACTAAAGCAAAAGATAACTCAACTTCAAAGGTTTCGGTCGGGAACGGGTAGACACATGTTGTGCAAAGGTTATATTTCATCATATAACTAAAGGTGATACTACTCCCAAGTCTTTGTTTAAATTTAGAGTGGTAAAAATAAAAAGATAGTTCAACTTCAAAAGGTATCGGTTGGTCACAGGTAGACACATGGCGTAGAAAGGTTATATATCAGCATATAACTAAAGAAGATACCACCCCCAAATCTGCGCTACTGCTCTCAAGCCTTTGTTCAAATGTAGAGTGACAAAAAGCAAAAGATAACTCAGCTTCAAAGGTTACCTTCAAAGATGTCAACACCCACCCTTACTGATGAGTAAGGATTTTGCTCTCATACCATAGTAATTTCCTATTGGCTGTGACATTCACAGACTCTTGAATCTAAACACTGATTGGTTGTCGTCAAATGTCGTTTCAATCCACGAGTTTGCTTTAAAAAGGGGTCAATGCGACCACAATTCTCACTTGCCTTTTTCATATTACAACCGATCAAAATGAGTAGTGAAGATGTTTTCTTTGGTGAGGATGTAGACTCGGAGTTCATAGAGGGGATTATTAAGGTAGAAAAGGATTATGAAGAAGCTAGGATGGTTGAGGCTGAGTTAGAATTCTGCCGAAGTTTAGTGTATTCAAGTGTGAGCATTTCTTTTTTTCATTACTGAAAAATTTTTTATTTGATTTATGAAAAAAAAAAAGTTTATAGAATTATTGTTTGGTAACTGTGTTTCTTTACGTTACTCTTTCAGAATGCGGAGTTCTTTGGCAATGATGATGGCATTGAGCATCGGCCCGGATGCTCGCATGACACCATGTTAGAAGGTGCGGGCTAGAATTGGAGGCTGAGAGTCGGTCATTACTGGATGGAGTTTTGAATGTTGACGAGGATGTAAGTATGTAAAGATATATATATATATATATTTTTTTTTTTTTCGCGTAAACAAATCCCCTAAATCTTATGCGACCTTTTTTTAAATTTTAGATGGAAGAAAGAGAAGCAGCAGCCACACAAGAAAGTTTTGAGCAATACTACAAACTGCGGGATGGGGTTGCGCGCTATTCCAAGAAATACCGGGCCTTATTTAAAACTTATGAGGTCCGGTTTACAAACATTGCAAATTTAGCAGTCGAGGATCTGTTTTTTTCGAACTTTCAACGGTGCTAGAAGAGATAATCACAAATTTAAGCAATCAAGGCGATTTTTCCCATGTTAGCCTGTGTTTAGACGCAGTCTAAAAAACCCTACAAATTTACCATTCATGCCCCTAACAGATCTAACGTTTGAGCGCGTGATGGCCGCTTTCATAGCAGTCGACCAATCAAATAGTGAATTTATGGTAACGGTCGACTTGAGTCTGGACGTAATCTTATTAATATCACCAATAGGGGGGAGGGTGGCAATCGTTCTGAGAATATAAAAAAAAGGGCAATGTTGAATTTGAATGACTTTTTAAAAAAAAAAAAAACTGTCATTCAAATCAACAATACCGATAGTTTATGTCTTGCCAGAGCCTTAGCTGTCGGTATTTCTGCCCATCAGGGCGATGTTAAAACATAGAGACATGTGCGAGAGGATAAATTAAACTATCAAGGCTACAAATTTACACGGAATCGCAGGGGTTGCTTTAGAAAGTTGTGGCTTGAGTGAAGTTGAACTGTTTCAGCGTGCAATCCCCGATTACCAACTTGTGGTAATTTCCGCAGAGTGTGGCTTTGAAGTTGCATATCGGGAACCCTCTGCTGATAAACAGGTTTCTTCTCAACCACGATGGACATTATGATCTTGTGCGTTCTTTGAAAGCTCTGTTTGGCAGTGTTTACTATTACAATTGCTCTTTCAAGTGCAATAGATGCAGAGCTGTCCCCCATTCATAATGAAGACAACCTTCTCTTGTGTAATTTTTGTAATCGCTTTTTCCAAGGCGAATCATGCATTAACTCTCACAGGGCAAACAAAACTTGCTCTGAAGTGCATCGCTGTACGATTTGTTTGTGCACTTTTCTTACCAATACAGCACCCAAATGCATCGATCCCGACTTCTGTAGCCACTAACACTGTGCACAAAACACAACATTGTTTTGTTCAAAAACCTGAGGACCCAAAGCACGATGTTTCTGTTGTTTACTTTGACACAGAAAGAGTCTTGCTGGACGACGAACATGTGGCTGTGCTCTGCATTGCTTCTTTTGGCGACCAGGAACGCGTTTACTGGGGCCGAAATTGCATGGCAGAGTTTTTGGATGAGCTGTTACGAGTCCGAGAGACCTTGAAACGAGGCAGTGATGGCCGAAAACTTCGACACAGAGCCAAAATATAAGAATGTGCGAGTAGTCGCTCACAACCTTCGTGGTTTTGACGGTTACTTTGTGCTTTCTTATATTTTCGCAAAACACATAGTTCCTCACACGATCTATGATGGGTCGAAGATTTTGGGCATCTTTCTGTCATCGTTAAACATAGTCTTCTTGGACTCTTATTCATTTCTAGCAGTTCCACTCCGAAAGCTGCCATCGATGTTCAAGCTGCCAGAGGTGCGTAAGGGCTTCTTCCCTCACGAATTCCACAAGATAGATACATTAGATTATGTGGGAGCTTTGCCCGATCAAAAATATTTTAAACCGGAATTCATGAGCGAAGAAACCCATACGGAATTCTGTTATGGTACCAAGAGAAGTCATGAGATACCTACAACCTGAAATGTGAGCTTTTGGCCTATGCCTTGGATGACGTCAGGGTTTTGCAAGATTCTTGCAATAAGTTCTGTTCTATCTTCATAGCAGTCTCGCAAGTTGACCCTTTCTGTCAGGACATTACTATCGCCGGTGCATGTAGCAGGATCTTTGCCAGAAACTATTTAGAACCAATCACAATGGCTATCCTGCCACCTGGCGGCTCCATAGGGAGCAACACACAGAGTAGGAAGGCGTTGGCTTGGCTTTCATGGCAGGAACAACAGAACATTAAAATTCAACACGCTTGATCACGGGGCGGGAAGCTAGAGTAGGGCCTTTTTTATTAGATGGGGTCTGGAATAGAACAGCTTTCGAGTTTTACAGTTGTTACTATCATAGGTGCAAGTGTTTTCGGTCTAGCACTATACAGACACAGAGAAACAAACCTATGGGCGCCCTATTCGCTGAGACCATGGACCATGAGGACTTCATTAGGTCTCAAGGATATGATGTGATTTCCGTATGGGAATGCCAGTTTGACACCCAACAGAAAAACGACCCTGCCATGAAAGAGTTTGTTGCAGCATTCATAACGCACGAATCGATTACACCATGTAGCGCTCTCAGAGGCGGTAGAGTTGAGAGTTTTAATCTTTACTACCAGGTGGAGGATAACGAGGAGATTCACTATGTGGATTTCTGTTCGTTGTATCCGTGGGTTTGCAAATACATCGTATTTCCCCGCGGTCACCCTGAAGTCATTCTTAGAGACTTTCACTATAGTCACAATGCATATTTTGGTATTATCCATGCTAGGGTGACAGCGCCCGAAAAGCAGTTCTTATCCGTCCTCCAAATAAGCTCCAATGGCAAGCTAGTGTTTCCACTATGCGGTGCTTGTGCCGAGCAGCAGATTTTTCTGGCTTTTTTATTGGGGGCGGCTCGCAATGAGAACTAACAGGGTGAGTACAGCAGTAACACTTATGAAAGCGTTGTAGAGCTTTTCATGGATGATACAAAAATCATACACTATGCCATGTTAGTGTCGGAGGAAATAATGCAAGTTGCATTCGCCCCGTTCGAGGGAACGGAGGAATCCTACTGTCACGTAAATGCAGTCATTGGCTCTTTCGTCGCTTCCTATGGCCGAATGAAGCTCTACAAAGCTATGGCCCCTCTACGCCAATCCTTATTATATTGCGATACTGATAGCATAGTGTACGTCCAAAAACCGGGCGACAAAAGTCCACCCATTGGTCACTCGCTGGGCCAGCTCACAGACGAATTGTCTGGAGACCATATTGTCGAGTTTGCTTCAACTGGTCCCAAATCTTACTCCTACTGCACCCGAGGGGGTAAAATGGTGACCAAATGCAAGGGTGTGACCGTTAATGCCAAAAACGCGAAGCTGGTCAACCTGGATGTTATGATAGCTGCAGCAAAAAGCGAACATGTTGATGTTTCTGTCAAAGTACTGTTTTCTGTCCGGAGTGACAAACGTACTTCTCGTCTCCTTGAGTCCTCAGTAACAAAAAGGTTTGGATTTACTTTCGCTAAACGTGTGGTAGGAGACGACAAACGCACTTACCCTTATGGATATTTCCAAGACACATAGTGAAAGCTAACCACCTAGACATCAAACTGTCAACATTAGAAAAAAACCCAGTGAAATCCATGTTTTTGACACTAAGCAGTTTTCAGTGTCTACCTCTGGTGACGTCTCCTTTTTTTCAGGATGTTGGCGAGGTCGATCGGGCACGTACTTCCCCATCCTATTCCCACCGACGTCACATTCGTGACGGCACTCGGATGGGAATCGCGGGCTGCAGCAGTGGGTGCTGGGGGCTCGCGGCACCCCTCCAACCCGTCACGAAGTGATGGGCGCATTTAGATGGAGGAATGCACACAACACTTTTTCGTGTTGTCACGAATGGCTTCATGGAAAAGACAACTTCCAAAAACACCTTTTTCATAACGAAATTCTCAGTTTTTTTTTAAAAAAAGGAGACAATGTTTCATTTTTCTGGAGACTTCACCTTCTGTCTTTACCGTTGCTAGTCCTGCCACTCGCATCGGCGCGCGAACACACATAAATACTTGGTCCAGACTCGTGCGCGATCATTTACACAATGTTCAAACACCCCTTCACAGTGATAGTCTCGGGAGCAACACAGAGTGGAAAGACAACGTTTGTGTTGTCGCTATTAGAAAATAGTGAAAATTTAATTTCACCACCACCTCAAAGAATCGTCCATTTCTATTCAGAACTTCAAGATAAGTTTCGGTGTTACCCAAAAATCGAGTTCGTGGAGGGTTTAAACATCTCCGAATTCGATCCAACAGTAAACAATTTACTCGTTTTAGACAATCTCATTAATCAGGCAAAAGATAGTATTGTAGTGTCTGAGATATTTATAAAGGGATCACATCATAGAAATCTGAGTGTTACTTTATTAACGCAAAACCTGTTCTCCCAAGGTACTCAGTTCCGTACTATTAGCTTGAATTCGCACTATCTGATTGTTTTTAAAAAAACCCCGTGACTCGAGACAGATCTCACATCTAGCTAGCCAAGTATTCCCCGGAAGTTCACGTGTTTTGGTCGATGTATATAAAGATGCAACAAGCGATCCGCATTCATATTTGCTGTTTGATTTTTGTCAGAACACTGATCATAGACAGACTGCGCACACACATGTTGCCAAGCGAAGGATCTATGATCATTTATATACCCATATGGCTGTGTGTCTAAAACGCAATGCTAACTTTATAAAGTATCTGTTGGAAGTTCGGCCGAAACAGGAAACCGCTCTATTAAAGAGTTCAGACCAAGCACAAATAAATTTGCTCTGTGAAATCTGTAAAAACATATTCAAAGGCAACATTCCTTTGCCAGACAGAGTGAAAACCAAGTTACAGTGCAAAAAACTGCCTGCTCAGAACACTAACAGATAAAAAAGAAACATATAAAACCAGGCGGAAATTAATACTTCAGCAAGGAGGTGCACATTCCCCCTGATAGCAAGCATCGTAGCTCCACTCATTACAAGTTTGATCAGAAGATGAGCGAATCTTTCCGCAAATTCTTGCTTGTAGCTGCACTGCCAGAACAAAAACAGATGCACTCTTTAGACGAGCAAATGTCTGCAATCTTAAAAAGACAGGATTTGCAGCCCGAGTCTAAAGTTAAAATGTATCTTCAGATACTGCAATCATATTTAGGCTTGAAAACTAATGCCGCAAAACAAGCAACTTCGTGGGCATCAAGTGACAGCGAGACCACCGTATCGAACATAACGGCGTCGCTACCCACAATTCACTCTGAAGCGCAGCAACAGCAGCACACGAGAGTGGTGTCATAAAATCCCGTAAACCAGTCAAGCAAAGATATACTGCTTTGATTTCTCCTCGCCAGCTGAGACACAAACATACGTGGATATCGTTATGGTAAGTTTTTTTCAATAAAACACACTTTTTTTTAAAAATAAATAAAATTTTATTTTGTAAGTAAATGCTGAATTACATCTAATGTGGCAATTACATCATTTGCCCAGAAATCTTTACAATAATATTTGTTTATAAACTTTGACATAGAAATGCCTCTACATCTATGAGTTAGGAAAAATATACAGTGCAGTCCACAAGCTATAGATTCTGGATGTTGAATTACCACTTTGTTATAAGTCCATTTCTTACTCTTCTGGTTAAGGAACTCTGCAATGTCCTGTGTCAGCGGTCTTGCAAAGCTGTCGAAATATTGACTTTTGTTTTTTCCCAGGAAAATACACAACCAATGGGTAACGGGCATGTGTGAAAAGTCAGTATTGATGACTAGAAGTGCCGGTTTTCTCTGTATTCTTGACGGTAATTCGTCCCTGGCACAGACACCGATCAGAAGTTTTCTCGATTCACTGTCTGCTTCTAAAACGTTCAAAATCTGATCAGTATTCATAATTTATGAGAATTGACCGGTCTTTAGTCACAGAAAGAATGTTTTCGAATTCGGCATACAAAACCACTGTTACGTTTTCGGGAAGAGGTTCTGCGAATTTCAGTTCAAGTCGAACTCCGCCTCGTCGTAATGAGCTGATGTGCCGACTGACTTCGTTTTGGTCTGGAGTCAATTCAAAAGCATAAAACACATTCCCTTCACTATAATCCAAGAGTGATATGTCGTTTCCACAGTTTGAATTCCACTTGTTTATTGATGTAAAAAGAGACAGGTAGGACCTGGTATAATGTCCGTTCTTATAATCGGGTGTTAGCGGTATGGAAGGATGCTGGACACCATCAGCCATCAGAAGTAAATAGCACAGGTTGTAGTGGGCAAAATTAAATGGGTTGGTTTTGAAGGAGCCATTGAAACCGTCACTGGACACAATACAGACTATTAAACGAGCGGGGATCTGGCCTAGATATATATTGTCTCTGGTAGAGTCTGACATACCTTTGGGAATTGAGAAGTAATATTAACTCTGTTAATTGGGTATACAAGTGGTGCTTTTCAAGAACGCTCATGTGGGCTAGCTGTATGTTGGGATTAAGCATAACTTTATGCACAAAAAGACAGGCTTCGTGTATGTGAATCTAAGCCGTATTGTCGAGAGACAACAGACAGAACTCGGGCGAACTGTGAACCATTCTCAGGCAGAGTGATACGTTGTTAATAATATATTTGGCCTGATGGCACAAATCTAGTCTGAGACGACCCAGTTCCACAGTTTTGGTTTACAAAAAAAAAAACTTCATACCGCTGTCGGTCTGAGAAAACGTTTGCAAAACATCGCAAACATTGTCTTTTACGAACAGTTCTGCAGTGAGTTGGGATCTTTTTGCTCCATTGTCAAAATTCAAAAGCATTTCTAAATAAGCTCTATAGGCATAAGTGTCACTGCTTGGATTTATTAATTTGTCTTGAACGAAAAGATCCATATGTTTAAACAAGGAGTGGAAAAAGTTGTTGACAGTGCCCACACTCAACTGCAGTTCTTTTCCATCGCTTTGGGTTAACTCTACTTTGAGTCGCAAATAAGTTTTTCCCAGGTCCAAAAATTCTATTGGCCCCGGGGTGTCCACAGATGCTAAAGGCAAGAAAGTAACGTAGGAAGATCGTTCGATGCAGATTAGTAGCAGGCTGTGCAAACAGGTCCAATTCTGACATCATCAACTCCATCACTGCAAGATGTCCTGATATTTTTTTCGACGCTTGCCTCCACTCTGACTACGGACTTTTTGCATAATGGCCTGTCCCACATCAGAAGCTCGATTTATAAATGATCGTTTCACGGGTGCTCCCGAAATTAGCATTAACATTAGCATTAGCATTAGTAGAGGCATTTGATGCAAGAAAGCAAGCTTATGCAGCATCAGCCAAAAAAAAAAAAAAAACCTCTTCCACTTCACCCCTCCGTTCGTTCAAAATACCTGTCCAGCTGAGCCTTAAACTTATTTAGGCTATCAACCTCCACCACAAGGGATGGAAGTCTGTTCCATGACATCAACCAAATGACATCATCGATCATATTACGACCTGCCAACAACACTTAGCGACCGATGAACTTGGCAGCGGGCTTCAGAAGTGGAGAGAGAAATGTAAATGCAGATCTGAATATACTGCCTAAACCCTGACCCCTCTGGATCGCTGCTCCTGCAAAGTAGGGACTTCCCCCACCTGCACTGTAGTATTCCACGTAAGCGCTCCTTGGGGTCGAAAATGCAACTTAATTAGAGTTTTACCTCCTCTGAAAGGAAATAACTGACCGCTGTCTGCACGAATTTGAATAGAAACGGATTGAATGTTTGAGAGAAGCACAGGGTAATAATCCAAATGTAAGAATTCACCTCTACTTCCGAACAGTACTACTCGCAAAAGAGGTGCTCTGGTATCACCCACAATCTGATCTTCGATCACATTACTATAAACAAAGTAAGAGCCGACACCTCTATTTATATCGCACGGAAATTTTGATCTCGCAGTTCCTTCGAAGCCATCGGGCATACGCTCAAAACCGAGTAATTCGCCGAGTCCTGTCTCAGGGAAATGAAGACGCACACTGCTTTCTATTTCGAAAGAAACAAAACCATGGGTATTAACAGAACCTTGAATTTCAGGGGCTATAAAAGTCATAACCTTTAGAATTTCGGAGACGCTATTGTAATGACCATAAGGAATTTTATGCTCGCGAACATCACAAGTCAGAGGTTGTACGAGCACAAGCCTCCTATCAGCACACTCACTGTTAGGCTTTATTGATGGTAACACTTTTACCTTTAGGTATCCACTTTCCAATGTACTCCCCTTTGAAAGTTCTAGATTTGTCAATAACAACAACATTGCTCATTGCTTTATGGACTAACCCTAGAATTCTGGCAGTTCGTAAAGTCATACGCAACTCACAGCCATTTTTAACACGAATTGTGAATCTCACTTTGCATTCTGTCTCTTCTACTTTAAGCTCTAAATTGGCATTAAGACTACACATATGTTCAATGAATTTAGTCGAACTTTCGTACTCGTCGTGCAGTATGTAAACCTCGGGGTTCCTAACTGTCGGTTCTTTCTGCAGAGTTGCAAACTCAGCCCAGCCTTTGGAAATATTGTCCCAGGGCTTAGGTACATGTTTTTCTGCCAGTGCAACTTCCCATTTGCCCTTGAGTGTTATAGTGTCGGGTAAGACAATAGTAAAATTAGATTGCGTATTCTGGGGATGGAAATCCATACACGCGTTACTCGATAGGGTTAAGCAGAACATCTTTAGCCGAAACCCAACTGTTGTAGGAAGCCGGATATCCTAACCACTTCACATGCAATTGACGTTCTCCACCCACACGTCGCTCCTTAAGTAATTTTAGAATAAGATATGTGTCGAGTGGCAACTTGTCATGAATATTAACAAGCTGTAGCTGTTGTTCATAAAAGGTACCTTCGACCGTATCACCTGTTTTGTCTTGTACTCTGTACACAACTGGCTTTCTTCGTTTCAATACTTGAGATATAGTAAAAATCTCACAACTCCAGCTACCCCAGAATCCTTTGTGGAAAAGATGTGAACCTGCACTTGAACGACACGATCCCCCAGTTTAAATTTAGGAATCTGTTCTTTGGTTTTTTTCAAGTACAATTTCTTGTAGACGTCTTCTTCATTATGCAAAGTGAGATCAGCTGGTGGCATTCCTATGGTTCAATGTGGCGTTTGATTATAAGTAGCTACAATGTCGGGAAGAACATGTACATATTTCTTACTTTCAGAATAAGCTATCCATTTAAATATTTTTTCTTTCAGAGTTCGGATGAAACGTTCAGCTATTGCAGCCTTCTTTTCCGATCTAGTAGTATAGAAATTAATGTTGAGAGACTTAATTAAGGCCCTCACATCTTTGTAAACTCTTTGCCTTGGTCGCTGTTAAGACTGAAGGGAGTTTCTTCCTTGAAAATTGATTTGAATGCTTTTACCATCTGCTTTGATGTTTTATTTCTAAGTGTTCTCACCCAGGCATATCTAGAAAAGGCATCTATACAGACGAGTAAATAACGCACTCCACCATTATCATCAGACAGATTGGAAACTTCTGCTAAGTCACACTGAAACGTATGGTGTAGTCCAGGAACTATTATTTGGTTTCTAGGAAAATTAACTCTTTGAGGTTTGTGCCTCACCTAAGCAGGTTGAGATGACAGGTACTCTTTCACGATGCGCCTGGGTAATTTTGTATGTTTTTGTAATGCATTAATACCACTAAAACTTCCCACGACACGTGGATCATTATAATCTTCTAACATTTCTTTTTTTTCTTTTCCAGATGGCCTTAATATACGAAAACCAAGAATACTTATGGCTGTTATGATTTTTCTTTGCGCCTTATGTGTGGTTTGGATGCTACTGTTCAAAGAGGGGGTAAATCTGATGATAACTCCCTAAGCTGTAACTTTTATTTATTTTTTTTTATTATTTAACAATAAAAACATATCTATTTGAAAAAAATATTGTCTTTTTTTTCTTAGAAAGTAGAAATTAAGTTTTAATTTACCATTAATCAATAACCTTTTTAAAAAAAAACTGAGAAGTTACTTTTAGGAAAGAAAAAGACAAAATGATTTCAAATAGATTTAAAAAAAAAAAATTCAAAGTTGGAGATAGAAACAGAAGATAGCGCCAGCATTTCACAAAGACGGTAAATAAATATATATACACATCAAGACATTTACTTTTCAGGTTTTTTCCCAATAGAGAAAGGCTCTAAACAGATAGATACATTAGATTATGTGCGAGTTTTTCCCTACCAAAAATATTTTAAACCAGAATTTATGAGCGAAGAAACCCGTACGGAATTCGTGTTATGGTACCGAGAGAACTCACGAGAAACCTCACGCATCAAGCTGAAGTGCCAAAA